>NW_026889750.1:8362500-8900000 GCF_033153115.1 Saccostrea echinata
TGCATTTAGATTAAATAATAATGGAATTTTCAGACTTTTTTTTTTATTTCTTTCTTGCCCTTTTATAAAATGAAAAGGATACCTCTATATTTTCTTAGAAGGTTTATTTACATATACAGTGTATAATATTTTTCTTCGGGCTTTATTTTGGTTCTGCGTGTATATTAAGACTATCTATAGGAGCTGTCGATGTTCTTGAAACATTTTTGGAACAGAATTCAAACTGTAATGTAAAACTGAATGACTCCTTCTAGCTATGAAATGATGCGTTCTCCCATATTCGATGAGGTGTATATTCGCTTAAAAGTGTATCGGAAGAGGGGATTTCTTTAAATTTTATTGAGTGTTTTGCATGGTGGTTTTGTTCGTATACAAAACAAACGGATATAGTTATCTCCGGCGATCTCGATGTGATGAAACAGATAGAACACATGCTCTACTAAAAGTAAGTGGAACGGCATTTAACAGTTTCTTTTCATTATAAAATAATGGACATTTCACATTTGAATAACTTTCTGCGTTCTTTGAAAATGAAAATCCAAGTCATGTGGAATAGCCCATTGTTTTGTTTTTGTGATTTTATTATCTGCTGACAGCAAAGTCCATAATGTGATATTGTTTCAAATTCTTTCAGCCCAGGAGAGGGGTTATGGCTCTAGGTTAATCGTAAGAAATATAACTTTAGAAATTAAATCGAGTTAAAGCTAAATTTTTGACAAGCACTTTGTTACATCGTCAAAAATTCACGGTAAGTTTTTTTCATCCTTAACCAGTTACCAAGGTCGTTAACTAAGAATGTTATCATGAATTGATTGTGTATAGCTAATTATTTACACTGTAACTGAATAATGTCTTTTTAAATTGTTGAATTGTCTAATATTAGAACGTCAGTTAATTAGGGCACATAAAAATGTCTAAGCATTCACCATTTATTAATAGGGATTTTTAAAGACAAATTTGCAAGTTTAATTGCGTATGAATTATCCTTTGATTTCGCCCTAATCTATCAAGAAGCAACTTGCCTCCGATTTTGTGCTGATTGACGGTAAAATATCGTTTCTGACAAGGAAAACTGCCGAGGGATTCCACTTTGTTGCTTGAATAATGGACTGATTGATCTATTTCCCAAGAGAGAGAGGACGAATGAAAAACTATTGTGAAAACGAAGTGACAATATTCTCTGGGTTCTGCAAACTGATAGTCGATAGAAAGATACAGACGTCAGGATAACTCTTTGCTCAGAAAATAGAGACGATATCACTTTTTTCCAGTAGTTGGTAATAACCAAAGAAAAGCTAAAAATGAATGGAGTATGAAATTTGGTTTTGATTATACTTTATTTGTATCAAAATCAATAAATTTTTCGAACAAAATATCCCTGAACCAAAATTTTTAAAATAAACACCCTTCATAAGACATTTACTTCGGCATTTTTAGCCGTGGGGCAACAGACCATTTCCTGTTTTTCTATACTGCCGAAAACTGGAATTGTATCATAAGATTATGATTTTTAATAAATTTAATATTTAGTTTATTCAGTTTCAAAATTTTAACAATCATAATGAAAAGGCAAACGACCTTCATATGCCACTTTTCAGGCAAAATTGTGACAGTTTTTTTTTTCTTTTTTGTAATTTTCTTGATCGGTTATATTATTACTCCAACCGAAAGTTGCTGCAGCGGTGTCATCTTAACATTGAAATAAGAATTTGATACCTTAATGTGAAATGTGGTTTGAATTTTATTCTTCTGCTAAAGTTTTTGGCTTAAGGGTATCTTGAAAAATTCAAAATTGGCGAAATAAAGGTAGTCATTATACATGTAGAACCTAAATCACGCGATGTGTCGTTGCTATCGTGATCTCGTCTCTTTCGTCGAATATCCAAAATTTATCCAACATGGCGCATCATGGTGCATCTACAAACCGATAATTTTTTAAGGAAGTAAAAACGAAGTCACGATCTCACAACAAATGAAATGAGTTCATTTTATTACAGAACTGGAATTGCATTTATTTACAGCATCACAACTTTGCCACGACCCAAAGTAGCAGAAAATCAAACCGTTCCATCTCGTCATCCATAATTTAACAATCCGTCTTGTCGTGTTTCCAGACCATTTTTTTCCCTTATAATCTTTATTATATATACCAATGTAGAATATATATGAGAGTAAACTATTCGATAAATGACTCGAAATAACAATTTGATACTACAGGTAACTCTCGAAACCTCGAAGTCCGCGGGACCGAGGAAAAACTTCGAGAGATCAAGAGTTCGAGTTTTCAAGAGTCCGGAATTTTCCGGGTTTGTTGCAGGTTTTAAAATTAGTCTTACCGGATGTAATGATTTTCATGCAGTGCTAACCTTTTACACGTGGTTTTTATAAAACAACGATATTTTTTCGTATTTCAGATGAATATTTCATTAAACTGAGTAAAGCAAAAAATTTATATCGTCATATCATGTATATTTATTTATTCTTTGTAATACGGACATCATACTACGCATTCGTTACATGAAAACGACATTTTACAGTGTCGTACATAGCATTGACTATTCCAAACATGATCATTGAACGCAGTTCTGTAAGTATTTGTCCAATAATAGTCGTCATATTGACATTGAGGCTGTTTCTGCTTTTTCCATATTTCGTTTAACTTTGACACTGACTCGAAATAAAAATTAAATTAGTGTTTTGTCTTTTAATAAATTACCACTTTTCAAAGACACTCCGTCTCTGAATTATCGTAAGACAGTCGATGATAATTATTTTAATAGCATATAGGCAAAATATGATTCATTATAAATCAATTATCACCTTGCAGCATAAGTGTCACCTGAATGAACATCCTCTTACCCGCGTCTTCTGCCTGTGGCCATTTAAATGTCCAGGTAAAGGTGCTAATTATATAATCTTGCATACACATAGCCACTTCGAGGTATCGAGGGTAAATTCTAATAGAATTTGCATAGCGGGACTGCATTTTGACTTCGAGGGATCAAGGGTTTCGAGAGATCAAGAGTTCGAGAAATCAAGAGTAAATTTGCTTAGTTATATAGTGGAAAAATTCGGGACCGGAGACTTACTTCGAGCGATCAAGAACTTCGAGAGATCGAAGTTCGAGCCATCAAGAGTTACCTGTATTTTTTTCTTCCTATATGAAATTGCAGCTAGTGTTCATCAAATGCATCTTGCGTAAACACTAACAACTTCCTGAAACTGAAGATAATCACGAAAAAATCAAAAATTACATTGTTCTGGAGTCAGAGAATTAAAGTTAATACATGTATAATACCAAGCTCCAAACATGTTATTTTATAAAAAGTTATGCATGGAAATCCATTTATAATCTTGAAAAGTGCTTTTGATCTTGTCTGCGAAATTTTCAACATTGCCCGATTTCATTTTTTTTTTCATGTGCATCATTTTTAACCTAATTTCAGTGTTTGCATTTTGATTGTACGTAGACGGAATTTTAGGTTATACGGAAGATAATAGAAATCAGTCACGAAAGATCCAATTGTAGGAGGATATAGCGATATATTCCGATTGTTGTGATCCGTGAAATAGGATCACAAACTGTAACAGATGTTCCGATTTTAATCAGTCGGAAAGATAATTATCCAGTAATATTTTAATGATTCAGAGGAGGTGATATCATTTCTTCTCATTTGCTTTTTATGAAAAAAAAAAAAGTTTTTGATTTGTATCGGTGGAACAAGAGAGGCTTGTTTTCTTTAACTCCAGGAAAAAGGAAGTTTGAATCCTTCCTCTTACATTAGGTTGGGTATTTATAGAGCAGGGATAAAACACAATGTGCATTGTGCAGTGTGTATTGAGTAAAATTCTTCGTAGATTGGGGATAAAAGGGTTATCGCTGTTTATCTTGGAAAAGGATGCATATGGTGCATCAGTGCATGAAGTGGACCAAATCGCTGAAAATTTACGAAGTAAAAATAGCAAATATTTTACTGATTAGATGCATCTGAAGAGATGCACTTTCGATAGCAAGTGATCATTTCCCACGGAAGAAGGCAGGATTAAGAAGTTATATTATCACAGATTGTCTTTACCGTTTATACTTTGGCCTTTCAATCTCTGACAGTCTGATTTAAAGATAAAACATTAGACGCCTAAGAGAAACAAACCATTTTTTTTTTTGGAAATTTGCGAGAAATTTAACTTTTTTTTCGCAAAATCTTTAAGTTCATGGACAGTGAAACAATGCTGTATCCTCCGCCTGCTCATCTCTCGACATCATTAAAACATTTGACAGATTAGGTTTTGTTTGAAACAAAAACAAATCAATAAATACCCATGGAATAGACTTGTCTTGTGTCACAGTATACCACGTGTTAGCATCCCGTTTACCCATGCTACTTGTTAATCGTGATTTTCTTTGCATTCATTAGTATTGACTTCACATTGCAGCAGACAGCAGTCTTTCGGAGCATACGACAGTGACCTGCTCTGAAGCAGACGACATCATCACACGTGAGTAGAAATCGCTCTTAACTTTGGTTAGAAATTGGATTGAAATTTTCAAGAATAAAAATATTTAAATATGTTTTGCAAGTAGGATTTAACTTACAAAATGACGCTTATGTGTTTAAATGTTTTAATAATTTCAATAAAATTGGGAGAATGCACAGTATTTTTTTCTTCTCCGAGATTTCATTTTGTAATTGAAATTTTTTGCACCCAGCGTGTTCATAAAAAGTTTCAAAAATAATATTACTCTACTGAAACGTTTCCCAGTTAGTGTGATCATAGTTATTAATCAGTTCATGTATTAAGTTAGACAGAACCTCAAAAAGTTATCCATCATTTTAACACGTAAAGGATCATAAAACCTTCCGCTTTAATCGTAGACCACAATTATGTGTTACAAAATGGTCCATTCCTTCCTTTCTATCTTGTGAAGATTGTTCATTATAGATGTGTCATGTCTAGATCACTTTCCGGGTCCACTGTACGTAATTGCAACAGATGGTTAACAGTGAAATGCTCTGCACCGAGACTTCGTCATGTGTGTGGGTTATAGATTCTTTTACCACAGTGATGTACAGTTATCGCAGGTCACCTCATCAACCCGTTATAGACGACGAAAATTATCTCTTGTTTACTCTAGGCTATTACTGTTGAATTAGGGAGGGCCCCTGCTCATCAAAATCTTAATTTTACAGAGATTTTCTGGGATTATATCAAGTGTAAGGTTATTATAAAGGATCACTCTTATTTCCTTGAAGATCACGAATATTCCTTGTTAAATAGGAGATTTTATTGCAACTTTTATTCCCATTGCTATACACTGACCTCTGTATGCGATGACTATTGGTCAAGGAACAGCAAAACAAGAATTACACATATGGTTTCGTTTTAATATATATATATATATATATATATATATATATATATAGAAAGCACAAAGAAATTCACTTTTATAAGGATACTCACTTCCGCCCCAGCCCGGGGTTGAACTCTCGACCTACGGAATCTGTCTCCTAGCAGTACAGGAACAGCGCGCTAGACCGCTCAGCTATCTAGGCAAGTCAAAAAACTTGCTATATATATATATATATATATATATATATATATATATATATATATATATATATATATATATATATATATATATATATATATATATATATATATATATATACACACACACACACACACACACCCCTATTTTCCCTTATATAACACTATTTGAGCAATACGTATCTATCACTGTATATTGACAGGTTCATCACATGACCACAAATTCACAAATTCATTGTAAAGTCATAAACGGTCGACGTTATTTCACAGGGACGTCATAAGTGGTCGACGTCTTCAACGCATTCAATTTAAGCTGCTGATGTTTGAAAAGAAACATTTGATTGATTTTAAGATATAATACGCAAATATTTGTTTTAAATCAGTTACAAATGTAAATATAAGTTATAAGGCATCATTGTTAAACATCTATCGATATATAAATACGGGTTGGGCATCATTGTATTTGATCCCTTGACCAACCCATATTTATTTAAGGAATAGGGAATTGTTAAAAATATTTCCATATTTCATTTTTTAACACATGATATGATTTATTTTTTCAAACCTCAACGGTATAAATTGAATGTGTTAAACACATCTATCACTTGTGACGTCACTATGAAATGGCATCAATTGTTTATGACTTAAAAATGAATTTCTGGGCAGATTGTGTACAACGAACCTGATTTTATGCATTGCTCAAATAGTGATATAAAGAGGAAACATTTGAAAATGTAAATTAATCTCGATAAATGTTTAAAGATGATATCTTTCTTCTTAAATGTATATTATATAAATAGTGCACGTTTTTGAGGGTAACAGTTGAAATTGACACCCCAAGGAAAACCATTGTCAACCGACGCGTCAGCGGAGGTTGACAATGGTTTTCCGAGGGGTGTCAATTTCAACTGTTACCCTCAAAAACGTGCACTATTTATTTTATTATACTGAATGTCTTATTGATTTCGGATGTCATAAAAAAAAAAAAAAAATCGGAGATCGTCGTTAAGTTCACGCTTAGAAAGCTTTCAAACTCCCCGCTTCTATTTTTCTCAATAAGAAAGCTTCGGAAAAGATTTACCAACCTCTCTATTGTTTGTTTGCTACTCAAAAAGTCCTTTATCATCTAAAGTTTGCACTCGCAAGGATGTTTCGTCTGTCGTTTGTTGTTTTCAAGTAAGCTACATCGGACGCAAGCTTTTATTGACGTCGTTTATTCGGCTTCTTTCAAACGCACAACCGACGTTTTGAGAATTCTACGGTGAACCGTACGCGCATGATTTGAACGCATGTGATATTTTCGTAATGTTACCCGTTGTCAAGTGTGTTGCTAACGCTGAGGGTAACATTACGGATTGTTAAATGCGTCTAAACCAATCAGATTTTAGTATTTAACATGAAAGTATAATAAATACGCATATGGCATATTATTAATAATCTATTAAATCTTTACCTGCATAATAGTTCAAAATACCTCCAGAATATAAATTTTATATGTTTCAAATCACTTTCGTTACTGAATTTCAAACTTTATGAATTTTTTTAAAGAGTCATCATCTCTAAACTCTGACTTTAAAACAATCATAGGATAAATGAAATGGCCAGCACTGGAATCATTTCAGAAAGTAGTTCTGTAGTTTTTAGATTGAACATTTTTCCATGCAGTTCTTATCTTGGACACGAGTGTCAATTCATATTATTAGTAATTTATCAGAACAAAATATGTGAAGTTTCTAAATAAAACTCGAGACTATCATTTTATCAAAAGGTTAAAGAGAAACCAACAGGAGAAAAGATTATTAAAAATAGAGTAAAGGCCTATCTCCAGAAAATGGCTTCTGAACTAACACGAAATAATTGCATATGAGTGACGTTTTTGAGAATTGCTTCAAATTAATCCAGAACGCAAAAACAAAAACAAACATCACACTTACTGAATAGAAAACTGAAGAGGTTAGGCTATGTTATGGACGGCTGGGAATATATGAAGTGTGTATAAATTAAAAAAAAAAAAGGAGAGATTTTCACTGTTATCAGTACGATCAGTCGCTATTATCATTGCTGCTGGGGAGGTGAGTAATTTTTCAAGTTGTAAATCGATTACTATGTGTAAATTATAGATATATATGTATACATAAAGAGTAGCATTTGTCTTGCATGGCCAGAGGATTTATAAGGTCATTGTCTGTTACTTACCACGTGCGCACTGATAAATAAAAGCAATTGTTGGTGGAAACAGGACGAAAAAGAATTAAAATTATAGCGAATTTGTGAACTTTATATACCCATGGCAGGAGCCAAACCTAAGTTTAAGTCAATAAAAAGATGTCATTCTTTGGAAATTATATACCTGCAAAAAATTTAGTGTCGAGTGTTTCAAGGCACAGAGATTGGAAAATTAAAGAAATGAGGGTAGAGTCAATTTAATGATATTTTTATTTTATACACGTACATTTATACATGTTTATCTCCAAAAAAAAAAAAGAAAAAAGGAAATTTTCTATTATTCGTAAAAGTTTGACGCAAGTAGCTACCATGCAGTAAGAAATTTGGCTGGTGCAAAGAATATATCAGAAATGAAGCTTATTATATAATTAGTTCGTCTTCAGATAAAGAATTTGAAGGAGACGATTCTGACAGAGAGATTTTTATCGTGACATTAAATCGATGAGTGAATCATTTGTTGGGAAAAGTAAACGTACGCGGTACTATTTTGAGTAAGATACACACAAACACACGCACAAGAAAGGCAGAATAGTTACCATAGTGTATAAATGTTGAGTACATATGATTTTTCATTTTTGACACAAAAATAAAAAAAATAATAAAACCACATACCATGTTTCCCAGTAAATCTAAATACAGGAAATTTCATTCAGAAACACGCGGATAAATGATTTTTATTTCTTTATAATCTTGATGAGTGTTAGAAGTTGCCATACGACTGGGAAAAAAAAGTTTCAAAAACTTTATATGATATCCCAATGTAGCTCTTCGATAATTCGAGTGATTTTTCATGGACTTATCTTAAATATATATCTGCTTTAATGTTTGTGTACATTAAGTCATCCAAAAGCGTTTATTTGAGCAAAAGAGCGTATGATAAGAGCGAGAAATCAAGACTCGAGGGCTCCTTTTGGTAGATTAGACACGTGATAATCTCTTTCTCTTTATCATCATCAAAATCAAATTCATACCTGGTGCTTTGCACAAATACATCCTTTTCATCGTATAAATGGAAATATACTAATCGGTGAATTTACAGAGAGATCATAAATACAGAAATAGAGGGGGGACCTTCTAAAGAATGTGGAGAACAAGACGAGGACCCCCCCCCCCCCTGGTGTGAGATAATATATTTTTCAAATTTCAAACCCATGGAAAAGATTTTTTTTTAATTTTGCTTTCTGCAATGTCATCTTGAACACAGTGTACCTTACACATGAATAACTTATTGATACATAATTAGTTGAAAGTTAAACATATTTAAGCAATATATGGCGTATCTGAGCTAAAAAATAAAAACATGAGATTTAGTGTAGATAAACATGATATATGTTATTTACGCTCAAATTAAAATTTTCACCAATTTTCAACTTGAATAACCTCGTGTTCCCATATTTGATTGATTTTAAACCGTGTCTGTTATTCAAATGCGGAGTCGGTAAATAAATCTGTTATTGTTTTAAATTTCTAATATCTTTGAAACGTGATTGATTTAAATTTTGTGATTTACATGAAAATCCTATCTTTATATATAAAGTAATAAAACAAATAGAAAGATTTTTTTTAATTTTAGTTAGTCTGAACTTATAAAAGATACGCCATATATGACTTTAAGTAGAAAATGGTTCTATTGGAACCATAAAGATGATTTTTGAATATGAATGGGTCAAGTCTCTATTCAAAATTTATGTTTAAATGAAGGGAAAACGAATGTAAAAATCCATTTTTATGTTTTAAAAGAAATGAAATCTGAACCCATTCTACATGAAAGTTCAGCATTTCTGAAAAAAAATTAACTTTTTTTTTAAACCAAACTAACACATTTGTCAGCAGACTTCGCACGTGTAGCTGCGTAGTGATAAACGCGTTTAAGAATATGCCTTATCGTGAGCTTTGGAGAGAGTTCAAATTATATGTGAGGCTTTTTTTTTTCTTTTCAAATACTTTAAAAATATAATCAAAAAATAAATTATTTATCAATAACTAATCAATGAAATACTAGTAGGTGAAGCTACGGAACAGTGATTAATCTAAAAAAAAATCTGTGATCAGGAAGACAGAATACTCTGTAGTCAAATTTAGTATAAAAACAAAGGCCTTACAAGTGGTATGGAATATGTCAGTCAAAATACAACACCCAATGAGAGGTTGTATTTGCTAACAAGGTCATTATAACGACCACAGAGTTTACGAAATGCTTACTTTAAACGAGGTTGTTGAAATCCATGTAACATCAACTTATTTGTCAGTAGCCTGCTTCGGTTTAAAATGGATCATATTCAGAGTATGCTCTTGAGTATATATACCGCATAAGATGGGAGATAAAAACCATATGCAAGTAATAGTGGAATATTACTACATAAATTAGGAAAGTTGAAGATGGAAAAGCTGAAGTCATCTGGTTGTCATACATTTTAGTTTTTAATTGGCCTTTATCGTCAATAGTGAGCATAACATCCAACTATGAAACAGATGTGGCAGACTCTGTGGTGTCTTTAATTTCGAGTTCACTGGGATATATTTAGTCGACATATGAATGGAAGTAACTATTATTAATAGATGTCGAAATATATATCTGAATATCGAGTTGAAGGCCACAGCAAGTGTTTTCTTCTTCACATATAGAAGTTTTTGAATAAATTCTGATTCATAGAAGTACGGCTAATGAAATAGCACTTTTAGCTTCATAGGAATATCCAACAGGTTGTTGGAAGACATGGTCTACAAAGACTACATAGATGATGTCAATGAGGAACTCCAACATCCTTCTTATATGCATGTACCTCAGAGTACCTATGTGTAGAATTGGAGTGATTTTTCATAAAGTAATTTTGTAGATGACCAATCATAAGATATGTAATTTTCCGAGATCAATTTTTATTGAGGAAGCAGTTGTCTACGATGACAAAAAGCATAGATTTTAATTCATCGTGAGGAATGGTTGTATAATGTGTTGATTGATAGTATATTTGTTAACCTATCATTCGAGAATTTTTCACTCATATAGAGACGTCACCATATAACGATGAAAGGCTTCAAATTTAGACCTATATTCGGCACTCAGGGCCATTGAACAGTGAGGGTTCTTTATCTTGCCAACGCCTACCGTGACATGGTACCTCGGCTTTAAGGTCTCATCCGAAAGACCCGTGACTTTCACTTATAATGCCGGGTCCTTGGCGAAGGAACTGTCACTACCTATGTTTACCGTTTAGGTTTGACGCGGCGCGGCGAGCGAAAATCGAACCCTGGCCTCCCGATCATAAAGTGAACGTATAAAGTGTCGAATAGTTATATGTTTTGATTTTAATGATTTTGAAAAGTTTTGTGATTTTAAAATTTTCTTAAAGTTCTTTGGAATTTTTGAGAATGCACATTTGATTTACACAACTTCTCGAATATGCTGTAGCACAGTGCGTTTGAAGACTCTTCTTTTCAGCAGTTAATATATTTGTTAGGAGTGAATATAGTGGCTTTGTAGAGCATTTGCTGGACCTGGCAATTGATGTATCCTGGTTTGTAAGGATTTTTATGAAGTTTAGAAATCTAAGGGTATATCGAGCTCACTTTCATTGACTAGAATGGAAAAAAATAAAGTTTTAAAGATTGAAGTGTGATTTTGAAGAATTTCATCCTTAGAAAGTGAACAATGTGAACTTGATGCAGAATTAAAACCATGTTCTAAAATACAATTAATAATGAGCTTTACAAACAAAGACGATATCGTTACAAGCCTTGTTTGCTGGAACCAGAACGCATTGTTTAATACGTAATCTTTCTAATTCTTTTTTCACTTCCGATTTAGTGAAAACGGAAGGCTATATGGTTATTGCCTTTTAACTTCCTGACATAATTCCTTAATATATTTTTAAAGACTTAATCCAGTCTGACAAAGTGTGAAGGTTTTTCCCTTCATATTTCGCCCATCGTCTGGCATTATCCTCGGCAGAGTTCAATCTGACATAATAGAAGTAAAGTTCTGTCGCCATTTGAAAAGTCAGGGCTCCCTGTGTTTAGGACCTTTTAAAATGATACACTGTAGTTTTTAGGTCATATATAAATGAATCAAATGTGTGAAAGATGATACTGACAACAGATTCTTGAAAAATCTAACATTTTTCTGAACTTTAAGAATTGAGAAATATCTTTTCTCAGAGCGTGGGATTGTTCTCGCCTTATACGTCTTAATTCCTTTATGAAATACAAGTAACAACCCGGGAAAACCTAATAGTTGAATCGGAGAACATGCATTTCTCTCATATCACTAAATGACAATGAAATTATAGAACATGCCTGTAGGCAATTTGTAAAATTAGGTATAATTGTGACTTTCAAATGCTTAATGTATAATATGACATCGTTACTTTGCAAATGCCGTACTAGGTGACCTGAAATCGAAATGCTACCTGTTCTAATTTACGTCTTTCTCTTTCGATACAAATCAAAAATGAAGGTGTGTTCACTATTGAAAGTGGAGCCGTTATAATTAATTGGACACCTTGTCCTAGCTTCAGGTTATTAATAACAATATGTAGGCTATAATAAATAATATTGAAAGTGTTTAATTAATTTGTTAAAGAAAAGTGTGTGTGATTATTGATGTTTTCATATTTGTTGACCATGAAAATAACGATTATGATTGGGCGCATTTTCTTTCAAATATAAATGTCATTTTTCAAGCAGAATTTTTTTTTTTAAATCTGTCTATTGTCATCTTATTGATGACGTCATTCAATATCACTGAAATATGCCTCACTATAAATTTGTTCCTATACGATGGTAACCTAAAAGTTCCTAATTATCCTCTATTTGGTTTGATTGCAGCACACGAAGAAATCATTTGACCGCATTGACCAATCCCTACTGGACATTAACCAGAGCTTGTCCACAGCAATACAATTATTACTGCAGTAATTAACCTTATTTCACAGGACACCTGCAAAGTTACCTAAGCATGAGCGTGACCTCTGGTAAACTTGGAGTGAGATCCTTTAACGTGGGCAGGTAAGGAAATGTTTCTTTTCTTTGAAATTTTTCACCATTTTCATATTATTGGATTAGACCGTACATGATCCTAAGTAAATAGGGCTGTCAGTTTTGTCTGAATTGCTTGATATCCCTCAATTACGGTCATTTCGTGGGCCGAATTTTGTCGTGTGTACAATATTATCTGCTTTGTAAACACAACTACATTACTCAAATTTTAATTTAGTATATCACAGCGAATGTGATTATCTCTAGGAAGATATGACAACTGTTCATATTTTAATATAAGAAGTAATTACTAATATTAATATTAATTTAGTTAACATTAAGCATCGCATCTTCTTTTGTAAAGTTCTATCTTATAAAGAATGCTTCACAAAGAAAACGAATTTTTTTTTTCTTGGGATGTAATTTGTTTTGTGGTTTACCTTTCCTTTTTAATGACAGCACAGTTGGTGTCTTAATATGAAGGGCAGTTTGACAAATTGATATTGAAATTCATTTACTGATACTTTATGCGATTTTTACGTTTGCGTCGTATGAACTGATCTCTCCTTAGTATTGGTAATATACATTCATTCTTTGGAAACAGCATTGTCTATAGTCGTCTTTGCAAGTTTTTATAATCTCTAACCTTTTTATCATTTTATATGCATAGTGCAAGTAGGGAATATTGTTTATATTATTTCATAATCAATAGCGAACGATTTTTTTCTCTTTTATTATAAAACGTAGTAAGTCAAGTGTAGAGCACATGTCCCTGTTTTTTTAAAACAACAGTATTATACTATGTTTTTGTTATCATAAAAGACAATTATCCCTTCTTAACTGTTTTATTTACTGTGTAAACCGTAGATACTCAAAGCAAGAGATTTCAGCAGCCTACACTGTACGTTCGATTGGTCTAATACTAGAGCAAGCAATCAGAATGTCAATGAATCGGGCAATTCTGGTTTTTCCTATTCTACACAGTAATACAAAACTGCGAAACTTGAATTTACGCTATTGTAAAAAGAAAGAAATTTAGCTCTTTACAGACACAATTCAATTTAAAATGGATATATATAAAAGCGAAAGTGATCACGAACAATGAAAGCAGTTTACTTAAATATATCTACATAATATAAAATAATACGAAAAATGATGCCTTTTTTTCTTCCCATGACATCTGGAAGGTTGATAAGTTTGTCTGGGTTTTTTTTTCTGTTCACATTGCAATGATTTTCATGACATAACCCCTGACTTTTAATTTTTGATTCTCCAGCATGAAGCTGATACGTTAAAGTGGGTCACGTT
This sequence comes from Saccostrea echinata, assembly GCF_033153115.1. Lineage (NCBI taxonomy): Eukaryota > Metazoa > Mollusca > Bivalvia > Ostreida > Ostreidae > Saccostrea > Saccostrea echinata. Next base: position 8,376,556 of record NW_026889750.1, read on the forward strand.
TTATGTATTTCTTGTATAAGTACGAATTCACCAAGGAAAAACATCAAAGGCTTTCCCTTATTGACTGCAGTTTATTCGGTTTTGTTCATAACCACTGTAGAATTCCTCATTCCCTTGGACTTAATGTTTGATGTCTTTGTCAGGTGTGTGTTAATTTACAATCCTACCCGAATTTCCGGTTCTCACGGTCTCATACCAAACAAAGTAAAAAAAAAAATACATCAGTGATGTAATTAATTGAATTCTTACTTATGATAAAAGAAATTCACAATAGAATATCTAGTTTAATCCCCCAAAGAAAGGAAAGTGAAATGTGTTTGTGTATTAGGATCCCCCCAAACTTCAAAGGCCAGATTTCACATTATTGGATTAAAGTGTATTGTTCTTTGCTTTAACCTTAAGACTCAAAACCTTTGTGATTGCCTAATTAATCCATTATGTTAAAGTAAAAGACATTTATAACAATTAATGCTTTTGTTTCTTTGTTAAAGACATACAAGAACATGAAACAACCCAGTTTCCTAAACGATGCATACCTAAAATATATTCGTTGCATACATAGATCTTTACTTTGTGGAAATCCTCTTTTAAAAACAGCTTGCAAGAACATATTTTTCAACTTTTATAATGTATGCTAAATTGAATAAGTTATCCTAACAACCTTTAGAATTATTGTAATAGGAAATCAATTTCACGAAACTATCATACGACATCTTCTAGTTGATATATATATATATATATATATATATATATATATATATATATATATATATATATATATATATATATATATATATATATAATATGGGTATAGGGAATAAGACTTTGCATCTTGATCTATACATTACTTTTGCAAACTGTGTTATAGTCATTTGTGCTGGTTAACATGTACGCTTTGGCAAAGCCATTATACGGAAGGTACTAATATTTTTTGAAGATGTATAATGTAAATTGTTCACCAAAGCTGCAATTTTACCCACTCTTTATGTGAAGATATACGATTTCTATGCATTGTATTGCAGCAAATGTCAAATAAAACCAGTTATCAATAACAACAGCTTTGTTTACTCACTATTGGAGTTTCCATGTGTTTATTTTTATATTTATAGTAACATTGGAAAACATTTAAACCTTTTGACAAAATACTGAAGCCTTTTTATTGTAAATTTTGTTTGTTTATTGTTTAATGTCCCTCTCGAGAATTTTTCAGTCATATGGAGACACAACCACTTGCCGATGGAGGGCTGCAAATTTATACCTATACTCGGCCTTAGGGCCATTGAGCAGTGAGGGATCTTTTTCAGCCCAACACCTACTGCGACACGGGACCTCAGTTTATACGATCTCATCTGAAGAACCGATCTCCACGTCCCGCAGTGGATTCGAACCCGCGACGTAAGGATCAGCTCCTTACTCCGCGACTCTAAATGTTAATTTTGAGATTATTCTCAAATTTTATTCGAAGAAGTAGTCCTTTTATGTTTTTGTTTTGCTTTTTTTTGGGGGGGGGGGATAACAGATTTATAATATTTTTTATATATATTATCACGGCATAATTATCCCCTTAATTATCCCCTGTTTAATTTACAAACCATTTACATGTACAGTAGAAACTCAGTTGATCTTAGAATTAAGGGCAAGCAAATACGGTGTCATTTAATATTGGGACTAAATATAAAATATTGACGTTGGAAAATTATCATCATATTTGTTTCATTCCTCCTTGCAACAATCTAGTTTAACATGTTACTCTATTTTTTATTTTTGTTTACTTGTAATAAAACCCATCTCATTTTATATTTAGTCTTTAATTATATCCTACTTAAACATATTGTACGTTTACCCGATGGACAAGGAGCATACAGCGGGTATAACCGGTCGACAGGGGATGCTTACTCCTTCATGGCACCTGATCCCGCCTCTGGTGTTTTTGGAAGTCTGTGTTAGCTCTGCTCCCGATTTGTAATGTTTAAATAGACTATGAACTTGAATACTGTTCGTCATCTCTATATTTAATTTCATGTATATAACTTTCACCACGCCTATTCCTGTTCATATAATACACAATTATCTGGGCATTATATATATGTGTCTCTCTGTGTATTACTATCTATTTGCAAAAATTGATGGACTTTTTTTCTCATTGACTGGAGATTAAACAGGTTTGTTCACAACCATTCCAGAGTTCCTTATTTTATAAGCGCTTAATGCGTTGTCATCATTAGATGTAAATTAATAATTCTGCCAATTTTCCTGGTATTCACAAAATAAACACTGAAGAACCCCAAATATATATATATATATATATATATATATATATATATATATATATATATATATATATATATATATATATATATATATATATATATATATATATATATATATATATATATATATAAATGAGGAAATTGTTAAAAAAAAGAGAAAGAAATAACTTGTCTCATATAAATCAGAGAATCATTATTGAACAAAATATTTGACACATAGGTCAATGGCGTTGACGCAATGATGTTGATATTTGACACATAGGCCAATGGCGTTGACGCAATGATGTTGATGTTTGTATAGGCCTGTTTAAAGGTGGTTACTTTGTGCAAGGTCATGAATTTATTCGTTCCTTTCTGTCTATAAAAGAGATATCTTTTATGAATTGTAAATTCCTCATAAACCTTGCACAAAAAGATCATTAAACAACATCAAGGGCACGTTTTGGAGTCGAACACATTTCCAGACCAAAATTCTAGAATCCAGACCCACTTGAACCCCAATCATTCATATTTAAATGATTGCATTCAAATTTAATGTTGCATCTATTTGAAAATATTAACGAGAAATATTTTAAGAAGTATATTTCTCTTACTTCCCACGGTGCTTACTTTACATGCAGTGAATGGTTAAAGCTCACCCTTCGACTTGAAAATCTATATAAAATATTTATGGAGCTGATATTACACTATATAGCATTGAAAAGCACAATCAAGTGCAAATACAAAGCGGGGGCACTTTATATCTTAGATGGAGTTGTTTCTTTTTAAATGTCCTTGGCTTATTATATTTTTAATTTGCAATTAAAAATATGGAATTTTTATTCATATTACTTTTGTGATCATTAAGTTTATGTTAAAATTAATCGTTGTGAGAATAGTTTTATGTATTGTATGATTTAAAGTTCTCGAGAGTAAAGATTTCCATCAGATGTTAATAGCAATATTAAGGCAATTCCGTTGTAGACGAAGATTTCACGACAGCACTACCGCCAAATATTGTAAAAACGAACTAATCAAGTCACTTTTGGAACTTACATGTAAATATAAAAGATGATTTACAATCATTAATGTTCCTGTTTTTATTGCAAAATCAGTTATATATGATGACCTGCTCATCTTCATTGATCAGAACAATCGTTGCTTGAAATTAAAAGTAACGAAATCTCAAACAAGTCCTGTCGAAGTGAATTCTTCTTTAAAGCAAATAATCATAGCACTGGGAGTACTAAGAGGCGCACATGACAGGTCGGTTTGGTCTGTACTGCTGGTAAATAGCCAGATTAATATGGTTAAGCTGTCTTTCGTTAATCAAGTTATGCACATTTGTAAGATGCACCACATTTCCTATAATATCCCACGATGGAGTACTGTTTCATTCCAAGTATCTTAATCATCACAATTACTAGTCTTTGGTCTTAAGCCATCAGTAATGATCAGTTTGGCTGAGATGGTGAGATCTGGTTCGCAGAAGAGCAGATAGTTTTTACAATTAAGGAATCGCTAAATTTTTAGATATTCGTCTTTCATTTGATTGGATTCGATTTTAGATACTTAAGTATATACCATTTTTTTCCTGCATTCACTGTGTCTGGCCATGGATATTTGCTCATTCTCTGTAATATCATCTTTCACAAGGAGATATTTTGAAAGCTTAATGTACTTTGGGAAGCCCTTCAACACATAAAATGAACCTGTCATTCCTTGTTCCCTTGTCGTTGCGAATCATTTTATGACTCTTTTTCATTTTCTGTTTCAGTAATGTGTCAATAAAGGAAGTCCTTTCGGAGTATTTAGAAAAATACATTTTAGACTTAGCAAAGGCAAGAATACGTGATTCAATATGGAAAACAAACAAAAGAAAATAAATTCAAAGGACTAAACCTTTTCTTAGGAAATAAAACTTGTACGGATGTATTGGAGATGCACGTTTTTTAAACTGATAATTCTAAATTTTTCACTCATGACTTGCTGAAAATTCTGATGAATGTTTTATTGTGCAGCTTCAAACTTTTCAGGATGAGATGAATAAAAATGATGTACTATAGCTGCTGAATCGGACCTTTGTCTTCATTTGTGACGAGAGGAAGGAATTCACATTAAACAGTATATCTTGTTCGACGAAGTTTGAAAAAATTAGAAAATAAAAAAAAAATTGTGAGTATATATTTGTTCCTGTTTATATATGACTCAATCAGAGATAATTTTCTATTTTATTCAAATTTAACCAGTAAGATAGTTTGCTTCTAATGATGTTGAGTTCTGCTTACTTTGAACTTTTTCAACTCAAAAAAGTATGCATTGTGTAAACCAGTGCCATGCACGATGAAAGATAACGACGAAAATTTCCGATTGTCTTTCGCGTCTTTTCCGCTGTGCTTTGTTGTCTGCCTTAATTAATGAATGTCTACAGTTTGTAAATGTGTTAATGTGCAGCAATCAGCAGTTTTATTCCATCTTCACGCCAGTATTTAAGTAGTTGGTGTCATGCAATCACTCTTGTTTCGGTTCATTAAGAGATGCTTTATGACGTCCCTGCAATTGGTCTTTTACCAATGTTTTCTCGTAACTTCTAAACGTGTTTCAGTATATGAGGATGATAAATTTCTCATCAAAGCACACGTTTTACTACGAAATTCCTAAAAAGGACGTCTTTGATACAAAACCTGAATCTATATGAAAGTCACTTTGATGTAGATGTGATTTATTTTTGCAATTAAAGCTTTTCTTTCCCACGAGTAAAAATATAAATAAATTCTTAGGGTTAAAATTTAGGCATACTTTTTATTCGTGTTTTAATGTTCAAAGGTTCATACTTGTTCTTAATACCAATATTTCAGTTTAATTGGGAAGCAACTTTTCAAATTGATTTGATGACCTTTGTACTGTAATATTATTGTTTTCTAAATTTTGTATTTTGTCTTATTTGCAATACCACAAGACGTGGGATGTTTTCGACCTTTCGTATTCTTTAAAGGTCTTTTAATTGAGCTTTGGAGCAAATAAGTCTTTTTGTCCTCAGAAACTTCTAATCTTTTAACCACCCATACTGGAGAAATCCCCCTTTAAAAATTAAAATTAGGACCATATTGATAATTTGATATTTTACTCCATCTATTAAAAGTTTGAAATAATTTAAAATATTTTCATTGTTCTTGTTTTAAAGATATTGGTAAAATAAGGCTAATAGACCTATTTGAAAAAAATAAATTTGAGATTTGCCACACAAATTAGACATGACTTTTTAAAAGGATTGCGATTTTTTGCATTATCCATTATGAATTGAAAAATTGGCACAGCGGACAACCTTATATAAGACCAAATTAAAATTCCTATAATGAATGAAAATGCATAACTCTTAGCCATTCCGGAACTCTTTTTGTACATATTTCTTAATTATTGACTACGGGACTCATTATTCAAAAAAGAAATCTCAATTGTTTCCAGAATTTATGTCGTTAGTGGCTACAAATTTGTCTTCTACCTCGATTGGTTATTCGTCATTTGTCGCTAATCCCAACGCTACGTTCGAGAAATTGCAAGATCACGTGTTTCCGTTGTCGCATTAGAAACAATATATAGAATCAGCTGTCTCCAAAAGACCTGCTTCCATCGTATTTTATGCAAAAGCATTTATAATTGATCGTCGTAAAATAAATGTTAATGCAAAATGTACGGATCAACTTTCTGTGAACATTTTTTTTTTTGTTTTGTTTTTTTATGGATATAGATTTTTTTTAAACCTCAGTCAAAAAACTTTAGTCTTTAGTCGAAAATGAATAGGTCTAGTCCAATGTCGTCTGCTTCGTAAGTATTTAAAGACATTTCATAAGAATATGCTTTTATATTAAAACTCGAAGCTATCTAAGTAAGAAAAACAAATAATTTAAATGTCTAAAAGTTGTGTTTTATTTTTACATTTGATAGACCTTGATTTTCTAATTTGAAAAAAAAATTATCATCGTAAATATCATCATCATAACAATCCTCATATCTTTTTATGTATATTTATTTCAGGAATGAAGATAGTCCTGGAGGAAACACAGATGACGTGTTTGGTCACGTAAAGTCTTCTAAAAAAATGTATGGGTTACTGCTAGAATCGGTTGAAAATTACATTAAAGAAACCTATGGTGAGGATGCATGGGATAAAATTCGCAAATTGGCTCGTGTGGAAACGATGGCATTTTCAACCCACAAGAGGTACTCGGAGACAATCATACCTGACATTGCACGCGCATGCTCTCTCGTTTTGGATATTAACGAAGATGATATAATGGACGCCTTCGGTGTGTCGTTTGTATGTTTTGTTGGTCAGTATGGTTACGATAAAATCTTGAGTGTTCTCGGCAGGAACATGAGGGATTTCCTAAATGGACTAGACAATCTCCATGAATATTTACGATTCAGTTATCCAAAACTGAAACCACCATCTTTCTTTTGCACAAACGAAAGCACAAGCGGGTTGACACTTCATTACAGAAGCAAGAGAAAAGGATTCATACACTACGTTAAAGGACAAATTCGACAAGTAGGAAAACTATTTTACAAAATCGAAATCGTCATAGATGTAGTCAGTGTAGAGATTCAAGAAAGTACTACTCATGTGGTGTTTAGGTTACATTTTGAAAATAACGCTTATAAAGAGGAATTAGTGAAGCAGCAAGCATTTGCTTCGAACACTCTTCCTTTGAACAGCGGGATGTTCTTTAACCTCTTTCCGTTTCATGTTGTCTTTACTAGAAGTTTTGAAATCAAGGGAATCGGCTCAGGGATTGCGGCAGTCTTCCCAACAGCAAAAGGACAAAAACTTAATACGTTATTTTCATTGACCCGTCCACTCATTGATTTTAAATGGGATAAGGTAAGTAAAGCATAGCAAAATAAAATGTTGCGAAAATTTCAAAAAAGTGTTCTGTAACAATTTAAAACAATTTTTTTTAAGATCTCAACTCGTAGCTCTCATGTTTCTTTGGGCAAAGACCAAACCTAGAAATGACCTATACTACGCATATGTCTGATTTCAATAAATTTTCAAAACTTTGTTCATTAAAAAGACATTTGATTTCCTTCAAAGAGTGAAATTTAATCAATCAATACATGTATACTTAATTTCTATTTTAATCACCAGTCCATACTTTATCAATATGAAAATATTTCAACCCTTTTCTGACTCACGCTCCAAATCTTAAATATTAATTCCAGTTAATATTGTAAAAAAGAGTGAAACGCTTTTGCATGGTATCACAACTCAACGGGCAACTTACAAAAAAAAATTAAGTTATGGTACTGATCATGATGACGTAGATGGTATGTTAAATGAACTTTTAATTTCACTTTGGCCCAAGTCATGAACATTTTAGTGTAATTGTGCGTACTGAAAAGATGAAATGCATGTAGATTTGTATCATTTTATCCAAAAGATCAGTTATCCCTCCAACACATGTATCGATGCCTTTGAGCTAACATTGCTCATATTAGCATATAAAAAAGTTTTAGTTTGATATTGGAACACACAATTTAAATTGTAGATATTAGAACACACAAACAACGTGTTTGAATTGAAATCTCACAAATCTCTAAAGAGATCAGGATGCCCTTTTGAAGAAATTGCGAGAGAAGCATTTAAAAAAGACGGCAAAGAAGAAAAGAAAGAACGTACTCTGAGCAGCTCAGACACACTCAGTAGTAATGGAACGGGTGGTGAGTTATAATGCTATTTTAAGTTTCATTATCGCTCTGTTTATTCAAATAAAATATTGCTTAAATGCGGTACTAATGATTTTCCAAAAGAAATCTCAATTATAATTGAAATGCGAATAATATCAGTATAATTTGCGATGCAAAATTGGTCATGTAAATGACCTCTTTATTTGACATTTTTTAAAAGAAACAGTAGAAATTTATCCAAGGAAGAGTTATTTCTCTTATCAGAAGGTTGACGATCCTTAATTAAGGACACTAAGTGACAAGGAATTTTTTTAAAAATCGGTGAAAAACAAAATATTTTATGTCTTGTTGTTCCCATGCTGATAGCGAAATTAAGGGAATTAACATATCACTGTCACGAAGTTGTGCATAATAGACTGCTTTATGATAACCGAGGCCCGGTAAATGAAATTGTGACGTAACAGCTATTGTTAAATAAACATCATTCAATTATCTGCCAACTAAAACTTCGCCAAACTATATCAATTTTCCCTGCAAAAAGCATCGTTAAAGTTATCGTGAAAGTGGTTATAAGTTTCCTAAAACGCAAGCTTTTATTTATATTTGCCAAGTATAACTAGTTCAGTTTCAATCAAGATCATAAACACTTTAGAGCTGAATTAGAATTTTTGATGCAACTTATGAACTTTAGCTCACCCAAGTATTTCTGATAGAAGAATATCTGGCATACGTCTTTCTGACTAACCGTCCGTTTGCCTGTCTGGAGTGTATCGTCTGTTATCCTTTCTCATTTTCGACCTTCTTCTCCAGAACCAGTGAACCAATTTCACCAAAAAAGTGCAAATATCATCCTGGTTGATGATTCAGTCTTCTTCAAATGAAGGGCCACGTCTCCTATTAAGGAAAGATTTCAATCAAGCATTAGTTAAAACACATGAGGGTTTTTATTTTTCTTTTCCAAAAATCACTGGACCAGGGAAAACATAATTAATTTGAAAACTTTCTCAGAGAGTGTAGACTATAGTGGTTCTGGGGCTAAAGTGAAACCACAATAGGAAATCAAAGTTTTAAGAAAAAAACTTAAAGCCAGCTCCTCAAAAACAGAATTTCCACAATTATTCTTTTTATATGCTAGCACCTTGTACAGTGTATATTATTATTTAATTTCAAATCATGTTTCTGGAATTAGAGTGGGGTGTTAGTAAGAGGTCATTTTTCTTACATGAAAATATATAAGAATATATCCAATCCCCATTTAGCGTAAACTTGACGCAAGCCTAAAAAGTCTTGAAATAATGAAACTTATGTTGCATGGTGGCCATAAGAAGAGTTTTCGTTAAACCACATATTATTTTTATTTATAGGGAAGAGACCAGGATGAACATTGTGTCCTTATTGTTTAAGTATGTTTCTACATACAAAAATATGTAATCTATCAAGAACAAGACATTAATTTAATTAGAAAGTATGCAATAAATCCAAAAGTTTTTTTGTTCCTTCACTTTGCCACTGAGGAGAAAAAATATGTTTGATGCAAAAATAGATTAGACCAAAGGATTTTTCAGATGGCTTTATTTCACGATGGCCAGATGACCTTTAATTGTCAACCATAGCTTTAAAAAACAACTAAATGATCTGAAAGATTAATATTGTATTTACCGCCATAAACATATAGCAATAGATCATTTTACAATTTAGAGAGTTTGAGGAATTATGAAAAGTCGTCAAATTGATCTTTGTATCATCCGCAAATAAGTAGTGAATATTATGTGAAATAATTGTTGACTTTAGAAAATTGAAGCATGTTTAAGATTTAAAATAAATGAATAAATAAAGAAACCCTGATTTCAATAATGAAAATACGCCTTGTAGATTATGTCAATGCGAGAGTTGAAAATGCTTCTTAAGCTGAACTGAAATACTGTTGTAATACACACGCGTATTGAGGAATTTTTCTTCAATTATTGGTGTAGATTTCTGTCTGTTTGTAATATATTTCATTGAGCGTCATTGTTCATACAAATATTAGAACTGTCTTGATTTAATAAAATCGCATCTCCATTAGTTTTCTGATTAAACTCGGTTTATTGAAAACTAATTTTATCACACGTTTTTAATTTTGGAAAGATATTGTATAAGTTATTATTTAGTTCTTGTGATTTATCAAGCGATCAAACTTCAGAACACTAATAATGGAATACCTAATAACATTGTCATAAGATATTAATCCGGGCTTAATGATTTACATCCAGAAGGAGACAGGATTTCACTAAAATCTAGTCAAAAATAATTGGAATACAGATTTATGTTTTTCTGTATTCCTCACGATGTATATTAAGGTTTAATTAAGAGTCTTAGCGATATTAATGCAAAAAGGTCAACACTACTGGGAAAATAGAATATTGCTAAAATACTTTATTCAGTAATGTAAGTGACTTATTTGTACGCACTGCTTTGTAGTAAACTTTGAATTCACCGGCGTCATGTAATAGACCTTCCTCATAACAAACCTTCCCCCTATTCTTATTGTAAACATTCCTCAAAGCAAACCGTTTACTTTTTAGTAAAGCTCCCCATCGAAACAATTGCCATATAAAGCAAACATTCCTCTCGGAAACTTTACTACATAGTAAAATTTCCCTGGGGGAAAGATTACCAAATAGCAAGCATTCCCTCTTGGATAGTAAATATTTACTATAACAGTTTAATGTTCCCTTTAATCCGGATAATTATTCACATTTATTGCGCTTTAATTCTTGTTAACAATCAAATAAATATACAAGATTCCAAATCAAGGAATTTTGTAATACTAGTATTCTTTTTATATGCTTACCTTAAAATATATGAAATTATGGTTAAAGGGGTATTTGAATGATCCATTGTCAAAAAATGATTTGTTTTGGAAGTTGCAAATTTTCTCACATTTTGTTAATGAAATAATTGTTGTGATCTTGAAAGGAATTGGGTACTAAGATTTCTTAGTAAGTTTTAATTGGGTTTTCCATAGAAAAAATCCGGTCATATTTATTGAAATGCTGAAAAAGGGAGAGGGGCTTTCAAAAGTGTACATCTTTTGTCCGGATAACTCCTTTCAAGTTAGGAACTCTTTTAATTTGCAGATCGATTATTTATGATAAAAAATACCACTTGTTGAATTTAGTCATTTGCATATAGGGTACATCATTTGTCTGAATAACTTCTCCTACAGTTTTCAAGATAGGAAATGTTCGTTTTGCAGATAAATTTACATATTAAAGAGATATGCATAAGTCTTCTTACATCAATTGTACACAAATCAGAAATTGACATAGTACTTGGATTTTGATGACTAATGAGTAAAATACCAGCTGTTGAACTTATTAATAGTTTTTTTTTCTTCAAAATCCATGTATTTTTGAGTATATCATTTGTCCGGATAGCGCCTCCTAGAGTTTCAAGATAAGATTTTTTTATTTTGCAGATCAATTGTACATATATCAGAGATGTGCATAGTACATGAATTTTGATTTTTTACAATATATGAGAAAGATTCCATTCTTTGACCTTAGTCATTATTATGCAAATAATGCATATCAGGTCATTTGTCCGAATAACTTCTCCTACAGTTTTCAAGATAGGAAGTTCTTGTTTTGCAGATTAATTGTACATATTTACGAAATATGCATGGAATTCGTATTTTGATAATTACTAATTAGATAAATACAAGTTTTTAAACTTTGTCATTTTGTGCAAAATTTTGCTTTAAGGATACATCATTAAAATTGTCCGTATAACTCCTACAGTTTTCAAGATAAGAAGTTTTTATTTTGCAGATCAGTTATACATACATGTACATGTATATAAGATGTGTGCATTGAACTTGGATTTTGATTTTTAAACATTTATGGGAACAATACCAATTGTTGAACTTAATTTGTAATTTTATGCAAAATATGTCCATAGGGTACATTGATATTGTTGGGTTGTGAACTCCTTCAGTTTTCAGAATAGAAAGGTTTTTTTTTTTATAATTTATGTGAAAAATACAATTTTACCCTCAGCTTGATAGCTTTCTCCTTGTTAAAAATGATTAAAGATTATTTTATAAAACTTAAAAAAAAAGTATTTTCTGATCATCAATAAATTTACAGAGGTGAAAATATTAATCACAATACTTTTTAGCATAAAGGTGAACATTAATTATGATAGCATATATTGCCATATAATACGATCTGCACCTTGGGAAGGTTTACTATGTTGAAATAAACTTTCCCCTTGTGATGGAAGGCTTAACATACAGTAATTTTTCTGGAGTGATAGTATGGGGAGGATTTACTATATGACACAGAAAATAAATTTTGGTTTGTAATTCTCTTATAACAATACAGAAAAATACACAGCAAAAAAAACTTACTCTAGTTCACTGTTCACAGGAATTACCGGAGACAATGGTAAAAATGAATGCCAAATGACAGAAATACAACAAAATGAGTGAACTTTACCCTATTTGTCTGTAAAATCAAGGTTATTCAAGGTCTTAAAACTATAAATGATATCTATTTTTTCCATCTGTGCTCAAATATGAGCAAAATCTCAAGTAAAGGGAAGGTTTATGAAAATTATGTTGGAAGTTTTTTTTTCTTTGAAAGAAGAATGTTATAACTTTTCAAAATCTCAAATGGATGAGATATCAATGTATCAAAAATTTAAGGGTCATCCCTATCAATTTCACACCGATCAGACTTTAATGATCAGATTCACTATTTAGAACAAGAGGAGGTCCGAAAGGATAGTATCGAAAAGGAATCCTCGGACGAAGATGATGGACATCACATTCACCTGAAGGGTCAGATGATGTACATGATGGAGTGGGAGTGTATAATATTCCTAGCCACGCCCATGTAAGGTTCTATCCAATCAAACACATTTATTTTCAACCATCTTTGATTCGGTGTGTGTTTCATAGACAGATGTAATATGTGCATAGTGCCAGATGATTAAATTAAATGTTATTTTTAAAGTTCTCTAGAATTTTCTACTCCTATGAAACAATGTATTTGTTATAAATAATCATTTAGTCAAATTCAATATTTTTTTTAATTCTTTTATATTAGATTGGAAGACCCTGATGCAATGTTCAGAACTGGCTTGTATATTAATGATCTCAGTATGCATGACTCTAGTCGAGATTTGGTCCTAGCGGGGACCCAGCAGTCTGCAGAACTTAAACTTGCTCTGGACCAGGTCAGTTTGAAGAGAAAAAATATCTACAACTTAAATTTTTTTTGTTTTTGGATAAGAAGAAGTGAATGGTTAAATCTATGTTTATTTAATTCATGTATGTAAAATGAACAATTTTCCCCAGTTTCATTTTTCATTCAAAGTTTCTCAATAATATCCTTTAAAATAAAAAAAAACCGTATAGATTTATAAAGGAAATGGCAAAAGGAAGAAAATTGAACATCATAGAAAGTCTGCTACAATTATTTGGTATGGCCTAATGGTATGACGTTCGCTTTGTGATCGGGAGGCCTGGATTCGATTCTCGTTCGCCACGCTGCGTCAAACCTAAGACGTAAACATAGGTAGTGATTGTTCCTTCGCCAAGGATTAGAAGTGAAAGTTGCGGGTCTTTCGGATGAGACCTTAAAAACGAGATCTCATGTCACGGTAGGCGTTGACATCATAAAGAACCCTCACTGGTCAATGTCCCTGAGTGCCGAGTTGGTCTAAATATGAAACCCTTCACCGGTATAGAGTGACGTGTCTATATGAGTGAAAAATTCACTCAATCAATAATATTTGAATCATTAACAACCAAAAAAAACATAAAAATATAAACCAATCCATGCATCCATTTTTTTGTTTGTGTCCTCAGTCTTGGCATTTTAAAAGTCCAACTAAGTAAATTTTTGCATAGAAGAGTAATTTTTTTTCTGTTGACTAGTGGTGGATTAAACTTACAGTTGTCTCATTTATTCCCGTCTTTTTAATATTTTTTTCAATCGATTGTCTAAACATTTGAATGGTTGAGTTATATTACCATTAGCGTACAGCTTTAAATAAGGTCTAATATTACTGTGACATTTGTTACATTGATGATATTGACTTCTCGTATCTTGACAGCTGAAATCTTCAACAATTCTTGTTTTGCTGAGGTTATTCCAAACTTGTTTCAAGATAACGAGTCTTCTGTAATTAAAATCTATGCAAATTGGGTTTTGTTTGGATAGATGAGATAGATTATCCGTTAAGAACTTAAGTGAACCTTCACATACGAGAGCTCGCCAAAGAAACAATTTATTCTGTTCTCTTTGACAATGAGTTGTAGTGAGTATAATTATTTTAGGAATATTTAGAAGAATGAGAAATTATTCAATGGAAGCATCTTCATTTATCCATGGAAATTACTTGACACAGCTTCGATCATGCACTGTTATTGACAAAACAACTTAAGATTTTAAAGACGATGAATAAGCAATACGATCGGAAGGGAATTTCCAATATTGTATCTTTCATTCTGGGAAATCCTAGTTAATGACTTAGCGTACACGCTGCTAATGCAACATTGACATTACAGCAATTACCAGTAATTATATTCTTGTAAACATAAACGCATTTAGAAAGTTCATTAACAGCCATCAAAGAACGAAAGCGTGGAGTTGCCTGAAGATTGTATCTTCTACCCCTGCTCTCTCTGATCCTTTTAGTAAACAAGTTCAAAAATATCCTGCAGCAAATTCTGGAGATAAAAGGAAGTTTATTTTTAAGGTACTGCACTATACATGCACAAAAGCCGTGAAAATGTCATCTTTCAGCGTAAAAGATAACAATTATCCATTATAGAATAGCATTCTAATTTTATGATAATTAGCACAAAAAGTTCATTCTGACATCGTCTATTGCTGATATGCAGTTAATAAAATAACTGCATGACGATCCTCAATCGAACTCTCTGACCAAGGTTGCACTTCTATTTTTGTTTCTTTTTAAGGAAAATATTTATCTTGAGTCGTAAAAGAAGTGAATCTGTATTTCAGCGAATCGTATAACATGTCGTCGATATTATTATTATCAGTGGACCTGAAACTGAAAATTATTCCATGTATAATTCCCTCAGTAATAAAGTTGTTCAGTAGCTCATGTATTGTGAACCGTATTATCTTTTCATGTAGCATTCTTATTAACTTTTTATTTGTCTTTTATTATATATCATATCGAGCTATCCAAAAATCCCGCTCTGTAATTCAATAAAGGATGAGTTGTGAGACAGCATTCCAAGCCCTTGATAGTCAATGTAAAAAAAATTCGATAATCAGAAAGCTTAATTATTTCTGGATTCTAGGATCTACAATAAACGGAATAAACAAACAAAATTTGTTACATTTTATTTCTTTTGACGCGTGGTTGCCATAATGCGATAATGTACATTTCTGTACTACTGTAATATACATAGAAAAATTTACATGGAGTCAACTATTCTTCAATTATTGAAATTATTGGGTAAAAACAACATGTTTTTAGGAATGTTGTTTAAAATCCTTTTTTTTTCATTTCCTTTCTCAAAAATTAAAACTGTTTTGTTTCCTGAAACAACTGTACTGTGGATTATTTTTAACATCAAGTCCGTTTAATGCTGAAAAAAATTGAATTGAATGTATTTATTTCAACAGGAGCAACAGAAAAGCAAGATTCTCGAGGAGAGCATGAAGAAACTGGATGCTGAGATGAAGAGAACAGACTCCCTTCTCTATCAGATGATACCAAAACCTGTGGCGGATCGACTGAGGCGCGGCGAGCCTGCAATTACGACATGTCAGGTAATGGCTCAGATTATGCACAAAAAAGTTTTACTTTGCAAGAAACCACAAAAATGCTTGAATTTATTTTTTTATTCACATATTTTTACATAGAATATGATTTTACTTTGGAAAGCTTTTGGATTCTGAAGTGTTAGAAGTTATATGTAGTTACTTACAATAGGAAGCTAAAATGGTTTGCAGGTTCTTTAAACGATAAAGCTACGAACTCTCTGTTATAATGGAAGGAATCAACCTGTAGACCTTTGACCTGCTACATATGACACTTCAGTCTTGTGACAACCAACCATTACGTAAGGAAATTCAACATAAGCCATAGATCAGCTGCAATATCTATTTTCTTCAAGATGAAATCTAAAATAAATATATAAATAAAAAAAAATACTTTAGTTCTACTCTAGTGAAGCTTTCCCCTATATATTTGAATGAAATGTGAAGATAATGATTATTCTCAAAAGTCCATATAAATAATACAAATTAAACAATACAAGTTATGAGCGAAGCCAACACAGAAATGGGATTGGGTGCCATGGAGGAGTAAGAAAGAGTATCGGTTTATATTTTTTTTTCATCAATAACTTTTGAAAATCCATAAAGTGTACTGACCCGTGGTACACAAGAAAAGCCACTGCAAGGACCACATTTATATCCCCAAGGACCCCTTTGATAGACCTTGACATTCCATGATTAAACAATACCTGAGCTATTCTTGCTACTGTTCCTATCTATCTGAATTCCCTATGAGAACCCTGCAAAGTTGTAGCTCTGAAAAATCCAGTTTCCCTTTTTCTGCCTAATATTCCAGGACAGGACCAGATCAAAAGTAACTTAGAAGTCTCTTAAAAATTAAAATTTTGAACAATATCTATAGTCCCTTTTTCTTGGAAACTATGTTTATAAGGAATTGGTTAAGTATATAAATTTGTGCATACACTTTAAAAACAGTTTCCTATCCACATTCCATTACGTTAAATATTAGAAGTATGTTGTACAAATTGAATCTTTGTGATGTTTTTATTTGTATTTAATTTCCTTCCATTAGATAGTCTTTCATTATTAGCAAACTCGTTTCCACGTAAATTCAATCGATTAAAAGATGAATCTGTATTTGAGCACATCAGGTGGTTCTGACATTATTTAAATAAAACATTGTCCTTAATTAACAAAGGACAGAGCAAGGATACAGGCAAAATCAAATGTTGCATAATAATTTACCTTTTCCCGTTATGAGGGTTTGCTATATGATTGTAATGTTAAGGCTAAATTAATTATTGGGGATCCTTGCATGAGGAAAATTGATGGTAAGCCCCTTGTTTAATGATTTTTTAACCGATTTTAGTACTATTTGTCTGATACTTGTAGAGGATACCATGTTATTATATTACTTGTCAAACTGGTATGATATTGATGCATTGCAAGTAAATGCAATTTATTCAATGAGTAACAAAAATCAATAATATTTTTCTTAAAAAAATGATTTTCAGTATAGTGCAAAATTTTGGAATTTGTTGTATAAATTCAAGAGTGGTTGTGTGCAATCAAGATTTAGATTAAAAAAATATTTTGATCCATCTAAGAGACCTTAACCGCTTATTTGTACATTATTAAACGAAAAACGTGAATTTTCCTATGCAAATGTATTCAGGGGTATATCAGTGAATATCCGAAAATAATTGACCAAAACACTATTCAGAGTTAACCTTAATTAAAAGGAATTAAATACGAAGATAATGAACTGTAATCAAGCCCAAAACTCCATTAGAACAATACAGATTGAAAACAGAGCAAACCTGTAAAAAATCTTAGGTAGGATCAGGTGCCATGGAGGAATAAGCATCCCCTGTCTACCGGTTACACATTCTGAGTGCTCCTGTCATGACTCGGCAAACGAGAAAATCCATAGACAATTCAGTGTGACAATAATGGCCTAACAATTTTTGTGGAAAAAAAGTCAACATTCGACCTAACGACAGATTCTATTTGCTATCATGGCCATTGTGTTGACCATAGAATTTGCGAAATGTTGACTTAAACGAAACTGTAGATATCTTTGTATCATCAACTTATTTGTCAAAAGCTTGCCTCGATTACGAAATTGTTTTTACTTAGAACATTCTCTTGCGTATCGAATCAACTGGGAGACATAAACTCCATATGCAGATGATAATAGTATGTTGCTACACAAATAATTTAGGGAAATTAATGATAGAAAAGTTGAAGTCATCACGATTATCATAAAGTTTTGTTGTTAGTTTGCCATTAACGTCTTCCGCTAGTAAATTATCCAAATATGAAACAGATGTGTCAGGCTCAGTGGTGTCTTTTATTTCGAGTTCAAAGGGAAATATCGAATCAACTTAGGAATGGAAATAAATATTATTAATTGATAAAACGTCGTCGATGTATCTAAATGTCGAATTGAAGGCCACAGTAAGAGACTTATTTTCATGTAGAAGATTTTGAATAAATTTTGCTTCATATGAATACAAGAATATATAAGTAGTTTAATAGAGGGGCACAATTTGTGCCCGTGGGAATTCCAACAGATTATTGGAAGAATTGATCTCTAAAAACTACATGTTAAAGATATTGTTAATCAGAAACTCAAGCATCTTTTAAACATCAACTTCAGAGTAATTCTGCATACAATCAGAATGTCTTTTAACAATTTAATATTGAAGAAGACCAGTGACAAGGGTTATAAATTTACGAGCTCCATGATCGCATGGAGTAGTTGTATAAAGTGTTGAAAACTCTCGTAAGATTTGATTTTTGGTAAAATTTGGTGATTTCAAATTTTAAAAAAGTTCCTTGGAATTTTTAAGTATCCACATCGGAAAATCCAAGTTGTATAAAATACAATATTTATAATGAGCCTTACAAAGGCAATGGTTTTCTTTTACCTACTTTGTCATCTGGCACCAGATGATCGTGTTATCTTCCCTATTCTTTTTTTCACTCCTGAATTATTGGAGACAGAAGAATAGATGATTTTCAGATTGCTGATACGATGGATTACAACCATTCTAGTGAAATAGAGAAATATGAGAAGAATTACGAACTGAATGCAAGTTTCTTTTATCCGTATAGTAAAGTTTGACAGTTTTCAAAAATTAGTTTTGTTAAAACTTGGAAACTTCCCAAGGTTCAATAGTCCAGGAATTGGCTAAAATTCACAAATTAATTATCGTACAGGAAAACTATACAAAGGTCTGGAGAAAAAAATCATCTGTTCTCTTTTTAAGTTTGTTAAAAAAGAAGTTAAAAGTTTGTTTCATTGAAATCTCTGCGGAAACCGCGCCTTAGAGAAAAAACTTGTTATTCAAAGGTTTACACAGTTTCAAAATTAATTATTCATTTTGCTTATTCCGACTTCTTTTATTTGAAATTATATATAAATTTTAAATTATATAACTTAGTCTTATATCCTTTGAACGATTTCTGATGTTGCGTAAAATGTTGATAAAATCTGAAAAGCTAGAATGCTTTGTATTTTAAACATTAATTACAGCTTTTTTTTAATGCAGCACACTCAAGATGTTCCGGGAAGTAAGATTAAGTTTATCTATTGAAAGAATAACTTAAATCTATCATATCTCTCTTCACGCCTCTCTGTGAGTTTTAAAAAGTCTATCACTTTTAACATCCATTCACATTTTGGCAGATGTAATGTAAATTATTTTGTTTTACTTGGAAATTTGTAGATTTTTTATTTTTAAATGATAAACTCAAACAAGATTACAGTAATGAAATGAAAAACAGACATCGAAAACAAACCCTAAAGTAAACAAGAGGAAACTTTTGTGGCATGGGTTTAATTAAGAATAACAAAAAATTTAACACCCCCATTGAAACTGATATTCAGCTGATTATGATGGTTTATAATGGTTTTTAAAGTATACATCATAATCTAAAGAAAACAAATGCCATTTTCTCATCCATGTCATATCGATTGAAAATGATTTGATATCATCCTGATTAGAAAAACATTCCATCATAAACATAACTTCTTTACATAAATTTGTTATGAGTGTAACTCATGAGGTAGCATCTCTCATTAATTTCCAAAACTTTTTCCACATAAGTACTCATTATTTGGATCCTAGGAATTTTATAACATTCATTACTTTTTGATATTTGATATAAAGGGGTTTTTGAAAGGATCAACTGTGATCAGTAAAAAGAAAAAAAATCTCCAAGCCGTCGAAGGTCATCAAAATATTACACAAGGCTCCATTGTAGCCAATCAGTGTAAATTAGGACTTTTTTCTTAACAGCACATGGATAGAAAACATGAAGTTCTCAGTGAGCAGCTACAAGTATTTCATGTCACAAGATTGAAAATCGTGGACGTTATTTTTGACCTGTTTACTATCCTATCTGTCCATCCACGAAGTTTTCATTGTCAGAAAATTTTATTCATATGAGACATGAAGATTGTGAAGGCCTTATGAGGTCAACAGGTTATCACCGAAAGGATTGTGATTTACACATACGTCTTGATTACCTTCTACAAAAGAACTAAGACATGTCCAAAAACTTCAGTTGATTGTAAAATCTTGCAAAATAAATGATTCTGTAAAAAAAAAAATTCCATGCATAATTATGTTTCTTTTTTTTTTTTTTTAAGATTAAAATCAATTTTCAAATTAATGTAAAAATATTCCTAAAATAACATTTAGTCTAAGTCGTAAGTTCTTTTGTAAAACGGACTGGTGTACTTCACCACTTTTAGCAAGAACACATTATTGATAAAACTTTCGTGGATATATTAAATAATATGCATAAAATCATTATTCAGATTCTACAAGTGACCATTATTTCCTGGAGGAAACACTGGAGAGTTATTTTTGGTATGGGTCTACTTTTCGAGTGACCAGAAGTCCTATATATATATATTGACCAATCTTGCATTAATGTTGCATCTACCAGTCCTGCATTTGATGCTGTACATTACCCTAAATTTCTCGATGAGTGATCAAGTAAGTGTTTTGGGAGCAGATCCATTTCCACATAAGATCTTGCTTCCTTGGCCAGTCCCACATTAATCTCAGACTTGCATCTTAGAATGCAAACTAACAGGCATATAAACATGTCTTACGATGACAACCTTGAATGGATGATATCACTAAATATGGATTCTTTGCTGCGAGTGATGTATGAACTGGGATATGAAAATTCAGAAGTTTGTATAAATTTTAACGCTGATCATACATGAATAATGCATCGGGAAGTACTCATCAGAATTGATGCTTCGGATTCTGCCATGTGACATGTTGTTTCCAAGTTAGAGATCAGGTTAAAATTTCTGAAAGATGCTCATTACCAATTGAGTACAAGTTACACAATGAGCAAACTTAAAAAATGTTCCATCGGATGATTCATTCGACCAATCTTGTTTCTAATGATGCAAGTGGCTTTTATTGTACAATTGAATTATCAAATTAAAGCTTTTTAGAGATGTTTTTGAAATAATATGTATTATCTAAGCTGTGACAAGTCAAACGTAATCTGACTTTGAATCTGCACTACATATGGAATCTCTCCTTGTCCAAATAAACGTGAATATAATGACCTCACCCTAAGAGTTAAACAGTGGTAACAGGTAGCTCTAGTTTATGACATTAAAGAGGGTTTTTTTTTTCAGAAAACAAACAACACGAATTTTTGTATTTATGTAAGTCCAATTTCAGCCTGTATGAATGTCTGGTGATTATAAAGAAACACTGTGGAGTATAAATTACAAAGTGCTCTCTAGATGCCACTAAAATAGACTGGAAATAGAACACATTTCAAATAAATCTGTGTGAACATATCAATGTCATCAGGTCAAAGTAAAATTTATAGCTTTTTTCTGCTTCCAGGGATCACAATGTGACGAGACTGGGTCTTATATTTTTAAGTTAACAAGAGGTTTACTTTTTAAATTAGGAAAGCTAATAGTAAAGTTGAATCCACATGGAAACATACATTTTTCAATGAAAATACGTCAATGAATCCACATGGATTACGTAAGCTATAAAGTCACATTTAAGTAGAGGTCCTTAAGTTCCTTTGTAAGGAAGTTTTTAAAACTCTTGACTGATTGGACTGTCTATTTTGAATATTTGATTTTGGCAATGGAAAATGAAACCGTTCAGAATAGTTGATTTAATACTCTTTGACGATACCGTGCTAGTCATAGTTGCCTGTAAACAGTCACTGCAAACAGTAATGAGTAAAACTGATTTTTAGCTCACCTGAGCTGAAAGCTCAAGTGAGCTTTTCTGATCACCCGTTGTCCGTCGTCCGTCCGTCCGTCCGTCCGTGTTTACGAGAGTGCATTTATTGGGTTCTTTTTATACACAGTTGGTACTTATTGGGTACTTTTTGCTAATTGGGTATACCCAATAAGAAGTGTCGCTAAATTTACTTAAAATGCCTTAATTGGGTATTTGCCGGTTAGTACCCAACACGACTTGGACACGATGACTTGTCCAAAAAAATGTCTGAAAAAGTTGTTTCTACGGACTCACCGTATTTCGATCTCAGTTTTATACTCGGAACGCTAAATTTAACATAAGTAACCCCCGAGAGTTCCGAAAATTAACTTCCGTTAGTCTTGATCTTTGCGGCGTTTTGTTTTGACCAAAAAATATGGCGACTTGGAAGCGCTCGAGGTCAACTCAACAAGAGCAAAGTAAGTTTCTTCGATTTATTTACCCATTGATAGATGTCTTACTTAGGTAAATTTGATTTAAATGTAAAATTGATTAAAATGTACTATTTTTTACGTAAATGTGTACAACAGTAGGATAAGTATCGGAACAATTAATTTAAATGATAGTTGTATGTATTTGGAATTTCCTCTGTCTTCATCGACTTGATATGGCCCGAGCTGCATTTAGAAAACTATCGTATACATAATCTTTGATAAATCAGAAGTGTTAATTATTAAATTTTATATAATAATAAACTTTTGTGTGTTTTGACGAGGTATATAGGAGAAGGTAATAAAAATTTTGACAATCGTTTGTCCATAAATTGTTGGGCATCATTTCATGTAGTGTAAAGATAGCAGAGATGATGATAGATGGGGTTAATTGACAATAACTAGATAACTGTATATAAGTTAATCACATCTGACATGTAAGGAAATCAAAATTGCTGTATAATTAGTGAAGATCTGGCACACAGCCTCTCTACATTTCACAACATACAGGGGTGTGCAATTAGCATCGCCCGACGCCTGGGGCTACCATTTTTTGGGGTCGGGCTAGTAGTTTTCTGCACAGAGGTAGCCCCTTGGGCTAGTAAAAATTAAAACTACCAGTGTGACACATGAAAATTACTATCGGTATTTTCACTCGTTATTTGCTATTAAATTCTCAAAATATGAAAAAATATATTCGGCAGCATGTTCCTACTGTTCGTTAATCTCCATAATCTTATCCATTTTGCAGTGCTACCCGACTTATTTACTTCCAAAAACGATCGTTTTTATCTTATCCGAATTTCCTCTATTCCTCTGTTTATGGTAAATACACATGCAGATATCTCATTAAATTATTTACGATCACTCAATCAACTGAAAGATAAGTGTTATGTGGTTTACATAAAATATATTTCCAGCGTATTTAATGATTTAAGTTGAAAAAAAAATGATTTTCATTTCATTGTAGATAATTTATTTGAATTTATTTTTATTTTCTATCATAATTATTAATTTATACATGATTTAATTTTACTAGTGAGAATTAAACTTTAATTTTAAAAAGAATGACATTAAAACCCTGACTTTTTCAACAATAAACTATTTTCTGTTAACCCCCCCCCCCCCTTACATTTGGGCTAGTAACTTTTTACTTGGGGCTAGTAACTTTATTGCTGCCACTAGCCCGTGTGCTAATATTTATTTTTTTTAATTGCACACCCCTGACATACCTTACATATTCCCAACATGCAATCACAGGCACCTGACTGGCTGAAGTTATTACTTTTCTTTTAATGAAGAAAAAATATACCCCTACCTATTAAGGTAGGGGTATATTTTTCTTAAAAGAAAAATAATGACAGGGCTTCTGCATGTTATGTAGTAAGGTTTATCTAAAAATATAGAGATAAATTTCTTATTTTACCATTGCACAGGTGGATCAATTACCAAATGATGTAGAGATATGCCAAGGTAAGAGAACTTAATGTGTTGCACATAAAATTCACAACATTAATTTTAAAATGAACAATGACATGACAGAATACCCCTATCAATTACATTCTCTTACCATTTTTTTTTCAGTCTCAAAAAATTCTTTCTGTTAGATTTTTACAGTATTGAATGATCATTTCTTATCAATTCAAGAAATCTATTTGGGATAAGAAAGGAATGAACATTTTCCAATTTTAGGTTATGAAAAGATATTCAGGATATTCATTCATGTAATTGCACAAATGTGGATGAGTGTATCCTAGTCTACTTGGAAGCCTTGGCTTTTTTTCCGAACTTGACATAGAATTGTGACTGAGGGGATTTAAAAAAGTCTGAAAATAGAAATGGTAAAAATTTAAAACGGTAATAAACAATCATGAGGTTGCATACAATTTTTTTTTAAAATAAACTAATGTTTTCTATGGTAATTATTAATGTTCTGTCAAGTTTTTATGTAAAGCAGTAGCCATCTTCATAGCAAAATTTGAGTACATAGACTATTTATAAAAATGAAATTTACCAGAAATGGAAGTTAAAACAGAACAAAACACAAGACATATTTCAGAGTGCTTGCATGTAATGTATTTAATAACATGTACCCGGTACTTTATTAGACTTGTGTATGAAGAATACTGTGCATGTAGCTTTTTCCATCTGGTTCATCATTTTGCTTTATCTGACAGTCTGATGCATTTCACAGGGCCAAATGAATTTCTGCAGAACCGAAATATTTTATCAACAAAAAGCCATTTATTTTTATCAGCTGTTTTCCTAGACTTTCAGAAATTTAGTTGCGTTATGTGCATTATGGTTTGGCGACCTATTGCTGTGTTTATTTTCGTAAACAGGACAAACAATAGTTAAGCAACAAAATAAAATAACAATATCAAATACACTATTTATTAAGTTGTATTACTGAGAAACTTAACCTAATGAATAAAATTTAATGTACACCATGGTCCACCTTGTCTGTAAACTTAAACTTTTCAATCCTATTGTGAGCAATTGGGCAAATTGAACCAAACTGGACAGGAACTTGACAAGAATGTTTCTTTGTGGATTCTATACAGTAATTGTTTTTTTTTTTTGTTGATTTAAAAGTCAACTTGGCTGACCAGTACAGACTAGTATATTTATTTATAGCTTGATACACTTCAGTCTACATAATAAACATATAGCTCAGGAATTCAAATAGTTGTTTGACTTTGATAAATTTCTTTACTTGAAAATATAGGATGGACAATAGTTTCTAGAATCTTGATGAGACTGCTTTTGTGTTTTCAGGTATTTGACATATCACCCCAACAACAACAATGGCTGACAAATCACTTGGGTCATACAGTAGACGTCCATAAAATACATTATAGGCAGATCTCGGGGGTCATTGAGCCTGTGGACATTTCCAAACTTGTGCTGTTAACAGTGTATGGCTTGACTGTGAAAAATGCTTGCAGAAAATTGACAGATATCACACTGGAAGGTAGTGATGTTGAATTTTTTAAGAGCTTATTATAAATTGAATTGTCTGTAAATCTGAAATGTTATGAATACTCCTGTTTAATTATATCTGTCTTTGGATGGGGATGAAAATGTCATTTATTTAAAACTTTGTATTATATAAATCTTGATTGATTACATTTATTGAGTGAAAATTTCCATTTTATTCCTCTTGAATAGAATATGTAATTAAGTCTAATTGGTCCCCTTCATTTTTGCATAAGTTTACTGTTTTTTAGGTCACTTGACTCACCTAGGTGACCTATAGCTATTTGGTTCCCGTCCAGTGTCTGATAACACTTTGAAATTGAATCAAGAGTCAAATACAAATGTGTACTGATGATCTAATTGCAGCATGAATAAAGTGGATGGAGGCAAAACTGAAGGAGGTGCATGAATATTTCAGAGAATGTCTGAACACAAACACCACTCCAGGAAGGAAAGATTGCAATATGGCAATAGAGAAGAACAGGGCCAATGAAGGTGCCATACAGTATAGGCCATGGGAGTCCCTGAAGAAGAAAGTATGGAGCATAATCCAGAAACAAAAATTAAACCATTTTGACATTTTTTATTATATAGGATTAAAGCCCTACCTGTGAAATTTTGTCACGGAATGATGTTTGACTCTTCCCCTGCTCTAATTACAGTGAATATTTGATTGAATATTTTGATGCAGATTTGTAGAAAAGATTTGACATAGTGCATAAGTTTTTAGTTTTTAAACAAAGTAGTTTATTAATTGTACTTGCTGAATTTGAGTTAATGGTGAATATCACAAGTCATTTCTTTTATTACAGGGAATATATGCATTGTACTGTATTGTACAGGAAGCTGTATGATTTATTTTACAGTAGCATGTAATCAGTTTGAGATTTTTTTTTATATGACAGAAGAGAATTTTCATTAACCTGAAGAATGTTTGGTTTAGGAAGATGCATGTATATAAACTTTTTTATGGATTTTCTGTACATTTGATGAGAATTTTTTTGTTTTATTAGAGCAACTGATAGAAAATATGCACTCAAGGGTGCAATCTATTTAGCAATGTGGCACTAGAGAATATATAGCAATTTCATGGATTTTCTTCTGTTGATGAGAATTCGTTTAATCATAGCGACTGATAGCAAATATTTACAATTAAGGGATCTGATTTATTTAGGGCTACTTGGGCCTTTTGTCATTAAAGAGGCATTGGCACAGATTTGAAGCTAATATTTTTCCAAAATTGTCAGTATAATATCATAACTTTAATAGCATTTCAGACTGACATTGTTAAAGCATGTTATGAAACTTCATTTATCATAAAATTATAAAAGAATGAATTTTGGGTGTGTATGATTGCTGTACATTCTTGCATTTTCTCAAACTGAAATTCATCCTTAGTATTTAAAAAAAAGTGGAAATTCTGTGGCATATCAATAGAACATATTAAAACTGTAATCAAGAAAAGTGATAATAAAAATGTAGAAAGCAAAAACGGATTCACCAGTGTTGTCGGTAAGTGTGCAGTGATGTGTGCAAAGTTTGCAAATCTAACAAGTCCAGTAAAAAGTAAACAAAAACAATAACAGACCTTGTGCCATGTTTACAAATGCAGGTGTTTGATGTAATGTTATGAAGAATATTGTTGTCGCTGAATTTTAAGAATTCCTGCAAGTTCAAACCATTAAACTGATTTTTTTTAAAATTAAATCAGAAATTTAAAATAAGAAACAAAACTGCAATATGAACTGTTGGTTGTATTCTGATGAAGGGATTCAAGTAACCTAAGAAGAATTGGACAAGTGTCCATTACCTGTTGGGTTGTATTCTAAGAGAAGGGATGCAGATAACCAAGAGGAGTTGGACAATTGTCCAATACCTGTTGGGTTATATTCTTATGAAGGGATTCAAGTAATCCAAGAAGAATTGGACAAGTGTCTATTACCCTGTTGGGTGGAAAGTAGGTATCCAAGAGGAGTTGGACAGGTGTCCAATACCTGTTGGGTTATATTGTGATGAAAGGATTCAAGTAACCCAAGAAGAATTGGACAAGTGTCCATTACCCTGTTGGGTGGAAAGTAGGTATCCAAGAGGAGTTGGACAGGTGTCCAATACCTGTTGGGTTATATTGTGATGAAAGGATTCAAGTAACCCAAGAAGAATTGGACAAGTGTCCATTACCCTGTTGGGTGGAAAGTAGGTATCCAAGAGGAGTTGGACAGGTGTCCAATACCTGTTGGGTTATACTGTGATGAAAGGATTTAATTAACCCAAGAAGAATTGGACAAGTGTCTATTACCTGTTGGGTTGTATTCTAAGGAAGGGATGCAGGTAACCAAGAGGAGTTGGACAAGTGTCCAATACATGTTGGGTGGAATGAAGGTATCCAAGAGGAGTTTGACAGGTGTCCAATACCTGTTGGGTTGTATTGTGATGAAAGGATTTAATTAACCCAAGAAGAATTGGACAAGTGTCCAATACCTGTTGGGTGGAATGTAGGTATCCAAGAGAAGTTGGACAGTTGTCCAACACCTGTTGGGTTGCATTCTGATGAAGGGATTCAAGTAACCCAAGAAAAATTGGACAAGTATCATTTCCTTGTTGGATGGAATGTAGGTATCCAAGAGGAGTTGGACAGGTGTCCAATACCTGTTGGGTTGTATTCTGAAGAAGGGGTTCAAGTAACCCAAGAATAATTAGACAAGTGTCCATTACCTGTTTGGTTGTATTCTAAGAGAAATGATGCAGATAACCAAGAGGAGTTGGACAAGTTTCAATACCTGTTGGGTGGAATGTAGGTATCCAAGAGGAGTTTGACAGGTGTCCAATACCTGTTGGGTTGTATTGTGATGAAAGGATTTCATTAACCCAAGAAGAATTGGACAAGTGTCCAATACCTGTTGGATGGAATATAGGTATCCAAGAGGAGTTGGACAGGTGTCCAATACCTGTTGGTTTGTATTGTGATGAAAGGATTTCATTAACCCAAGAAGAACTGGACAAGTGTCCAATACCTGTTGGATGGAATGTAGGTATCCGAGAGGAGGTAGACAGGTGTCAAATGCCTGTTGGGTTTTATTCTGATGAAGGGATTCAAGTAACCCAAGAAAAATTGGACAAGTATCATTTCCTTGTTGGATGGAATGTAGGTATCCAAGAGGAGTTGGACAGGTGTCCAATACCTGTTGGGTTATATTCTGAAGAAGGGATTCAAGTAACCCAAGAATAATTAGACAAGTGTCCATTACCTGTTTGGTTGTATTCTAAGAGAAGGGATACAGATAACCAAGAGGAGTTGGACAAGTGTCTAATACCTGTTGGGTGGAATGTAGGTATCCAAGAGGAGTTTGACAGGTGTCCAATACCTGTTGGGTTGTATTGTGATGAAAGGATTTCATTAACCCAAGAAGAATTGGACAAGTGTACTTTACCTGTAGGGTTGAATGTAGGTATCCAAGAGGTGTTGGACAGGTGTCCAACACCTGTTGGGTTGTATTCTGATGAAGGGATTCAAGAAACCCAAGAAGAATTGGACAAGTGTCCATTACCTGTTGAGTGGAATGTAGATATCCAAGAGGAGATGGACAGGTGTCCAATACCTGTTGGGTTGTATTCTGATGAGGGAATTTAATTAACCCAATAAGAATTGGACAAGTGTCCAATACTTGTTGGGTAGAATGTAGGTATCCAAGAGATGGACAGGTGTCCATTACCTGTTGGGTTGTATTCTGATGAAGGGATGCAGGTATCCAAGAGGAGTTGGACAGGTGTCCAATACCTGTTGGCTTGTATTCAGATGAAGTGATGTAGATATCCAAGAGGAATTGGACAGATCCATACCTGTAGGGTTGTATATGTTTTAAGGAATGTAGGTATCCAAGAGGAGTTGGACAGGTGTCCAATACCTGTTGGCTTGTACTCTAATACAAGTTTATATGTATCCAATAGGAATTGGACATGATTCAAAAGACTTGTTGGGTTTCTCATCAAATGCTTGTTTTAAGTATCCAAGAAGGGTTAAACAGGTGTCTGAGATGTGTTGGGTTGTCTTCGTATGTGTATTGCATTTAGGTAAACACATTCCAGTAAGAGGTATTTTTAAATATATATCCTAATTTGCCAGGAATAATGTGGATGATAACAATATTTACTTCTCAAAAAAGCTATATTACAGAAAGTATGAAAAAAGTGTGTTCAAAATCAAAGGTTTACAGTCTTGTCTAAATTTACCTGCAAACAATTAAACAGCCACAAATTTGGTATGAATCAAGAATTATAAGAAAAATCTCAATAAAGTTTTGGACATAAGCATTTATACCCAATAAAATTTAAACAGTTACTACCCAAAGAATGCTCTCTCGTATGTACACTTTTTTTATATCCAATAAGCAATATCCAAGAAGACTTGGACTTGACGTACCCAATATATAACCTAATGTATGTCCGTCCGTCTGTCCGTCCGTCCGTCTGTAAACTTTTCACATTTTCAACTTCTTCTCAAGAACTACTGGGCCAATTTTAACCAAACTTGGTACAAAGTATCCCTGGGTGAAGGGGAGTTTTAATTGTTAAAATAAAGGGCCAAGTCCCCTTACAAGGGGAGATAATCAAGAAAAGACAAAAATAGGGTGGGGTCATTAAAAAAATCTTCTTCTCAAGAACCACTGGGCCAGAAAAGCTGAAACTTATATGGAAGCATCCTTGGGTAGTGTAGATTCTAAATTGTTAAAATCATGACCCCCGGGGGTAGGGCGGGGCCACAATAGGGAATCCAAGTTTTACATTGAAATATATAGGAAAAATCTTTAAAAATCTTCTTCTCAAGAACCACTAGGCCAGAAAAGCTGAAACTTATGTGGAAGCATCCTTGGGTAGAGTAGATTCTAATTTGTTCAAATCATGACCCCCGGGGGTAGGGCGGGGCCACAATAGGGAATCCAAATTTTACATTGAAATATATAGGAAAAATCTTTAAAAATCTTCTTCTCAAGAACCACTGGGCCAGAAAAGCTGAAACTTATGTGGAAGCATCCTTGGGTAGTGTAGATTCTAAATTGTTCAAACAGGACCCCCCGGGGTAGGGTGGGGCCACAATAGGTATTACAGGGGGGGGGGGAATCTGGTAAAGAACAGCATGGCCAAAGTTACTCAGGTGAGCGTTGTGGCCCATGGGCCTCTTGTTTTTCCCTCCTTAACTATTACAATGTATATGTTATGTAAGGCAACAAAACGGACATGAAGGAATCTTGTGTAATCTTTAACTAGAATAATCTAATATCACGTGTTGTCTACTTCAATCGTTTAAACAGAAATAAAAAAAAAATAAAGGAGGTAAAGGTTTCGGAAACATGGATAGTTTTGATTAGTTGCTTTGATGAAAATCTTATTCCGATTGGAAAATAGATTGGAACGTAATTTAGATTTAGCGTCCTCCAAAAAAATATTTAGGACATGTCAAGAAACATATTTTATGGTGTTATCCTTTTATCCTTTTATCCAAGGCCATTTTTTAAAATATTGATAAGAAGTCTTCTTATAATTTAAGAGATTGGTTTTATGAAAACTGCGAGTTACAGAAGATGCCAACATGTAAATGGCATAATGGCTAATGAACATATTGCAAAAAATCAGAAATTTCCAAACAGAAAATATCCCTGTATCATATTAACTTGTTTGTTTTTCCTAATATCATATACAGAGTGAAAATGGTTTAAATAAAACTAAAAGCAAAAATATTATGCATCTTTATTTCTATGTGCAAGAGTATTATAAGAAAAACAAAGATTTGAAGATATGATGAGCATATCAAATTCAAGTTAGAGAATGCTCTCTCCACTTTTCTCGAAACCATCTTGGTTTACATGATCATGCCAACCCGACTACTCAAAATGAGGTGATTAGAACGAATTTTGAATCATAGGTATAGTGGTGTAAAGAAATAAACATCCATATTTGTCTTTTGTCAGAAAATAACATTTTTTTCAGGTTTTCGACAATGTAACGATTTTGTTCAGTGACGTAGTCGGCTTCACGTCCATTTGCAGTCAAATTTCACCAATGGAGGTTGTATGCATGCTGAATGCTATGTACACAAAGTTCGACCAACTCAGCGAGCGTCACGGGGTCTATAAGGTGAGCTTAGCAGTAAGCCTTTTTCACAGACATTGTCAGATTTATCTCCTGCGAATGATCTGAAGTATTTTCCCAAAGTTTTCAAAACTGGTAAGCGAGTACTATCAATTTTAAGCAAGCGTTTGAAAATTTGTATTTACACTAGGTAGAGACAATCGGTGACGCCTACATGGTTGTGTCCGGTGCACCGGAGATAACACCATACCACGCCCTTAATATCTGTAACATGGCACTGGACATGATCTCCTCAATGGTGGAATTGTCTGATCCCTCCACTGGGGGACACATGAGAATTCGTGTCGGTAAGGGATGTTATTCTGAATCCGAAACGTATTTGATTTGCACGAATTTAACGAGTTAGGAAAATTTTTGTTTCTTGGAACAAGAAGGATAATTATAACACGCACTTGTCAGAAAATAACAAAACGAACAAAGAACAAAACAAAATGTTCTCAAAATTGAATTATCTTTAAAAACAAACTGCATCATCAGTTCTGTTTTTGCGTCTCCTTTTTCTTGATATTAGAAACTGATTTCCAACTTAATTGTTCACCCATATTTTGCCAGGAATACACAGTGGGACGACGGTAGCGGGGGTCGTGGGGATAAAGATGCCTCGGTACTGTTTGTTTGGAGACACCGTGAATACAGCATCCAGGATGGAGACTAATGGAGAGGTAATCAGTTCAAAGATAACCATATATGCTGTAAATGAACAAATATGGCCTTTTCCATTGTATATTATAAACATGTATGAAATGGATGATCAACGTTTCTATTTAAGGCTATGAAGATTCATATCAGTCAAACCACCTGGGATCACATTAAAGACCATCCATATAAAGTTGAAGAACGTGGATCCATCCCTATTAAGGTAAAAGATTTATGACTACTCATGCATGTTCTGTTTATTGTGTTGGTACTAAAAAATTTTCTGTATTTTTAGGGTAAAGGCAGTATGAAATCCTACTGGTTACTTTATTTGGATGCCAACGACGACACTTTACCAAAGTCTGTCACAAACACCCCGAAAAAAGAACTGAAAAATACTCCTTCACTGGACAATAGAAGTCTTTATTCTCCTATTTCCTTTGACGATATTCCAAGAAAACGATCCATGGATGCCTCTTTAGATATCATTAAACAAAACGAACGAAACAACTCACTGGAACTATCGTCCCACAGTAAAAGAAATGGTTCTCTGGATATGGTGTCTTCTCCTTTACGAGGAGTAGAGAAGCACGGAAGTTATTCACCGCAGATAGGCAAACAATTTAATTTCAGGAAAACTTCACCTGACACCCATAACGGTGAAACCACAAAGGTTAAATTTACAACGGAGAATAATCACGGGTTTAGAGGAAATGGCAAAGGATTTCTAGGAGAAGAGAAAAGTTCCTTGTGTCAGATTTTGTGAATATTTGAAAAGATTTATCGCAATGAAATGGAAAATCCACGCAATGTGTTCCCTTCTCTTATTTTGAATTTTGTGCGTATATTGCTGTCTACCACACGAAAACCAATGTCTGCACTTGAAGTCAAATGCTCACAGGCCCTTTGTTGTTTGTATATCTGTGATATCCCTTCTCTCCAATTCGTTTCGATGCTTTCGATGAAATATCATGTTTATTTTGAAATGGAGGGAAATAGTAATGCTAATCCAAAAAATCTCTACTCGTTTTTAACCATATGCATTGTTTCAAAGTATGAAGCATTGTTTTGTATATTTTGTATTAGGGTGAACTTTTAATATTTGTCCAACATTTAATACTATTTTTGAACATGTATCTCAAAGTATGAAACCATTGGTTTGAATTTCTATTTATTATTTATTATGCATGGGTCCCTATTTTAAATGAAATTGATCTTGTTAGTTATACACATGTATTGCAAGAAATACTCATTGTTTAAACGTTGAAATTAAAGATTTTGTATTTTTGTTAACTATTTGCTCATAAAGTGAGAATTTGATGATTTGGTGATTTTTGATATTTTTGACTGTAATAATTGAATAAATAATGAATAAACCGTCTCAAAATATGTTGTTTGAACTTATTTCAGAAGTTGAAAGAGTTTTCGGGCATGAGCATTTAAAAATATATTACTCTCATTTAAACAAACTGGATCTGCACCATGCGTACTTTAACTTTATATATACAATGTAGTTACAAAGGAAAAAATGATTATGTAATGTTGTAGAATTACTTTAAAAAATATACAGTTTATTTCAGCTGTGTTTTGAAATTTCCTTTAAAGTTACATAATGAGTCAAAATCATGCGTTTCTTTTAACATATCTGTATCATAAAGCGAAAGATTTATGAAAATTATGAGTATAGCGAAGATATGAAAACTAAACTGCACTGTAAAGCAAGAAAAGACTGTACAATATAAGTGCCGGGAAAACAAAGGTTGTATCTACCGTTTCGTTGTTATCGTAAAATGTCGAGGTCACGCCATTTTTATTTTTAGCGTAAACTTGTCAATAACATTCAATTGGAGCATGCAAAGGTGGGAAATATGTTCTAATAATTTTTTGAAGATTGTATCACAATTCTTTGTCTTCCGACATTCATTTTTGGTACTTGAGACCATGGTAACTTCTTCAACTTTTCTGCGCACGCGTAAAGCAATATTTTCGTGTTGGGCCATTCAAAATTATTTTTTCTCCATAAAAGTAGATTTTTTGGCATCGAAATCTGTAATTTTCTGAAACCTTGTACTTTTAGGAATTGAACAAAATTGCACTGATCTTGCAAAACTTCTATGTTTGTCAATTTTCCCGTTTGTGCGTCACGGTGTCGCTTTAAAACAAAGAATTAAACATCTTTCATTTATTTAGGCATCGTCAATTGACAAAATTTGCACGCTCTAAATCTTAAAATCACGTATATGTAAGGGTATACAAATTATCCATATGCATTTTACTTAAGATGACGTCTTTTTTTAACTACCTGGAAGAAAAGACGTATATACATGAGTTCATGCACTTCGTTACATTACATCCTTTTAGCTTATATACATATTATCATTATAACTCGTTTTGAAAGAAATTTTAATTTTACATGTAAGTGCGTATATATCATTCCATTCAATGAATATGATAGATACAGCTATCTATTAAACTTGAACTATTGCCATCAAAATGATTTTTTTTCATGTATTTCATTAGATAAGGAATTTAGACCTTTTCTTTCATTGGTTGTCTGAGATGGACGAGGATTGTGGCGATTATAACAACATATGAAAGGAAAAATGACTATCTTTAAAGAAATGTCAGTGTTTTTACATGTACGATATAAATATAAAACTTGAATTTTGAAGGAAAAAAACAGATATCTGGGTAAAAACAAAAAAATTAGAAACAATCAATTTCACATATTTTTTGGACTATTTTTAAGGAATCGTGAAATAATTTAGTTCGCTTTGGCATTGCATATTATTGTCTTATCCCTTCGATAGGAATTGGAACAATCTCTTTTCAAAAACAGTCCAGGTACAGAACATGTCACACAAAGTAGAGATCAAGTTTATATACATTTCCTGTTTCTTTTTTAATCAACCTGTCACTGTACTTTGCATCATGTTTGGCAACATGATCTGTTGCAGTTGGTAGTTATATGTACTTAGTTGTTACTAATTTAAAGCAGATCATAAGTTGTCAATTATTTTGCTTCACTTTACATGTACCATGTCTATGTTGTGGTACTCTGTAGTTTCTAGGAACAATAGCTCCAAATTTACCGCCAGACGGTCTTGCAGATAGGTTGATAAAGCTGATGAATATAACAATTATGACGGAATTTTTTATTAATTTGTTACTGGAATCTTGTGTTGTTGTTTTTTTTTTTTTTTTGGGGGGGGGGGGGTATAATTGAAAATAAAAAAAATTCGAGCGGTAATCATCAGAAATGGCCACAAATAAATGTGATTTTTAATGCTGAATGGAGTAAAATGCAAGTCGCGATTTTTACTCACTGACGTACAATATTTTTGGATTTTCCCTTTTTTACATATGATTACAAATACTAATTACCGCAGAAATCGTTGAAAATCAATACTAATTCTTGCAAACCTAACACCACTCTTTTTAAAACAAAATATCGTTATGATACAAGATTCAAGATCCTTTGTCAAGCTGTTATCTAAGGCTAGGTTTAAGTTCATCTGAATGTGCATATAATTCGATCATAACGTAAAAGATCGCTATCCTTAGTCATTTGCTTGCAGAAGGTCAGCATTACAAGTTAGCAAGGATGAAATGAATATCATCGTTAATAATCCTTGTATCTTTCCTCAGATATTTTAAAAATTGAGAAACATTTATCGTTAACAATATCTGATGGAACTTAAAGAAAGTGTAGACAAGTGTGAAATGAAAAGGTACACGACACAGAAACCGGAAACGAACGTTCAAAACGCACTGTAGGGGATACAGAGACATTTT
The DNA here is from genome assembly GCF_033153115.1 of Saccostrea echinata. Taxonomy (NCBI): domain Eukaryota; kingdom Metazoa; phylum Mollusca; class Bivalvia; order Ostreida; family Ostreidae; genus Saccostrea; species Saccostrea echinata. The sequence goes on from NW_026889750.1 coordinate 8,412,537, forward strand.
CCAAAGTGCGAGTCTCAATGATTTTTAACAACCAGGAGATTTATCACATAGGAAATATTCAGTCGAAGAATTCGACATTTCCAGTATAGGTAAGCGACAAAACTTGCAGATATAAAAAGGATTCGCTTCTGTCTTGTACAGGAAATCTGGTCTTTAGTGCCAGGATCTACATAATTTTTTTTTTTTTTTTTGGGGGGGGGGGGTGTTAAAATCACGATCGGGAAATACTTCAAACTAACTACAAGCGTAATTTGGTCAATTGCAAGTCTTTAGATTTTTTTTTTTCGACAAGCCCTTCTAGCATGACGGAACATTCCAAAAAAGCGATTGCAATACTAAATGAAGGCTCGCTTAATTCTGATAAGGTATCTGTGAAAATACTTGTCTAAACAAAACAGCCTAACCTGTGAAACAGTATAAGTTTCTGAAACTTGTTATACACACAAGAAATTTTTGTTCAAATTCTCTTTACAATATAAAAGGTGTGTTATTCGAGAACAGTTTTCAATCTCATGCTTCCAGTAAACAAAACGAATCGTGAACAGGGCAAAAACACGGACCCCCTAAAAACACCAGAGGTGGAATCAGGTGCCTAGGAGGAGTAAGTATCCCCTGATGACCGTTCATACCTGCCGTGAGCCCTATGTATTAATCAGGTTTACCGAGTACTCCGTAGTCAAATTAAATATAAAAATAAGGTCTTAACAAATGGTATCAAACATGTCCGACAAAATACGTCCCAAATACAAGTAGGTTGTCTAATGACAAACAGGGTCATTATAACGACCGTAGAATTTGAGAAAACCTTACTTTAAACGCTGTTGTTGAAATCCTTGTAACATCAACTTATTTGTCAGTAGCCTGTCTCGGTTTTAAAAAAATTGATCGTACTCAGAACTTGCTCTTGTATATCGAATCAGGTGGGAGACACGAACATCACTTGCAGGTGATGTTTGAATATTACTGTATAAAAAAGGAAAGTTGAAGATGGAAAAGCTGCAGTCGTCCCGTTTGTCCATCCTTACAACGTCAGGGGTACTGAGTGGACATGTTGCCTTTGGACCTCTTACAAATTTCATTCGATTTCTTTGGGCTTGCTTCTTTCATTGAGAAGCACCAATCGAGTGAAGTAGACAGATAATGTAAACAGAAACGAATCAGTTGAAACAAAAATGCACGTGTTAAGCATTGTTTATCACCGAAAGGCTTAATGTGATTGGTTGAGAGATAAGAAAAACAATCAAGAATTGTAATTTTTCCGAAAGACGTCGCTGCAGTCAGTCCACAAGATATCGAATGAAATTTGTCAGGAGTCCAACGGCAACGTGTTGACTCAGGACCCCTGACGTTATGAGAATGCCGTTTGTCATACAATTAGCTATTAGTTGGCCATTGTCGTCAACAGTCAATAAAAGATCAACTATGAAACAAATGTGGCAGACTCTGTAGTGTCTTTTAGAGTTCACTGAGATATATTGAGTGTACATATGACTGAAAGTAACTATTGTAAATTGATAAAACGTCAAAGTTATATGTAAATGTCGAGTTGAAGGCCACACCAAGAGTTTTCTTCTTCTCGTGTAGAATTTTTTTAAAATAAATTCTGCTTCATAAGAATATAAAACAGATCGGCTAATAAAGGAGCACAAGTGTAAGAATAATCCAAGATCCTCTACATCAATGTCGAGTACAGTGTATCTCCTTTTAATTCTTCTCAAAAAGTCATGTGATTACAATTTAGAGAATAGGTAACATTCATTAGACTTGAAATCAAAAGACAAAATTGAGATTATGTATAAAAATTCAAACTATCTTCTAGGGTTGGTACTACTCAAGTATTTGTCTCAACTGTAGAAAAAAAAATCGCGTTCGTATCCATTGTAAGAAAAGGCAAATTTGGATTAATGTATTCCCTGCTAGCTTAAGATTTTTATATTGAAACAAATATTAAGGGGGATCGACGATCTAATAAGAGAGATATATTTCCAAGTCAGAAATCCTAAAACTACTCATAGTTTATCTACCCAGAGTTCAATGATGGAGACTTTGTAGTAGTCAATTCAATGAAACCCAACTTGTGATGGTAACATTAATGTCTATTTCCTTTTACTTATATTTTTTCAAATTGTTTTATTATACATGGCATAAAACGTTAACATCCAGTTTTAAAACAATTACAAATTGAACAAATTCGATACTTTTAGGAACCATTTTAAAAAATTCTTTAATAGATCATGTACCATATTAGAATTTTTATTAGCATTACATTTTTCCCCGTGAAAAAAAAATAAAGAGAGAGAACTCTTGCCAATGGAAGTGTTGTTTTCTTACAAGCACATATAACATTGTAACGATCAGACTTAGGAAGTAGCGCTTTATTATGTTTTCTAATATGAATTTAATAAGTATGACACTATATTATTATTATTTTCATATACACCTCATATTTTTAGTTTTATGTTGTGATAATAAATTATTACTTTACCCTTTCTTTGTGTTAAACTTTTCTCATATCATGATCCGACATAAAAAATAATTTATAAAAAAAAAAATAAGCAGCGCTTCCTACCTCTTACTATTTTTCATTTGAATCTAATGCTACCGTTCTTGATGATCAATGTTGGAAAGTTTTTAAAAAAAAATGTAAAAATTTAGAGCAGAGGGTCTTTAAGCAAATGTAAAAAAGATGTGCATTTCCCGATCCTCGGTACATTTTTTTTGTACTTTACCTTAACACACACCTACTCCCTCCCTCAAACACATGTCAGATAGCCTCTCCTGGTTCTGCCATTCTTGTATTCACGCCGATGAAAGAGGATATCAAAGGTTAGGTGAAAGTTTATCTGAATAAGCATACAATCGAATCAAAATATGAAATATCGCTATCTATGGTCACTTGCTCTAGATCTAAAGAGGTCAGCAGAGAAATGTTAGCAAGGATGAATATAATATTATTGTTTACAATCCTTATAGCTTTCGTCAGAGGATTTGATGATAACACTTGGAAAGAAGAAATCGAGAAACGTTTGTCTTTGGTTGAAGAATCAAATGTTCGCCTTTTGAAGGAAAACGAAGATCTATGGCGCGAAAACGGACAACTGAAACAAGACTTAAAAGTACTAAGAGAAAGTGTAGACAAATGTGGAACTTTACGCAACAAGGAAATAGTTAAAGAACTTTCAGAACACACTGTAGAGGATAAAGAGACACTTTTTGAGCGATCTACGATTCAGAATCATGAGGAGATGCCTAGTGGAAGAGTTCAACCTGTTGCTAGGATAAGTAAGTTCAAAATTTTACCAACAGGGAAAAAATTAATCTCCTTCAAAACCAAAAAAAAAGTCTGTAGTGATAGTAAACCTTTAGGCTACGTCTGTTTTGCTGGGACGTGCAGATTAAAGGTCAGGACTTCTGCGAGCTTACAATAGGCATACTTTTTGACAATCACAATTTTTCCTGTTTTTTTTTTTTCAAAGAGCTCTTCCAAGCTTTCAAGAAAGTTCCAGAAAGTTGCTTTTGCAGTTTTAAATGGCTAGTTCATCGTAAAAAGCAAAAACGTTAACCTTGCTAACAGTTTAAATTCCTGTATATAGACTTCTGAAAATTTCCTTTTTAGCATTGAAGGAACTTAGGTTCTAATTTTCTTAGCAGTGTAATAATAATCCCCTCAATATAAAAATCATTTTCAATGTCAATTGCAGCATATCTGACAGTAAATTCGTCAAATTCATGCGATTTCTGATTCCAGTGATTTATATATATATATATATATATATATATATATATATATATATATATATATATATATATATATATATATATATATATATATATATATATATATATATATATATATTAAATAAACACTTATTATTCGGGGGGGGGGGGGAACAAAAAAAAATTCTAGAAATTCTAAACTATGTTTAAAAAGTGGTTTAGCTATCTATAATTGTGTGTCACCTGTATAGACTGAGACTGAGAAAAGTGACAAATTCGGATGACCTATTTACCTTTAGCATTAAAGGATCGTATAATACTAATATTAAGCACATGATAGAAATTGTTTTTCCCTCGGTTTGATTTTTCAAAGCCAGAATTCAACTTAATTCCCCCTCTCCCCTCTACCGCAAAATTTTTCTTTAAAATTAAATCAAGATCTTTTAAATTAAAAGTTATGGGGAGCTACATGTAGCCTTCCACTTTTTCTTCAATATAAACTTTATTTTATGCTGATTAATCTTTTAGAAAGCACACCTGAACTTGATGCATGTTAACTTAATCGTTTTAGTTCACCCGGACACGTATCCTGTATCTGCCGTGGCATTCTACGGATACCTATCACAAAAAAGTGCTCCAAATTTACCAGCACACCATCTCATTATTTATGACGCCGTGCATATAAACAGAGGCAACGGATATAACAAAGGCGATGGAATTTTCATCGCACCCGTTACTGGCGTCTACGTCTTTCACTTCTCCTTATGCATAACCGAAGGTGAAAACTACCCATGGGCCAGTCTAGAGATTGCTGTCAATGGTATTGCTCTTGGGTCTACTTACGAAGAAGGTCTCAAGCCGGGTGAACCTGGTGGATATCATTGTAGTAGCAATTTAGTTATTTCAGAAGTAAATTCTGGTGACCATGTTTTCATCAGAACAACTTCAGCTACCCGAGGGGCCATTATCAGTGCTGCATATGGAAGAACGTCATTTTCCGGTTGGTTATTGTAGATAATCATGAGATTAAAATATTAGGTATTTTAAAAATATCTTTGTTTTTATCTTCATGTCTTTAATAAATACCTACTGTTATTTGATAATAATCCTTTTGCATGACAAGAAACTGCCATCGAAATTAAAACATGATTGTGACGTAAACCTTTTGTTTGTGTTGTCGATTCTATAGCTTAATGTTGAGCTAACTCCTCAAACAATCCATTAAGTTACCTGTAAGTGTCCATTCTTTTTGGAAAACTGTCCATTCTTTTAAGAATGGACAGTTTTTTCAAAAAGAATGGACAGTTAAAACAAACAGAATGGAGAGTTACAGGTAAACTTTGGAATGTGTTCAAGAGGGAAACAAAAACAAATATATTAAATACTTTTTAATTTACATGTAAATAACAAAAAGAACGCGGAGACCAAAGTTAATCCAGAACACAATGTCTACACAGCATCCATTCGATTTTACTCTTTTAAATCCATGAATGATGCACACTATTTCAATACCCAAAACTTAATTTTCACAAAACTTGAATTTAAATGACACAATTTCACATTTGATTTAAATTTCAGAAAAATCATTCCCTCGAGGAGAATTCATTTTCAGATAGAAGTACGTCTAATATTAAATCCTCCACCCAGAAAACAGTTTGCACCATGAACACTGCACTGCTACAGTCAATATTAATTACGGTAGAAAATAAATAAAAATGAAACATTTCCCGATTTGATTTGAAAAACATTTCAGGTCGAAGATTGGCTCATGGCTAATCCAACACTCAGAACACAATCTGCATCTCACCATTACACTGCTGCAGTTAATATATCCTCAGAAATAGAATTCAAATAAAACATTTCCAGGTTTGATTTGAATTTGATCATCTGTTTCTGTTGTCGAAGTTCATTTTTGGGTCAAAATTTGGCTAATATTTCTTTTAATCTTCCTTTTCTGTTTCCAGATCCAAATATCACTAATGTTGTGCATATTTTGGTTTATAAGATATTGATTCTGTCATATACTCTCTCCATCACAGGAAAACATGTATACCTTTACAACACAAACTGTAACTGATTTTGAAGCATCGCATACTTGTATAAATACTAGTATCCCGCAAAATCCACCTGCAACTGCCCATTCTTAAGACAAAAACCTTTTGTTGTTGCATCTGGAAACACAATGGCTATTCAACAAATTGCTCTGCATCCCTAGCTTACCTGTGACTGTCCATTCCGTAAACAATGAACTTGCCATTGTATGTGTGCTACCTGTCATTTTGTACATTTTATATTTAATTTTCAAAACAAAGGAAATCATGTTTTAAGTAGGAGAAAGGCCTCACACTGTCCATTCTGTGAGAGAAAGAACTAATCTCGGGCCTACGGCCCTCGATTAGTTCTTTCTCTCACAGAATGGACAGTTTTCGGCCTTTCTCCTTTACTTAGACTAACATAAGTATACATTATGAACGAGAAAAAACGACATTTGCAGAGAGGACTAGAAGTGTTCATTTTTTGTGCACATGTAGATTTTTATTGGTTTTGAAGGTTTTAAGCAGGCTTTGATAATGGTTTATGTTAAAGGAAGACATTGCAATCCATTATGTTAAATCAAAGTGATGTGTTATGTAACACATGTCTGCATTATATGTAATATAATGGTAAAGTAATGCGTTACTTTCTAAAATCTAGTGTAATTCTGACGTTAAAATACACTATAACGCATGCTTTGGATAATGCTTTATGTAATGGAAACGCATTTATTCGAATCGAAAGGATTTGTAATGCAAAAAAGCGGCATTGGTTGTAATGGAAATGAATTTCACCACTGTCACGCTGACATTACTATGCATTTGTGAATGTTCATTTTCTTAGATTACAATTGATTTCAAAATGACATGGAAATTCATTGTGGAGATTGAGAAATCATTTCTAAGATAAAAATATTTTTAGTTCTATTAAACTGTTAAAAATAAAAAAGAATTATTGAAATGCTGTAAACACATTATCTTTGGCTTTGAAATCCTTTAAGTGCCTTTTCATTTAAATTCAAATAAGATTCTGGGAGGGATAGAATTTTAAACAATAAAATCTAAAAGATTAAATGACTTTGACAACGATGACATTCATTTAAATCAAAACCATTATACGTGTACAGAATTATATTTTCTACTTTTGTAACATGTTTTAATAAATTTGAATATAGGAGAGAAAAAAATTTATTTTAAAAGATATTTTCCTTTTTTATTAGTCATGGCATCGCCATTCAAAACATTCAACAAATAAATGAATATAAGATGTACAGTATATGGCCATAAGTGAGTCAAAATTGAATTTTTTACACTATATATTACTTACTTGTTGTGAGGTCAAATTTAGCCACATTTCATGATTTTTTTAAAATGAATCATGCAGAATTGTTCAAATATTCTCGCAAAATTTTTGAAGTTTGTTGTATAAATTCAAAGTGGTTGTGTACAATCACATAAAAATGTTTTGATCTCTCTGAGCGACCTCAACCGCATATTTTTACATTTTTTTCTGAACAAAAAACAAACATGAATTTTCAAATGTATTTCGGAGTATATCAGTGAATTTCAGAGAATAATTTATAATAAAAACAACATAGATTAACCTACAACAAAAAGAAAGTGATATGATGGACTGCGGCAATGTCAATGGAATGAAATATGTTTGTTTGTTGTTTAACGTCCCTCTCGAGAATATTTCACTCATATGGAGACGCCACGACTTGCCGGTGGAGAGCTGCAAATTTTTACCTATGCTCGGCACTCAGGGCCATTGAGCAGTAAGGGATCTTTTTCGTGCCAGCACCTACTGGACAAGGGACCTCGGTTTATACGGTCTCATCCAAAGGACCGGTCTCCACATCCAACAGTGGGATTCGAACCCGCGACGTAAGGATCAACTCCTTCCTCTGCGACTCTAGAGCAGACGCTCTACCACTGCTCCACGCGGGCGACTAATGAAATATGAAGATAACGAACAGTATTCAATCTCAAAAGTCCAATGAAACGTTACAAATTTGGAGCAAAGCAAACACGGACTTCAAATTTAGAGGTGGGATCATGTGCCATGGAGGAGTAAGCATCCCCTGCCGACCGGTCACACCCGCCATGTGCTCTTTGTCATGATTGGGAAAAAAACCGGAAAAATCTGTAGACAGTTCAGTGTATAGTAAAAGTAACAATTAGTATGAAAAAGATCAGTAAGCATTTGACTTAATGATAGGTTGTATGTGCTGAAAAGGTCATTGTATCGACCGTAAAACTTGCGAAATGATGATTCAAACGAGACTGTTGATATCCTTGTTTCAACAACTTGTTTGTCAGTAGTTTGCCTCGTTTTAGAAATTGTTCATACATAGAGCATGCTCTTGCGTATCGAATTAATTGAGAGACATAATCCCCATATGCAGGAGATAAGGGTATATTGATACATAAATAAGGGAAGTTGACGATTGAAAAGTTGAAGTCATCACGTTTATCATAAAGCTTTGTTGTTAGGTTATCATTAACGTCTTTTTCTAGTAAAATATCTAAATATGAAACAGATGTGTCAGAATCTGTGGTATCTTTTATTTCAGGCTCACTGGGATATAACGAGTCGACATTTGAATGAAAGTAACTATTTTTAAATGATAATAAGTCGTCGATATGACGAAATGTCGAGTTGAAGGCCACTGCAAGTGTTTTCTTCTTCTCATGTAGAAGTTTTTGAATAAATTCTGCTTCATATGAATACAAAAATAGGTCTGCTAATAAGGGGGCGCAATTGGTACCCATGAGAATTCCAACAGATTGTTGGAAGACCTGATCTCCAAAAAGTACATGGATATTGTCAATCAGAAACTCAAGCATCTTTTTGATATCAACTTCAAAGTACTTGTGTGTACATGTATATTCAGACTGCTTTTTAACAAAATAATTTTGCAAATGACCAATGACAAGGTAAGTATATTTACGAGTTCCATTTTTATTGAAAATGCAGCTGTCTATGATGTCAAAAAGCCTGGACTTCAATTTATCTTGGGGAATGGCCTATATTATACTGCTGAATGATCGTATTAAAAATTTTTGAAATTTTTTTTTTTAATATATATTATCTAGGTTATGACAAGTCATATATAATTTGCCTTTGAATATGCACTACAAATGGAATCTCTCCTTGTCCAAATAACCATGAAAAAGATTTTTATTTTCTAAAATGACCTTTTCGTAAGAGTTAAATAGTGCTAACATGTAACTTCTGGTTTATGTCATTGAAGTGTTAATTTTTTTTTCAAAAAATAAACAACACAAATTATTTATACATGTATTTATGTAAATCCAGTTTCACCCTGTATGAATGTCTGGTGATTATAAAGAAACACTGTAGAGTATAAATTATAAAGTGCTCTCTAGATGCCACTGAAAATAGTACACGTTTCAAATAAATCTATGTAAACATAACAATATCATTAGTTGAAAGTGGAATTTATAGCTTTTTTTCTGCTACCAAGGATAATAATGTAACGAGAGTAGGTCTAATATTTTTTAGTTAATGAGTTCTCTTTTTAAAAGGGAAAGCTAAAAGTAAAGTTAAGTCCACGTGGAAACATACATTTTTCAATGAAAATACGTCAATGAGTCCACATGGATTACGTAAGCTATAAATTCACATTTAAGTAGTTCCTTTGAAAGCAAGTTTTAAAGACGCTTGAGTGATTGGACGATCTATTTTGAGTATTTGATTTTGGCAATGGAAAAATGAAATCGTTCTAGAGTAAAAAGAAAATTAAAAACAAAACGTTCAGATTATTATTCAGAATTGTTGCTATAGTACTCTTTGATGATTCCGTGCTAGTCATAGTTGCGTGTATAGTGTCATTGCAAGCAGTAAAGGGTAAAACTATTATATGTTATGTAAGACTGCAAAACTTGCATGAAGGAATCTATGTTAATTTTTCTTTCTAGACTTTTTTTTTATCAAGTGTTGTCTTCATTTGTCGTTTGAACAGAAGTTAAAAGACAAGGTAAAGGTTTCGCAAATATAAATATCTTTGATTAGTTGCTCTGATGAAAATCGTAGTCCAACAGGAAAATAGACTGGGACGTAATACAGATTTAGAGTCCTCCCAAAACGATTACTGGACATATCAAGGTGCATTTTTTTCAAAGTGTTTTTTTTTTTTAATTTATCCCATGTCTTTTTAATTTGTTTTAAATACTGATAAGAATTCTTCTTATAATTTAAAGAGATTGGTATCATGAAAAAAAACCGCGAGAAACAGAGGATGCAAGCATGTAAATAATATAATGGCTGATGAAAACATAGAATATAAAATCAGTACGCAAGTTTCGAGATTATCTCCCTTAGTGCGCTCTTTCGTTATGGAGGGGAGTTTTGTTTTCCCGTAAACCGGCGGGTGGGACAGTTATTCATAACATTACATCATGGATATAACAGTCTATCATAACTGTTTGTCGGGATGCACTCATCGACTAGAAATTAGCTAATTTGAGTAAAGACGTCATTTCTTTCTAACAAAAAAAATCGGAACAAAAGAAAATATCAGTGGATAAAGCTTATCAGACGAAGAAAGAGATGGGTCTAGCTCTAATAAACATCTCATAAATACACTTTCATCTGATCATTGCACGTCGGCATTCTGAACGACACACCGATTCTTTTCATTATAATAATTTCAAAGAGTTCACTAACTTTTTAGAAAAAGGTTAGTACAATCAAGGAAGCGTCTATTTCACAAGGTAAGCTGTTAAAAACTATGACAGTTCTTTAGTTTTTAAGTATCCTAATTGAAAGTAGATTTGTAAACCTTTTATAGTAGAGCTCAATAAAATCATCAAAATCATCTCTGTTTGACTCTATAATCTATGAATAACATTAAACGAATTTTAAGAGCCATAGCAGGGCTCTAATTGGCGACTAATTTAGTCGCCATGGCGCCTAAAAATTTTGATTGGCTCCTGAAATTTCTCTATAAGTCGCCAAATTGGCGACCATTTTAAATTGACTTGCTGATCGTCAAATTACTGAACTATAAATATTTTCAACATTTTATATATAACGAGCAGAAAAGAAGTTTAAAAGTTAGCAATGGCCATGTTTCCATATATTGACTAATATCAGATTTTTAAATAGGCGCCTAAGAAAAATTTGCCTGGCGACTAATATTTTTGGATTAGGAGCCAGCTGGCGCCTAAATTTTAGAGGTCACTTAGAGGCCTGCCTAGTCATCGTTCATTTATTTATGCACGTTTGTGTACATGGACAACCTGTCCCACTTCCATGCTGATATGGATACTATTTGCGCCTCTATCGTTGGAGAGCTACAATCTCGAAACTTGCATATTCACTGGGGTTATCATCCCATGGTAAAAGAAATGGTTCTCTGGACATGCAGTCTTCTCCCTTCCGGGGAGTGGTGAAGGATGGATGTTATTCACCGCAGACATACAAACAGTTTAATTTTAGGAAAACTTCACCTGACACCAAAAATGGTGACACCACAAAGGTTTAATTTGCAACGGAGAATAATCACGGGTTTAGAGGAAATGGCAAAGGATTTCTTGGAGAAGAGAAAAGTTCCTTGTGTCAAATTTTGTGAATCGTCACAATGAAATGGAAAATCCACGCATTGTGTTCCCTTCTCTTATTTTGAATTTTGTACATACATTCCTGTCTAACACATGAAAACCAATGTCTGCACTTGAGGTCAAATGCTCACAGGCCCTTTGTTGTTTGTATATCTGTGATATTCCCTCTCTCCAATTCGTTTCGATGAAATATAATGGATATTTTGAAATGGAGAGAAATTTTAACACTAGTCCAAAAAATCTCTTCTCGTTTTAACCATTGTTTCAAAGTATGAAAAATTGTTTTGTTTATTTTGTAAAAGATTGAACTCTTAATATTTATCCCAAATTTAATATTATTTTTAAACATGTTTTTTAAAGTATGAAACCATTGGTTTGAATTTCTATTTATTATGTATATTTTAAATGAAGTTGATCTTGTTAGTTATACACATGTATTGCAAGAAAAACTCATTGTTTAAATGTTGAACTGGAAGATTTTGTATTTTACTAACTATCTGCTCATAAAGTGAGAATTTGATGATTTGGTGATTTTTTGATATTTGTAACTGTAATAATTTGAAAAATAATGAAAAAATCGTCTCAAAATATGTTGTTTGAATTTATTTCAGAAGTTAAAAGAATTTTCAGGCATGAACATTTAGAGAAAATATTATATAACTCTCACTCAAACAAACTGGATCCGCACCATGCCAATGTTTAACCTAATTAATCGTTACAAAGAAAAAAAATGAATATGTAATGTTTTAGGATTACTTATACAATTCACAGTTCATTTCCTCTGTGTTTTGACATTTAAATAATAAAAGATTTAAAAAATCTTTCATTTATTTAGTCGTCGGAAATTGAAAAAAATGCACTGTCTACATATTAAAATCACATATATGTAAGGGTATACAAACTTATCCATTTTACTTAAGATGACGTCCCTTTTCAAATACATAGAAGAGAAGACGTACATAAGTTAATGCACTTTATTTACACTTTGTTTAAGAAATAAATAACAAGTTTAAAAACTTCAATGGGAATTGAAGTGGGTCGGTCACGTGATCAAATCCTGTGAAGGCCGAAGGCCTTCTCAGAAGATTTGATCACGTACCGACCCACTTCAATTCCCATTGAAGTTTTTAAACTTGTTATTTATTACTTATATATACATTTGAGACGGACAATCGAATGTAATCGAATATAAATATTGCACTAACTGTACGTCGTAGATTTTGACAAATTACGCTAGGTGTAAATCGGCTTGAAAAGCGGTTACGCTTCAAATTCACCTGACAAAGGATGGTTTTGAAGGGAATATTCTGTGAAAGGCTACTTGTGATCAATTATTATAGTGAGCATGTGTCTGGGAATTTTTGTATTCATGAGAACCCATATTCGATGTTAAAAAACACAAGAAACACGTCCGATGTTTGATACTAAAAAGTTGGAGGAATTGCGATCGAAAAGGGATGGATGGAGACACTTGTCCGGACCAGATAACTTGAAATCAAGTACAAAATTTGATCAAAAACATAAAATCTACGATTTCAGTAAGGCATATTTATTAATTTATGATGTTGACATGGAGACACTGGCGACAGCTTACATTGTTAAGACAACGTCACAACGATCTCGATGATGGAGGTGTGCCTACCGAACTTCCAAAGTGCAGTGTTTGTCAGCTGTTTGTGGCGTGATTGCATTACATTGATATTTTCCAACAGATTTTCAAATATATTGTGAGTAAAGTTTAATGGAAAAAAAATTATAGCATTCAGAGGTCTGCGAGAAAAATAAGGGTAAACGTTGAGACTATGCAGCTCAGACATGAAACTTATAACACGTAGTCTTCTATTCTCTATGTAAAATCGATCAAGAACTGTATTAAATACTTGTTTACATTGTAAATAAAATGATTATTATTTTACTTGCGTATTTTGTACATTTTTATGCATGAAAAACATGCTATATTGCTTAGTGGAGTAAGTCTTTTTATGTAGATATTACTGCGCTGTGTGATTAGGTCACGTAATGACCTATGACCTTCGAAAAACTTCATACAGGTATGAAGTTATTTGCTCTCTGCATGTTTATATAATAGAGAGATACCACAAATGTATATATATACACTTACATTACATCCTTTTTAGCCTGTATCCATATTATCATTATAACTCGTCAAGGTCTGTGAAAGAAATTTTATTATAGGTAAAGGTATGTAATTCCATTCAATGAATATGATAGGGACAACTATCTATTAAGCTTAAACTATTGCCACCATGATGATTTTTTTTTTTCTCATTTGTGTCATTATTTAAGGAATAAAGAAATTTTTTTTCATTGGTTGTCTGAGATGGACGAGGATTGTGGCAATTATAAAAATGTCAGTGCTTGGACATGTACAATATAAAATACCGTACTTTGCTTTAATTTTGGGAAAACAACTGATATCTGTGTATTCGGTGGGCAAAAACAAAGAAAATGAAAAACAACTATCTTTCACTTATTTTTTGGGCTATTTTTAAGTAATCATAAAATATATTATTTTCCTTTGGCATGTTATCCTATTATCATACCCCTTCTATTGAATTGGATGCGTTTATAGCAATCTCTTTCCAAAAACTGTCCAGGTACAGAACATGTCACATAAAAGTAGAGATCGAGTTTATTTACATTTCTTGTTGTTTTTTTTAAATCAACCTGTTACTGTACTTTCATTTTTATGTTCGGCAGTATGATCCGTTGCAATATGGTAGTTTTGTGTGCTTAGTTGTTACTAATTTAAGCAAAGCTTAAAAGTTGTCAACCATTTTGCTTCACCTTACACGTACCAGGTCTATGTTGTGGTACTCTATAGCTTCTAGGAATATAGGTCCAAATTTACCGCCAGACTGCTTGCAGATACATGTAGGTTCATAGAGGCGATAAAAATATAACAATTATGACGGCATTTTTATCCATTTGTTACTGGAATCTTCAGTTTTCGGTTTTTTTAAAAATAAAAATCAATGGTTATGCTATTTGATATTTAATCGTGAAATCTAGCAAACAAAATGTTTTTTCATCAAACAAAATCTCGAGCGGTAATCATCAGAGATAACCACAAAATAAATATAATATTTAAAACTGAATGAAGTATAATGCAAGTTGCTCACAGACGTACAATATTTTCGGATTGTCCCTTTTTTACATACAGTAACAAATACTAATTACCGCAGAAATCGTTGAAAATCAATACTATTCTTGCAAACTTAACACCACTCTTTGTAAAACAAAATATCTTTAAGGTACAAGATTGAAGTTCCTTTGTCAAGCTGTTATCTAAGGTTAGGTTAAAGTTCATCTGAATGTGCATATAATTCGATCATAACGTAAAAGATCGCTATCCTTAGTCATTTGCTAGCAGAAGGTCAGCATGTTTCAAGTTAGCAAGGATGAAAAGAATATTAACGTTAATAATCCTTGTATCTTTCGTCAGAGATTTGAGTGATAACATGTGGAGAGAAAAACTGAGAAACATTTATCCTTCATTGTACAATCAAATATCCACCTTCTAAAAGAAATGAACATCTCCAAAACGGACAACTGAAACAATATCTGAAGGAACTAAAATCAAGTGTAGACAAATGTGATTTGAAAAGGTGCTCGACACAGAAACCGGAAAAGAACGTTAAAAACGCACTGTAGGGGATACAGAGACATTTTCCAAAGTGCGACAACCAGGAGATTTATAAGCTAGGAAATATCCAGTTGAAGAATTCGACATTTCCAGTATAGGTAAGCGACAAAACTTACAGATAATAAAATGATTCTCTTCTGTCTAATAAGGAGACCCTGGCCTTTAGTGCCAGCACCTACGTCAGTCTTGTTTCTTTTTTGGGGGTGGGGGTGGGGGTGGGTGTGTGTGTGGGGGGGGGGGGTTGTGGTGAAGCAGAATAAGGTTCTGGAACTTGATTTACACATTTAGAAGGAACCTTTGTTTGAATTCTCCTTACGTTATAAAAAGGGTGTTATTCCAGAACAGTTATCAATCTCATACATCCAATAAACAAAACAAATCGTAAACAGGGCAAAACCACGGACCCCTGGAAACACCAGAGGTGGGATCAGGTGCCTAGGAGGAAAAAGTATCCCCTGTGACCGGTCACACCCGCCATGAGCCCTATATTTAGATCAGGTATACCGAGTACTACGTAGGCAAATTAAGTATAAAAAACACAAATAGTATCAAACATGTCTGACAAAAAAATTTTTTTATTTACAAACAGTATCATTATAACGACCGTATAATTCCTTGTAACATCAGCTTATTTGTCAGTAGCTTGCCTTAGTTTAAAAATTGATCTTAGTCAGAGCATGCTCTTGTGTATAGAATCAGTTGTGAGATATAAACACAATGTGCAGGTGTTGTTAGAATATAACTGCGTTCATAAGGAAAGTTGTAGATGGAAAAGCTGTAGTCGTCCCGTTTGTCATACATTTAGTTAATAGTTGGCCATTGTCGTCTACAGTCAGTAAAACATCAAATTTGAAACAGATGTGGCAGACTCTGTGATTCAACGGGATATAACGAGTTAATATATGAATGAAAGTAACTATTGTATATTGATAAAACGTCGTCGATATATCTAAATGTCGAGTTGAAGGCCACAACAAGAATTTTCTTCATCTCATGTAGAAGTTTTTGAATAAATTCTGCTTCATAAGTATATAATACAGGTCGGCTTATAAAGGAGCACTAGTGTCGACTATAGTATGCCTCCTTTTAATTTCTCTTCAAAGTCATGTGATAACTTTTTAGAGGTTGGGTAACATTCATTAGTCTAGAAATTAAATAACAAAATTGGGTTTTAGTTTAAGAATTTAAACTATCTTCTAGAGGTGGTACTACTCAAGAATTTGTCTCAACTGTAGGAAAAAGTCGTAAGAAGAGACAAATCGTTGAACGTATTCCCAGTTAGCATAAGATTTTTCATATTGAAACCGATCCTCGCTTCAATTTTTTAGGGCCAAGCTTTATCATAACCCCTCCATTAAACACAAGTCAGATAGCCTCACCTGTTTCTTCCATTGCCTACTTTCTTGTATTCACACCGATAAAAAAGGATGATTTAGAATTTTACAATATATCGTAAAGACCTGCTTAAAGATTATCTTTTATTTCAAAAGTGATAGAAAACTAGTTAGCCTCTCACTCTTTATAAATGTATATAAATTGGTTACAGTTTTAGTAAACAAAACTAAACTTGTTGTTCAATTAATCGTTTTAGCATTCAAATAGAGGCAACGGATATAACATTTTCATCGCACTCGTTACTGGGCGTCTTCGCCTTTCACTTCTCCGACTGCTTTTTTGGATCTTCTTGTGATGAGTGTGAAAATTATTATTGATATGACATACTAAGGATCGTCTTCATACTGCACAGTAATTTAATTAAGGATACATCTCATTACACTTAAGGGTGCATTTGTGCAGTTAGACTGATCTACTATTTGATAAGGAATAAAATAAATTCCAGTCTGTATTGTATATATAATTTTTAATTAATTCAAGTATTCAAAGCCTTAGACCAAGATAAGTAATTGAAAACTTAATTTTTATGTATTTCTCCTATTGGGAAACAATGCTGTATATTCCCTTCTGCTAACGCGATTTTTCTTTATCACCACTACGATGTCTTTCAAGATTTCCTGTGTACACTAAAAAGGCATACATGAACTAAGTAATTTTAATATGTACACCTATAGGCTATACGATTTTTTTCAAAGTCCTAAAGGTGTATAGAGGGTCCATTGTTTTGTTAAAATAATTTTTTTTTATCATTATTAAATACTTTTACATCTTTTTTTCTTTATGGCCATTACATCATGTATTGAAACTTGTGTATTGATTGGTTATCCGAGCGGTTTCCTTATAAATAATTATAGAATATATAATTATTTTGCCCATGCATCGCAAGATTGACACTGAATGTTGATAACCGAACATTTGTCTACCGTTGTAATAAAATAAACAACATAGCCATATAGGACTCTGGACACGTGTCTCTCCCTCCCTCCCCCCCCCCCCCCAACATTCCCCTTATATTTTTTACCGATATAATATACTGTAAAAAAAACATAGCAGCTTCATGCTTGTGTCCTTTCAAAAATGATGTCTAATAACTGTGATAACCCCCTGTTGTTTTTATTGGGGGGGGGGGGGGGGGCTTTACAGTGATTTTTTTTTTTATTATTTCCCACGGGCCTGAACAAAGAGAAAGCATTATCTTTAAGCATGTATATTTCAGCCATTCGTACTTAAGGGGCTGTCTCTTGGTTTCACAAACTTGGTCACTGGTCACTTTCTAATACCTTGTCACAAACTATATCCACTTTGAAACCTGTATTGGTCACTGGTCACTTTCTAATAACTTGTCACAAACTATATCCACTTTGAAACCCGTAATATTATTCATCACTAGTCACTTGTTTTATTGCACACTTAACTTTGAAACCCGTATTAGTCACTGGTCACTTTCTAATACCTTGTCACAAACTATATCCAGTTTGAAACCCGTATTACTGTTTATTATTAATCGCTAGTCACTTGTTTAATTGCACACTAATAATTCTCATCGACTACAATACCCCCCCCCCCTCCTTTGCTCTTTGAATCCGATTAACAATATTTATTATTTTGACATATATATAGATATTCTTGATATAAGTCTATTATAATATTTAAGAAGTTATATAACACTCTTTCTTGCATCGTAATATAATCAAATGACCTCTTCGGTTTGAATATATTAAACGATTTCTTGAAGGTCAAAACTTAGCAAAGGGGAGTAATTGAATCTTATACCGCCTTTTGATTGGTTAGTTTGGATCTTGAATGTCGAAACTCGAATCTCGTATTTCGAATCTCGAATGAGCCTTCTGGGCTTTCGTACTTTTGTGTTTTTTGCTGTCACCTTGACAGCGATTCTTGAAATTGATATGAAACGCCTCGAAACTAACGAAGTCATCCACTTTAGTCTTGCATGATAAAACGTTTTGAGCTCTATATACTACTCTTAAGTCTTATATCAGATTTATGTACATTGTCGCAATACTGTTTCATTTCTTTACTCTGAGGAATGATAAGCTCATCGTTCACAAATTGCTTATATTCATTTTTCAAAATTGATACTGTTTATATATTCTTCATACAATGTCCATTTTAAACATTGATTTGTTTCAAATTTTGTCTCTTTGTAAAATAATTGATTTGACTGCTTATTTTTGTCAATCAGTCCTCTGATTATTGATACAGAAAAATTCCATTTTAGTGAATATATATAGAATCGTACACAATAAGAAAACTATACTAAGAGTGAGCTGAGGGTATATCCATCAACTAGGGTCATTTGGAGTAGTTTTAAACGTTAGCATATATAATATAATAAAGTCCAGGAAATTTCTTAATTTCAAATGTGAATTTCCTTCTTTTTTTTCTTCCTCAGCATGTCACTTTACTTTGAAGCATGTATTAAGGAGGTTGGATGCTGCCATCAAAAGTAATGAGAATTCTTTATCAAGTATATTTTTTTGAATCTACACACATAGCTTAATTAAAAATAAAAACAAAAAATGGGGGTCAATGCGCTTCTTTTGGCGCTACAGAGCATTTAGTTTGACCTTTTTGCACTGTAAATACGTTTTACACATAAATCAATTTTTAATTTTTTTTCTCCAATACTTTTTATTCAAATATATTATGGGGAAAATGCAGTCTTATTTCTTCTTGAAATTTGGGACAACAAAAATTTTTTAAAATTTCTTCCCATGTTCAATTATATGACCTTTTTGCACTCAAAAATATCATTTTTCTGGCATTAAAAATTTAACAAGCTTTAAAATCATTTGAAAGTAGTGACATTTTACTGAATTTAAGAAGAATGGTTAAGGGTATCTTATATTATCAGAAAAGAAAATTAAAAGTGGGGGTCTGTGATGTTAATTTTTAGGTATTTCTAAAATAGTGCTAATATTAAGCTTAAATTAGGGTGATTTTTTCTGGATTTTCACAATATATTTGCTATAATATATCAAATATATCACAATATATTATCAAATATGGTGATAGAATTTATGATAGTTTATTTAATATATAATTTAGGGCCAGCATAAAACAGTTCACGGTACAGAATAACTCTATTTGCAGGCTGCATGGAAAAATAGGAATCCAAACTTAATATACTTTAAATACTTCGAAAGAGAAAAAATTATCATTTTCTTCTTAAAAAAAAACCTTCCGCCACAAAATATAGCTCCTCACTTAATGCTTTTGGTATAGAATTTAATCAAGGAGTTTGGACTGAATATAGTTTAACTGGCATTGTACAATCCAAATTTATTGTAAGAACTAAAACATAATGCAGAATTTTTTGAAATATAGGTCAAGACAAAAATCTGCTCAAAAGCACAGGAGCGAACCTCCTTAAAACACGATCCTTTGCAACTGAGATGTCATAATGAACATTTATATTAAATATCAGTACTGAGATGTCATAATGAACATTTATATTAAATATCAGTACTGAGATGTCATAATGAACATTTATATTAAATATCAGTACTGAGATGTCATAATGAACATTTATATTAAATATCAGTACTGAGATGTCATAATGAGCATTTATATTAAATATCAGTACTGAGATGTCATAATGAACATTTATATTAAATATCAGTACTGAGATGTCATAATGAACATTTATATTAAATATCAGTACTGAGATGTCATAATGAGCATTTATATTAAATATCAGTACTGAGATGTCATAATGAGCATTTATATTAAATATCAGTACTGAGATGTCATAATGAACATTTATATTAAATATCAGTACTGAGATGTCATAATGAGCATTTATATTAAATATCAGTACTGAGATGTCATAATGAGCATTTATGTTAAATATCAGTACTGAGATGTCATAATGAACATTTATGTTAAATATCAGTACTGAGATGTCATAATGAACATTTATATTAAATATCAGTACTGAGATGTCATAATGAGCATTTATATTAAATATCAGTACTGAGATGTCATAATGAGCATTTATATTAAATATCAGTACTGAGATGTCATAATGAGCATTTATATTAAATATCAGTACTGAGATGTCATAATGAGCATTTATATTAAATATCAGTACTGAGATGTCATAATGAACATTTATATTAAATATCAGCAAATGGTCACACTTCTTGATACTTTAGAGGTGAAATTTGTCAACACCAGAACACTAGCAAATTTTCGAGGGGTTTTCATCAGGGATATCTACGAAAAATATGTAATTTTTATTCTGCGTTAAGTTGAATGGAAGTTCTTAATTTTACTCACTGAACTCTAATTTAGCTTGTTTCTGAGGTACGATCAAAATACTATTTACAAGTTTGCAAGCAATATATTCTGTATAATACTATAAAAATGAAATTCTGTTGTCAAGCTGTTATCTAAAGTTAGGTGAAAGTTTATCTGAATAAGCATGCAATAGAATCAAAATGTAAAATATCGCTATCTATAGTTCACTTGCTCACAAGAGGTCAGCAGAGAACTTGTTAGCAAGGATGAATATAATATTATTGTTTACAATCCTTATAGCTTTCGTCAGAGGATTTGATGATAACACGTGGAAAGAAGAAATCGAGAAACGTTTGTCTTTGGTTGAAGAATCAAATATTCGCCTTTTGAAAGAAAACGAAGATCTATGGCACGAAAACGCACAACTGAAACAAGACTTAAAAGAACTAAGAGAAAATGTTGACAAATGTGGAACGTTACGCAACACGGAAATTGTTAAAGAACTTTCACAACACACTGTAGGGGATAGGGATACACTTTCCGAACGATCTACGGTTCAGAACCATGAGGAGATGCCTAGTGGAAGAATTCAACCTGTTCCCAGGATAAGTAAGTTCAAATTCTTACCAGTATCTAGAGAAAATGAATCTCTTTTAAAACAAAAAAAATATGGTCTGGAGTAATAGTAAATTATATATAGTTAGCTCCTCGTTAGTTCTACGTCTGTTTAGCTGGGACGTGCAGATTTACGGTCAGGACTTCTGCGAGCTTACAAAAGAGACAATCACAATTTTTCCTTTTTTTTCTTTTTTCAAAGAGTTTTCCAAGCTTTCAGGAAAATTCCAAAAAGTTGAGATTGCAGCTTTGAATGACTAGTTTATCATCATCCAAAGCAGAAACATCTACCTTCCTGACAGTTTGCATTCCTGTGTATAAGCTTCTGAAAATTTTCTTATTGGCTTAGAAGGATCTTAAGTTCGGATTCTTTCAGCAGTGTTATAATAATCCCCTCAAAATAAAAATCATTTAAAGCAATTTCGACTTCGGTATGTCTGACAGCAACTTCGTCAAATTCATTCCATTTCTGTTTAACCAGTGATTTTTTTTTAATTAACAGTCATTTTCTAGCAACATAAATGATTTTTTTTTAGAAATTCTAACTATCTTTTAGAAGTGGTACTGCTTCTTATAAATGTGTGTCACCAGAAGAGACTGAGAAGTGACTAATTCGGATCAACCCATTCGGATCAACAAGATTTTTTCGATTTAAAGGATATGGGGAGCTAGCCTTCCACTTTTTTTCTATATTAACTTTTATGTATGTATGCTGATTACATCTTTTAGAAAACACACCTGAACTTGATGTTAATTTAATCTTTTTAGTTCCCCCGGACACGTATCCTGTATCTGCCGTAGCATTCTACGGATACCTATCACAAAGTACTGCTCCAAATTTACCAGCGCATCATCTTATGGTTTATGACGTCGTGCATATAAATAGAGGAAACGGATATAACAAAGGTGATGGGATTTTCATCGCACCCGTTACTGGTGTCTACGCCTTTCACTTCTCCTTATGCATGATTGAAGGTGAAAATTTTCCATGGGCCAGTCTAGAAATGCTGTCAATGGCTTTGCTTTGGGGTCTACTTATGAAGAAGGTCTAAATACAGGTCAACCTGGTGGATACCATTGTAGTAGCAATTTAGTTATTTCAGACGTGAATTCTGGTGACCATGTTTTTATAAGAACACGTGCAGGATCTCGAGGGGCTATTGTCAGCAGTGCAAATGGAAGAACCTCATTTTCTGGTTGGTTATTGTACAGATAATCATATTAAAACATTACGTATTTAAAAACTATGTTTATCTTTGTGTCTTCTAAATGCCTACTGTCAATTTGACAGTAATGCGTGGTTGCGTACATGTATACATGATAAGAAATTTTCATCGGAACTAGACTAAAATATGCATTATAAACGAGAAAAATGACGACATTTGTGGGAGAACTATGAGTATTATTTTTGTGTAAAAGTATAATTTTAGATTTCCATTGGTTTTGATATCACTTGAAAACATGCTTTGGGTAATGCTTAACATAATAGAAAGATATTGCAATCCATGACTTTAAATCGAAGTGATTTGTTATGTAATAAATATCTCCATTACATGTAATGATAATGTAAAGCATAACTTTCTAAAATTAAGTGTAATGCTGACATTAAAATACACTATGAAGCAGGCTTGGCATAACGCTTTATGTAATGGAAAACACATTACTTAGAATCGAAATATTTTGTAATGCCAAAAAAAAAAAAAAACGGCATTGGATGTAATGGAGATAAGTTTCATTACTACTACACTGGCATAACAATGCATTTGTGAATGGTCATTTTTCTTAAGTAAAATTGATTTTGAAATGGCATGGAAATTCATTGTGGAGATTGAAAATCATTATAATGATAAAAAAATAAAATTACTATATATTTACCCATTCAAAAATATAAAAATGAATTATTGAAATGCTGTAACGAATTATATTTGGTTGTGTATTCTTTTAAGCGCCATTTTTTAAAATTCAAATTCAACAAATATCTGGAAGGGATGGAATTTTGAAAAAAAAAATCTGAAGGATTATAATACTTTGACAACCATGACAGAAAAGGAAAACTCTTGCTGTGGCCTTCAACTCGACATTATCAATTAACAATAGCTATTTCCATTCATATTTCGACACCATATATCCCAGTGAGCTTGAAATAAAAGATACCACAGTCTGACACATCTGTTTCACATTTGGATATTTTACTAGAAAAAGACGTTAATGGTAATCTAACAACCAAGCTTTATGATAAACGTGATGACTTTAACTTTTCAATCGTCAACTTCCCTTACTTATGCAGCAATATACCTTCATCACCTGCATACGGGGTATATATCTCTCAGTTGATTCGATACGCAAGAGCATGCTCTACGTATGAACAATTTCTATATCGAAATAAGTTATTGACAAACAAGTTGATGAAACAAGAATATCAACATTCTCGTTTAAAGTCATCAAGTTCTATTGTCGATACATTAACCTGTCAGCAAATACAATCTATTACTAAGTCAAATGCTGACTGACGTTTTTCATACTAATTGTTAGGCCATTATTTATACACGGATTTTTCCGTTCTTTCCTGATCATGACAAGTAGCACACGGCGGGTGTGACCGGTCGGCAGGAGATGCTCACTCCTCCATGGCATCTGATCCCACCTCTGGTCTGGTTTTAGAGGCCTGTGTTTGCTCTGCTCCTGATTTGTATTGTTTGAATGGACTTTTGAGCTTGAATACTGTTCGTTATCTCCACATATTTCATTCATTGAAATCAAAACCACAGAATTATGCATCAATGTTTTTTACTTTTGTAGCAAGTTTTCATAAAATTGAATGTCGGAGAGGAAGCATTTTGAAGGATTTTTTTTTCATTATTATTCATGGCATCACCATTCAAAAAAATACAACAAATGAGTATCAAATGTAGTTCCTTTTATACGAAGTTTTATTGGATCAGACTTAACTGTAAGAGAAGTAACATTTAAATTTTTATCCTATTTTTAGCAACCATGGCATCAACTTTAATTATATCAATAACTGATATTCAGAAATATGTATCTTGGTGTAGTCAACCTGTAAGCCAAATTTTACTGAAATGAGACTAAAACTATATGAGGAATAACGTCTACAGACAATAGATAGACACACAGACGGACGGATGACGGACACTTTACAATCACATAAACTTCTAATCTAGGGCTAGTATACCTTAAAGAATTGAAAAACAGACCTTCCTCTAAATGAGATAACCCCCAAATTTCTATAGGTCAATTGCTGTACTGTATAAAGATAAGCTATGTTAGAATATATCGGCGATAAAACTTAGCGTTGCGAAAACGTTGTACTTCTCCAAACAACAATGTTTCGCCAAACAGCATTATTTGTTTTGTTTCTACAAATTTGTTTCATATATAGTATGGACGATAATGGTTGGGAATCTGCCGTTGAAAGTCGTTTAGATTTTCTCCAGCGTGAAAATCGGGAACTGAAAGCTGCTATGAAAGACCTTCTTCGTGAAAACGAAAACATGAAGAGTGAATTTGAAACCATGAAGAACATTTTAAGGAAACATGTCCAAGACACCGATGATAAACTGAAGAAGCAATCTAAAGGGGAAGAGATAGTGGATTCTGTTGAAGACAATTTTAGATCTGACTTAGGAAGAAATGAACAAAGAGTTGCAAGAATAGGTTTGTGTAACCTGTTGAAATACATGTATTAACTAATTGTACCTATTTCCAGTCAATTAAATAAAAATAGGCTAATTACACAAAAAAGAGATGGTGAAAAAAATTAAGGCTTTCTTTCAACTTTAGCAATGACAAGCGCTCTAAAAAGAATTGAAGATCGAATTCATAGGTTCGGATTCCGGAGTAAAATTTGACAATTTAAATTTATAGCTCTGTTGTCATTTATAGCAAGAGTTTGCAAAAAAAATCTACAGTTTATATGCTTTAACTTTTATGATAACAATTTTCAGTTCCCCCTTCATCATCATCATCAGTGTCTTCCATCGCATTCTACAGCTACCTGTCTAAAAATAGCGGACCAATAACAGCTCACCATACAATGGTCTACGACAATCTTCATATCAACAGAGGAAACGGCTACAACAAATATGATGGCATCTTCATCGCACCTGTTTCTGGGGTTTATGTTTTTCATTTTTCAGTTTGCATTGGCGGGAGTGCATATGCTAGTTTTGAAATTCTTGTAAATGGAGAAGTAATAGGGGCTGTTAATGAAGAAAGTCATGCTGGCATGGGTTATCGCGAAGGGAGTAATTTGGTGGTTACATTTGCTAATTCTGGGGACCACGTCTTCATAAGAACACAGAAAGGGACAACAGGATACTTGTTTAGCAATGACATATGTAAAACATCATTTTCTGGTTGGTTTCTAAGCAATTGAAAGAGTTATGTTAATATGTTGAAAAATAAATTTACGACTCAAAACTAAATCAGTTCCACTTTTGTATTATTTCCAAAAGCTTAGATGTTGAATACACATTCATTTGATGCATTGTATGGTGTTTAAAATGAGCATTATTTGAACGTTGGCTTCTAATGCATATAAATACCTTGTCATTGGTCGTCTGCAAATTTATTTCTTTAAAAAATATATATATATAATTCTACACACAAGTACTCCGAAATTGATATTAACAAGCTAATTTAGAGAAGCTGTGTCTCCCGCTTCAAGGAAAAAGAGGAGGGTAGAAAAAATACAGACCTTGACCTTTCCGCTTTTGCCTTAAAGTCAAAAAGGGTCTTTTTTACGAGAGTCATTTGAAAAGTTCTGAGAACTGTTTAATAAAATATTAACCTTTTAACGGAAGTTAATGAGTTTTATATCATTAAAAAGATCAGAAAAATATACACTTATTGTGACGTCAGTATGTAATTTTATGGCGTAATAACTTTGAAAATGAGGTCAAAATCCCGAGTGTTTAGTATACTGAAATGTTGCGTCGTTGTCCATATGAGAGCAACGGAAAAGAGGTGTCAAAGGCATCATTGAAAAGATTTTTTAAAGAAACTTTGCATGGTGCTAGAGTATGACTGTAAGAATGATAATGTAAATCTATATAATTATATAATCTATATATTTTTTGCAAATATGAATTTTTTTTTAGCTTGACCTTTGACCTTTTGGGCTCAAATCGATAGGAGTCTTTTTTTTTAGGCCAAAGGGAATTGTAATATAAAATCGTATTGCAAAGTTTTAAAGGCTTTTTATGATATGGTCTGGAAATAGAAGATTACACACAGAAAAATTATATTTATAACCTTGATCTTTGACCTCAAAATCAATCGTGGTCTTTTAATAGGCAATTGGGAGCTAAGATATTAAAGAATGTATTCATCTTAACAAAAGAATTGACCTATAAGAGAGAATAATTTTCCGGGAAAAGTCATATTTCAATATCAATGTTCATTAGGCATGGGCTTTTGCATGAATATAAACCTAGAAGTCATCCAGGGCAGACCTACCCCTAAATAAAATTTTGCTATTTTGATAGTTGTTATCTAAGGAATAATTTAAATAGGATTTTCCTAGCCCTCTTTCCCCCAATCCCGCGCCCTGGGGTCGAAATTCCCAAAACATGCAAAAGAAAAAGGAAAAGGTTTATATATATTTATACCGTCGAACATCACAGTGAGTGTAGCTCAGTTGTTTGGACGACTGATTCTGATTTATTTACCATTTTAACTTTTTGTAGTTATGGTTAGTATCCACCTGGTGGCACACTTTTTTTTTCGCCTTTTAAACACTTTCTTTATTTACTTTTTGGCAGGGACTTGGACTTATTTATCTATCTTGGGCAATTATCTATCTTTAATGCTTCTTCATTCGTGATATAAAAGATATTACTAGTAAGAATGAAAATTTAACCAAACCGCAATCAAGCGGAACTATACATTAGTGTAGCACACTTCGACGACAAGAACTAATCAGTGTGTGTTACTTGATACAGGTATTCTAGTCTGCAATGAGCTGCGATGTATTAATTTCTATTGTTGATATATTTGGTCAATTTGTTATCTTTGACTTTGATCAATTCAAACGTATATACCTTTATTGCATGTGCTATTAGTGTTTATTTAGATTATTGAAGTGAAAAGTAAACGTAGCTCTTGTACTATTTGTGCTTAATATACTTAACATTTACTGTTACATTTTATATGTACTTTCAAAGTCAATGGGCTAGTTTTTTTGAGTAGGGTAACATATCCATAACTCTTCACTTTATTTTATTACATAATTCTTATATTAATTAATTACGAACTCAAAATGCGTGGGTCGCCCACGTGGCGCAGTGGTTAGAGCGTCTGCTCTAGAGTCGCAGAGTAAAGACTTGATCCTTACGTCACAGGTTCGAATCCACTGTGTGACGCTGACCGGTTTTTTTGGATGAGACCCTATTAACCGAGGTCCCATATCGCAGTGGGTGATGGCATGAAAAAGATCCCTCACTGCCCAGAGATTGTAAGTGCCCAGTACACATCTAAATTTGCAGCCCTCCTCCGGCAAGTGATGATGTCTCAATATGAGTGAAAAAATGAAAAAAGGACGCTAAACAATCAAAATTCGTGGACAATATCATACTAAATGTACATAATTAATGTCTATGAAAAGTTTCCTTCTGTCTCTGCATACTAAGTGCATTAACTAGAACACTAGAAAAAAAATATGTATGAGATACGAATAACTATATGCCTGTAACCTAAACTCGTCGACCGGAATAGAAATTGACAAGCATTTTTGTAAAGATTTAGACCAATACCAGCCTTATAGGTCACTTCTCTTGTTATAACGAGTTCATTCTTTGATCGTAAAACTTAAAAAAAAGGTTATCTTTTTTAAACTGCCATTTGCTATGTATGAAATTATGACTTTGACCTCTGACTTCTGACCCTAAAATCAATCGAGTTCTTTCTTAGGCGATAAACCGTTCACGTTAGCTCAGTCGGTAGAGCGCTCGCTCCGTGATCGGGAGGTCGTGAGTTTGAATCTCGGCCGCGACTGACCGAAGTCAATAAAAAATGGGTAGCAACTGTTCCTTCGCCATGCGCTCGGCACTTTGAAGTGAAAGTTGCGGTTCCTTCGGATGAGACCTTAAAAACCGAGGCCCCGTGTCACGGCAGGCGTTGGCACGATAAAGATCCCTAACTGCTCAATGGCCCTGAGTGCCGAGTAAAGGTCAAAATTTGAAGCCCTTCACCGGTATATGGTGACGTCTCTATATGAGTGAAAAATTCTCGAATGGGACGTTAAACAACATACAATCAATCAATCTTAGGCGATAAGAAAATATATAAATGATATAAAATTTTTATGGTAAAAGCTCAAAAACTTTTCAAGATATTGTCCGAAAACGACAGTGTTAAACACAGATAGAATGTATGAATTTATGACTTGACCTTTGATCTCTTGACCTCAACATCAATAGGGGTCTTAATTCTTTATGCCATAGGGAGTTGTGATAATAAATTGTCATTGCAAAAGCTCAAGGGCTTTTTAACATATCGTCCGGAAATGAAAGTGTTACACACAGACAGCATGAGCGAATTTATGACATTGATCTTTGACCTCAAAATCAATTAGGGTCTTCTATAGGTCATAGGAAGTTGTGATATTTAATTATATTGCAAAAGATTAGAATGGTTTTGAGATATCGTCCGGAAACGAAAGTTTTACACACAGACAGAATTACAGATAGACGGACGGACGAACAGACCAAAATCAATATCCTCCACTTTCAGTGAAAGCGGAGGACAAAAGGATGCATGAGTTTCTAATTGACAATATCTATGTACTTTCTGGATACCAAGTCTTCCAACAATCTGTTGGAATTCCAACGGGTAATAGTTTTGCGCCATTTTAGAAGACTTGGTTTTCATTCATATGAAGCAGAATTTATTCAAAAACTTTTACATGAAAAGAAGTCGTTTGCTGTGATCTTCAATTCGATATTTACATATATCGAAGACGTTTTCTCAATTTACAATATTTATTTTCATTCCTACGTTGATTCGATATACTGTATCCCTTTAAACTCAAACTTAGACCTCAGAGTCTTTTACATCTGTTTCATACATGAATATTTTACTAGAGAAAGACAAAGGTGGTAAACAAAAAACTAAACTTTATGATACACGTGATACTTCAACTTTTCTATCGTCAACTTCCCTTATGAATGTAGCAATGTACCTTAATCACCTGAATATGGAGTTTGTCTCCCAGCTGATTAGATACTCTACATATCAAATATTTCTAGAACGCGGCAAGCTATTGAAAATAAGTTGATGATACAAGAATATCAACAGTCCAGGTCAAAAGTCAACATTTTGCATATTCTATTCTAATGACCTTGTTAGCAAATATAATCTATCACTAAGTCGAATGTTGACTGACGCTTTCACACAAATTGTCAGGCCTTTATTATCAATCTCAATTGCCTTAGATTTTTCTGTTCATCCGATCATGACAAGGAGCACACAGCTGGTGTGACCAGTCGACATGGGATGCTTACTCCTCCATGCGACCTGATCCCACCTCTGATTATTTTAGAGGTCCATGTTTTCTGCTCACAATCTGTATTTTTCAATGGACTTTTGAGCTTGATTACCGTTCATTATCTTCGTATTTCATCCAATTCTGAACTCTGATATCACCATATTACATATAGAGTCAAACATCATTCTATCAGAAGACAAGTGCACCTTATAAATAGAAAATATCATTGGACAACTATTCTTGGAAGGGTATTAATAAGAATGACGCCTCACCTCAAGATGTTTAGTATAGTGATATTACTACTAGAAATGTGATACTAAAAAGATTTACTTTATAAAGCTGAACACGACATGTAAATACTTACTATTAGTTATCAGCATAGGGGCATATCCATCGCATTTGTTACGCCTGATTGCTTTCTGGCCGCTGTGAACTGAATGGGCGAAATATTGCCTTTAATGACCTTTCATTGCATTTTACATGTATTTGTTTGTATTGCACTCAGTCTGACATGTGCAGCTCATGTCACATTTTTCCGGTGGAAGGCTGCAAATTTTGACCTATATTCGGCTTTCTGGGCCATTTAGCAGTGAGGGATCTTTTTCGTGCCAGCACCTACTGCGACACGGGACCTCGGTTTATACGATCTTACCTGAAGGACCGGTCTCCACGTCCCGCAGTGGGATTCGAACCCGCTACTTTACCCTGCGACTTTAGAACAAACATTCAACTACTGAGCCACGCTGGCTACAAAACGTCCACCGTAAATAGAAAACTCGACCAAAATAAGTAAAATGTCAAAAAAATTATGTTCAAACAGAATTTATGCATATGTTCGTTTGTTTGTTTGTCTGTTTGTATGTTGTTTAACGTCCCTCTCGAGAATTTTTCACTCATATGGAGACGCCACCACTTGCCGGTGGAGAGCTGCAAATTTTGTCCTATACTCGGCGGCCATAGAGCAGTGAGGGATCTTTTTCGTGCCAGCACCTACTGCTACACGGGACCTCGGTTTATACGGTCTCATCCGAAGGACCGGTCTCCACGCCACACAGTGGGATTCGAACCCGCGACGTAAGGATCAACTCCTTACTTCGCGACTCTAGAGCAGACGCTCTAACCACTGCGCCACACGGGCGACATGTGTTCGTAAAAAAATCCCAACTACTATAAAACATTTATTAATGAGAACTTTTCTTTCGCGTACTTACGCAATACTGTCTACTCACAAAAATTTCCATCTCGCGTTTAATTACTTGTATTATTTAAGATGCAAGAGTTATCAAAAAAAAAAAAAACGTGAAAGTTTTTCTCGCTTATGATCTCCCAAAAATAAATCGTATAGGGACTCAACAGTATTTTTCAATCTTATTTTAATTTAATTTTCCGTATCGCGAAAGACATATCCCGTTTCAGCTGTTGCTTTCTATTCCTAGTACTTTGACAACAAGGGAAATTAACTTACAAGAACCTTTTTGATATACGTTACGTCCATTTTGTTCATCTATGGCCACAGGTTTATTGCATCGAGAGGAAATGAAATGTTTGGAATGATAGTCTGTAGAAGTGGATAAAGTATATTAACATTTTTAATGTGCAACAGAGGTAATAAGTAGAAAACTTTCCAAGAGTCTCAAAATCATCCCAGCGCCGTTATAAAAAATATGACATTAATGATTAAATATGATATTTCTGCATCTTTCAATTTACTGGCAAACGACTTACTATTTGGATCCGAGGTCAGAGAGCATGGACACTATCCGAATGCAGTTTGATCACAGTGTTTGACAAGGTGAATCAACAAGCTTCAAAAATTGTAACTAGGTGCCAATAATGCGAGACAGAAGGCATGTTTTCAGGTTTGTTTTCAAAAAATAAGGTAGTAAGTTATAAAAAAAAAAAAAAAGTTTGGAAAGAATAGCGACGTCTGCAAATTCGATTAATATCTACCAGAAATAATTGTGAATTGAAAAGTATTCTTAATTATTTTGGATGTTATATTTGTTATACCTTGAGTGAAAAAAAACACATACTTATGTTACGAGTCCTGTATGCCATATCAATGTATAACGTGCAACTTTTTATCTACTTTTAGAATAGCTCATGTATATTCTTATCAGGCAAATTGCACTACGCACATATATCGTTTTAGCGGTGTTCAAAATGTCCGGATTTCTTCTTCTTATAACGCTATTTAGTGTAGCTTGTGGATTTGAATCTGAAGATTGGAGAGAAGAAATAGAGAAACGTTTAATGTTCGTAGAAGAATCCAACTATCTTCTGCGAAAAGAAAACGAACTCTTGAAATCAGTGGTCCTCGATGTCCAACGAGAAAACGGACAACTAAAGGGTGAACTCGATTCTGTGAAAGATATGGTCACGATATTACTTTATGAGAATCCAAATTTCCAAGAAAAGGATAGTAGTCCTTTTCCTGAGAGATCGGCCGAAGTCTTCGAAACATCACTGAATGACACTAGAAAATTTGTCAAAAGCAATAGACTTGTTTCAAGAATAAGTGAGTAACAGAAAAGACTGATTTTTTTTTTTTTTGTACTTGGCAAAATGATACGGAATAAAATAGAAGATATAAAACTAGAAACTTTGCCATTGTGAAGAACAGCAAACATATTTTTCACCCCAAACTGACCCCGACGATTGAAGTTAGGATTTAAAAGCAGAATAAGAAACTAATTCTGTTAAATTATACATATCTTAGTTTATTCTTGGGAAAATATATCATTTTTACAATTTGCAATATTTTCTGAATTATGTCTTTATCTCTCATATCATAACAGTACCTCCAGACACATATCCTGCCCCTGCCGTGGCTTTCTACGCCTACCTCTCCACAAACTCAGCTCCAAATCTCTCTGTCCACCATCTCATTGTCTATGACGTCATTCATATCAACAGAGGAAATGGTTATAACAAAGGAGATGGGATTTTCATCGCACCTGTTACTGGAGTATATGCCTTCCACTTCTCCGTGTGTATAGCCAAAGGCGGGGGATTCTCATGGGTCCCTCTTCAACTTACTTTGAATGGAAATGTGTTAGGGGCAACTTTTGAAGAGGGTCTTGATTCGAATGTCGGTAACCATTGTAGCAGTGGATTAGCAATATCTGACGTAAATGTTGGCGACCATGTTTTTGTCAGAACTCAACAAACGACAAGTGGTGCAATTCATAGTAGCCCGGTTGGAAGGACCTCTTTTTCTGGTTGGCTTCTTTACAGATAAATGTAAAACTTTTGCAAACTAAATAAAAATATCTTAAAAACTTTTTTCATAAGCGTTGAAAGTTAAGAAACTGAGAAAGAATCTGTTTGTAATATAATTATGGTAATCTAACAACCAATCTTTATGATAAATGTTATGACTAACTTTTCAATCGCCAACTTCCCTTACTTATGCAGCAATATACCTTCATCACCTGCATACGGGGTTTACATCTCTCAGTTGATTCGATATGCAAGTACATGTTCTACGTATGAACAATTTCGAAAACGAGGTAAGTTATTGACAAACAAGTTGATGAAACAAGTATATCAGCAGTCTCGTTTAAAGTCGTCATTTCGTAAGTTCTATGCAATTTAATTTAAGTCAAATGCTGACTGACGTTTTTCATACTAATTGTTGGGCAATTATTTACACACTGAATTATCGACGGATTTTTGCTATGTTTAATGAATTCAACGACATAAACAAACAACGGAATTTTAATGTAAAAAAAAAAGGTATGGTTCAAAGAAGAGGCGTAAACAGAAAGAAATATTCATGATATTTTTCTTGCATGAATTGTATGTTGAAGAATCACAATCATCCACAAATACGATTAAATATTTTCTATGTACAAAACTTTGGCAATAAAACGCTTAAGGTTTTGCCAAAGGTCAACATATCCAAAAATTTATTTTTACAATAGCTCCAAAACTATGTGAGGTATAAAGTGAAAACTTTTACAGTTTATAAATATATCATTGATTAACAGATAGAAAGTATCACTTGAAAAAAAAAATTAAAAATAAATTTCAAAAAATTTGCATTTAAAAAAAAATGCACCTGCTTAATCCTGTACTTTAAGTGAAAACCATCATTGCAGGAATAATATACGTTTGTCAATGAAGGACAAGTTGGAATGGTCTCTTAAAAGCTTGTTATTGAAAGCTTGACATGTATAAAGACAAGACCCCTATAAAATCCGCCATTTGCAATGTACTTTCGGTTTCATATCTTAACATTTGGACAAAATAAACTGGGAAAACAACTTTCTAGAGGCTATCGAAGTCCAACTTGCCCTTCATTGATAAACTTACATTGTTTCTGCGATGATGGCTTCCATTAAAAGTACGGAATTAATTAGGTGTATTTTTTTTTAAAGAATTTTTCTCGATAAATATGTTTTTAAGTATTTGTTATCAAGTGATAGTTTCTATCTGATAATCAATGATATATTTATAAACTGTAAAAGTTTTAACTTTATAAACCACATAGTTTTGGAGCTATTGTAAAAATAAATTTTTGGACATGTTGACCTTTGGCAAAACTTAAACAAGGTGAGCCAAAAATGTCCATGATAACCGATATGAAACTGAGAACTGGTTTCAACAGAGAGCTAGCACGTTTGGGCATTTACCCGTGACGATACAAATCGACGTGGCTTTTTATGATTCTAAACAGGTCATTAAGAGGTTAATAGCATGTAAATGAATTCAGCGAAGAGATTCAAAATTACAGTACTTTTAATTAGAAAACATAGAGCACAAGGTTGTTCAACAAAGATATTTTCACTCACTCTTATACATATAATATACACATTATATTTCGAACTCGGCTCTGAACAAACCTGTGCTCGGTGTTTACGAAAGCTTCGAAGTGTGCACCTTTCATTGATTTCTTTTGATATTCATGAAAATCAAGGGACCCACCTTCAAAACACAGCTTCGTATGTTGTCTATATCTATTGTTTGACATTTTCAGATGTTGAGTTAAACAATAAGGACATCAGTTGATAATATGATTTAATTCTTAAGGTGTTTAATAAATGTTCAGAATTTGACGAGTAACCGGGAACCACAGATAAGGCCTTATTGAGACTTGTTCTTTGGTGCCGAATTGAAAGAATTCTTTATTAAATATAAAAAGTGAAATAAGGTTAATTAAGATATAAAAACAACAGAAACGACCGAAAAAGACCCAAACCCAGCGTTAAGTGCAGTTATCCCTTTAGAATTATCTCACACACTCTTTGTAAAAAAGATAGGTCCATAGGTGAATACTGATCTGCTAAAATTTTAAAATTTGTGAACAAACATTGGTTGCTATAACATCACATATTTCAGTCAATATTTCTTTGGGATCCTTACCAAGTTTTACAGCAGCTTTAATGAAGTTTCTAATTTCCATCTTGTTTACTGATTCTTTACCATTCATTTTTATTGCAGTGTCTCGAACAGACTTAGTTTGTTTTCCAGCCTCTCACAATGAAACTTATGATAAAACGTGGATGCCTAAACGATTGTCAAATTATTAAAGATTCAATCATAAGAGAAAGCCAATGTTAATGTCATATGATTTCTTTATTGTATATCTATATGGTGGCATATTTCTGCCCCCTACATGCAAGATAAATTATGTTAACATGCAACATAATTATGTAGACATGCTACTTATTTATGTCAACATGCAGAATAATTATGTTGACAAGCAAGTTACCAATCTCTTTAGAGAATCTAATTTAATTTTAATGTTGATAAAACTACATGTACTTACCAAAGCCATTATATGACAAGATATAAGCAAGATGCAACAGAATTATGTTGACATGCGACTAATTTATGTTAACATTCGACATAATTATGTGGACATGCGATTTATTTATGTCAACTTGCAAGATAATTATGTAGACATGTATCTTATTTATGTCAACATGCAAGGTAATTATGTTAACATGCTAGTTAATTATGTCAACATGCGAGATATGTTTGTTGACATGCAACTTTTTATCTTGCATGTTGACATAAATATCTTGCATGTTAAAATAGAACTCGCATGTTGACATAAATAAGTCGCATGTTGACATAAATTAGTCGCATGTTGACATAAATAAGTTGCATGTTAACATAATTATCTTGCATGTTGACATGAACAGGTCGCATGTCTATATTTAACATAAATAAGTCGCATATTGACATAAATATCTTGTATTTTACATAATTATCTTGCATGTTAACATGAATAAGTCGCATGTCAACATAATTCTGTTGCATCTTGCTTGTATGATGTCGTAAACCGGCATTAGTAAGTATGTTTACCAACATTGAAATTAGATTCTCTAAAAAGATTGGTATATAACTTGCATGTCAACATAATTATTATGCAAGTAGACATAATTATCTTGCATGTTGACATACTTTTTTCGCATGTTAACATAAATTATCTTGCATGTAGGGGGCAGAAATACGCCACCATAGTATATATCATAAAGTTCAGGATATAATTTATTGAACAACCCTCGTATTCGGGATGTCAACAAGTATACTCGACTCGAGTCAGGGATCAATAAAATCATTAGTATTCAGTAACACATGTCGTGATGAAAAAGTACAAGATTTTAAATGTTCACATTTATTTTAATTATTGTTTTGTTACTTAGTTATTCTTGCTGCTATTTGTGATAATTTTTATGAAAGCTTATGAAACCTATTTGTTTAGAAAAATATCTAACATTCCACGAAAACCATTTTGAATTAACCGAATTAACAACTGGCGTAAAACAAGTTAATTCCATTAGGTAATTTTCACGCCTTGACCAGGATTTACGAGTGATTTTTATAACAACGCTGTTTATCTGATATATTGATTTAAGTGTCCATCTATAGAATGCCACCCTCTTATCTTATCTCTTTGTGTGAGACTTAATTTTTTCCTTCTGTTTAATTTGCTTCACTCAAACTTGTTATTTGTTAAGCAGTTGGAGACGGACAGCCGTGCCATCAAGACCAAACTGTAGTCCGAAAGAAATACGTAATAAATCTCGAAAATATCCAAAAGTTGTTTTTAACATCTTTATTCCTTCATATAGTAAAACAGTTTCCCCTTATCAAAAGCATTTGAAGCATTAGGATAAAAAGCGCCACAGGCCGAGTTGGAAATTAATTGGAGTTACTTTATCGTGTACTCATTATATGAATTTCTAATTCCTAATTTCTAATTCAATAATTAGTAAACGACACAAATACATTAGACAAAATTGCTAACACGCCACCTAAATAAATTTACATTTTTCTTTTCAAAAATTATTTATGATGTTTTTGATATATAATTATGTTACTTTAATGGAAAATGAGACATTTAAATTTCTAAACTGATAAATAATAACAATGTTTACTGAAGCGTAACCACTTTATAGAAAAAATTAAAATCATGTCCATACTTTTTTGGTGGAATAAATTTCTATATTTTTCTTTGTGGTTGTGTTCTTTATGTTTGTACTAATTAAAAACTCAAAAAAAAAAAAAAAAAAAACACTGTATGCGGCGTTGACTCTAGAAGAGCGTGCTAAGGCAGCCAGTATAGTGTCTGCAGGGGGTTCCTTTGAAGAAATTCGTGAAAAATTAAAACAATTAATAGATTATGCATTTTTCTGATGAAAAATTGTTGAAAATGAATAAACAATCATAAAAATGTTTACAATAGATAGAGATGGCATTAAGTAAGCACCACACAATAACTTCAAGATTGTTCCACAAAATTGGGGCAACCGGAAGTTGGGTGGATTTGGTAGGGACACCAAGGCACTGGATGAGTACTAAGCGATATAGTAGTCAATCAGGGTATATCATTTGATTTTTAAGTGGGAGACTGCTCCCCTCGCAACCTCACGGACCACCATCGGTAATCACCAACTTCATATCTTGGCAAAAACGGTGCGCAGTGCATGTCGAGAAATTGATTTTCGGACAAGAAAGTCCTTTAAGGGTCTTGACGTGACACCAAGACATTTGTCAATCCAACTGTTTTGGAAAAGATGGCATATTTTATATATTAGTACCAATCAGGAAAATGATCAATTCACAAATAAGAATAATAAGTGGTGCTTTAGCAATTTTGTCTAGTGTATTAAGGTCAAGATCTAGTAAATGAAAAGAGCAGGCCTACAGATTTCTTAAACTTGAGAAATAAATTCCTTTTATGATGCTTTATAACTATAGCTCGGTCAAATAAGGTGTATCGGGGCATAATTTGCAAGAAAACAAGATGAAAAACCATCTTGTAAACTGTCATTTTCAATGAAAAATTAAGAAAGCCAGTCACGAATATGGGAGTTTTTTCCATATCAGACGAAGGAAATGTATTCAGATTGCCTACAGTCTCTCAAAAAACGGTAATTTGTATGTTCTTAGCCTCTTCTTTAAAATGATGTAAAATTGAATATAGGTATCGGGATTACTTTTCACATGATTTCAAATTGAATGCCATGAAAATACTTTATTTTCTACATAATTCTATTGGAGCTGTTAAGTACGGGAAAAGGAAAGTTTAAATTGATTATGACGTCATAATGGATCTAGCAACGAAAAGACGGTCTAAAGTCATTTACTAGATCTTGACCTTAAAGCATCTTCGCTAGCCAAGGGTTTCTGATCCGCTGCTGTTCTCACAATGTGCTGTGTCAAAAGTAAGAATTTTTTTTCTCGAGTTAATTGATACAATTCGACCAGTCAGCAATGCTTTTTGTAAATGACGACATTTGCGTTCGGGATATATCTTGACTCTTTAGTCTGGGAATGAAAAACACAAGTAAACAACGATCCGTAAGATAACATGCCATTCTATAAATAGCTATGGTGTCAAGTTACCACATATGCACAGATTGCGTCACCGACAGAAATAAAAAGCAAATTTAAACATTAAAGCTTTGAGAGGATAATTAACAAGAAGCTATCGAGCAATTTTTTTTTAATTTTTTTTTTTAAGGGTGCAAATATTCATCTGTAATATAGATTCCCGATCACATTATTTGCACATCAAGATTCGAGCTCACGTGACATAAACATTCCCGTCTTTTGACAGCACCATAGTTCAAGGGTTTGTGAGAAGAGTCACAGGCGCCTGAAGTGTGGATCAATAGCCCCCACCCCCTTTTAATTAAAAAAATGTAAGAGCTTATAATTTCTCAATAATATGAAATTTCCCCACCAATCACATCCATATGTCGTTCTATGCAAGCAGATTGTACCTTTTCTTACGTTTAGAGAATGACCTTGTTCGGTATAATAAAAATACACAAGGTAAGAAACAAAATTTGTAAACAAACTGGGGGGGGGGGGGGTTCCCTGCTTCGAGACATATTTCCAAGGTAATAACAGTGTTACCAATCATAATTTTACAAGCACTCTGTCAAGGAGATGTTTTTCTACTAATCTCTTTAACCTAAACCCCATCATTAGTGTTTTGTATGTCGTAATCGGACGATTTATTAATCGGACACATTTTCTCCATTGACAGCTTTGAAGGAGGTTTTGGAGTCCGCACATTCGTCTCGCTTTATCTGATCTGATTGGTCAAAGATTTAAACTGTAGCACTGTTAACCAACGTAAGAAAAGGTACAATTTGCTTGCATAGAACGACATATGGATGTGATTGATGGGGAAATTTTATATTATTGAGAAATTATAAGCTCTTACATTTTTTTTTATCAAAAGGAGGGGGGCTATCGATCCACACTTCAGGCGCCTGTGAGAAGAGTAGCGGATCAGAAACCCTTGGCAAACGAAGATGATCTACTTATTTGCCCCTATTTGACATTACATGTATCACCATGCAAACTAATCATGAGCACTATTAGTAAACCCACCTCATTCCCTTTCTCATTAGCCTCTCTCTTGGTCTTTGAAGAACATTTAATTCATTTTAATGATAAGGTATTTTTGACTTATTTTTATTTACCTTTTACGTGTATTTACAATATACCTGGCCGCCTATGGAAGTACTTTCTGTATTAAATGTTATAAAAAGTCCTGTATAATTCTCTTCTTTAGTTGACCTTTCAATAACATAATTTACAGCGGCGAATAGCACAGGGAAATACCTTTTCTCAGTAGAATACAAATTGATAGAGCACCAGAGCACTTGACTGAAAGGTCCAGAATTTCAAAAATCTGGTAAAAATACCATTGCATATTTCGACTTTATGCTCTTTTTGCCCCTTACGTGCTCAAAGAAGAAGATTTTCAAAGAACTAAATAAATGCATTTTCACTATATAATCAATAAGCCCCCCCCCCCAAACACCAGATCCCGCATGCGCTGATCTAGAGGGGGTGGGGTGGGGGGCTGGAATTACCTGGAATTTACAGAGTTATTAAAAGTATATACTGAGGCAAATAAAAAATAACTTTGGACCCCCTTAAAAATGTGGACCCCACCATCACCACCATGAAATAGGTCTTTTTTTCTTTGCTTGTCAAGAAATTTTTGGGATGGAATTTTTTTTTGACTGGGGTGGAACCAACCCCCCCCCCCCCCAACCCCCGGAAAAAATTCCTGGATCCCCGCCTGACCCGTGACTCATGGGTCATGAAATTCACAATTTTGGAAAAAGCACCCATGGTCATTATAATTAGAGGTGTAGAGGTGTGCCTCAAAGATCTATCTTTTTTATCATAAAACGTACGGCAAACACACACATCACTATTGCCTCTCGAGATTGGTTCTGCGAAATTTTGAATTAAAAACTATCGTTAAAAGTTAACGTGTTTAGATTCATAAACTATGTTTAACATATCTTAACTATTTTCAGAAAAATTAATCACATTAATTTATTAAC
Source organism: Saccostrea echinata (assembly GCF_033153115.1). NCBI lineage: Eukaryota > Metazoa > Mollusca > Bivalvia > Ostreida > Ostreidae > Saccostrea > Saccostrea echinata. The sequence continues at coordinate 8,453,154 of NW_026889750.1, forward strand.
CATTAATAAAAAAAATTATAAATAATCTATAATTATCCTGTAATTTTTCTCTTAATTTCCAACTAGATTTGCTATAAAATCATAGAAAATTTACTATTAGTGTCAACAACAAATATATTTTTAACTACCAATGAAAAAAAATCGTTGCATAGCACAATCCTATAATGCTGTAACTAGGATTAACTGCATATATTAATCAGGACAAAACAATTGTTTTGATCGTACACTATATTTTGGAGTTGGGTAAATTCAAAAAATAATGACCACCTAATTGAAATTTATTGAAAAAATTCAAATAATCATATAACGTATTTTTTCACTTATTTCATCATACTGTGCCTGCATTTCAGTTAATACAATAATATTAATATTCCTGCTGTGTTTATTTTGTAGGATGAAAATAGTAAGAAAACTTATTCTTTACAACGATTAAGAATGCATTTTTTGTACGAATTAAGATATAGCAATTACAAGGATGTGATTAAAAAAGGCACGTGCTCATTGTTGAATTAAAGACGATACAAAACTTTTCTTTCTGTTGTGAAGAATATAATACAAAGTCAGTGTTGCAGTCTTTGAAAAGTAACTGTTTGTGAGCTGAACTCTAGTCATCACGTGACCAGAAACCGTTCACCGCTATCAATCGAAAGCGTGAGAGCTCTAACCGACTTCCTAGACTTATGTAGATGAATGATTTTTTAAATGATAACTTTCATGAAATTGCAATTTTGCAACAATTTTAGGTACATTGCTACGCATTGCAGTTACGAGATCAATGAAGAACCCCAATATTTTTTTAAATAATAAAATTGATGAAATTTATCTCCCATGTATCATATTGCTTGAAATTCGTATTGTGGACAAAGAGCTTGCAATTTCACTTGTTAACATCATTCATGCGTTAGTAATTTTGAAGCGTGAATAATTTTGAACTGCAGATATTTTTTTAACTACATAAGAAACAAACCAAAGCCAAATAAAAATCTTTAAATGCCAAGACTAAACAGTTGCATTTCATTTGTTCGCCATACAAATGGAGATCACTTGAGATTCTACAACAAATGATTTTAAATTGTGTGCAGGTATACTTTAATTCCTTTGGTGCAAGGCAATATTAAAAGCACGAAATCAGAGAGAGAGAGAGAGAGAGAGAGAGAGAGAGAATTCAATTTGCTTCAAAAATTCACAACAGACTAATTTAAACTTACATATTATTATTATTATTATGTCCTTTTTTGATGTCATTTATTTCAAAAAATAACATTTAGGACTAAGTGTTACATTTACGTAAAATGTATATTAATGAAATTTATTTTGTTTACCTTTACTGGCAATATACTAGGTGTATTTGTAAAATTTGAAATGCATTAAAAGTAAATCTCTATATTAACATTAAACGAAGAATAGAGAACCTGAACCTTATCTCTGCTTGTTATGAAGGGCTCAATATCAGGTAAATTCTGTAGTTTTTGAAAAGTACTTTATGTGTTTTTCAAGATGAACTCTCGCCATCTCGTCACCGACTCCTTACATTTACCTTAGCTTATTCCAATGAACGTTGTACTTACGTCGTTCAAAGGGAGATCATTTGAGTACATCCAGAGTTACTTTATGCAAATTTCACAAGATAACTGCTAAGCATTTGAGAGATAAGTATAAATTCGAGATTTCTGGAGGGTGGTGGTGGGCTAATATTTCTGCTTGTTTCAGGCAATAAAGACACGTGAACCAATCTGGTTCGTGTATCTGCACATGCATGAACATGCATTGTACTGCATATGCAACCTGTGATCCTTATGCTTGATCAAATAAAAAGCTCTTATTTTTTTTTATTTAGTGTCTTTATCAAATAAATTTTAACCTCATATATTTGAATCTTAATATATTTTCTCTCCTGGAAGCTAATGTTTTTTTCTGCATAAATCAGAGGTGTGACTGTGTTTATTTTGTAGGATGAAAATAGTAAGAAAACTTATTCTTTACAACGATTAAGAATGCATTTTTTGTACGAATTAAGATATAGCAATTACAAGGATGTGAATAAAAAAGGCACGTGCTCATTGTTGAATTAAAGACGATACAAAACTTTTCTTTCTGTTGTGAAGAATATAATACAAAGTCAGTGTTGCAGTCTTTGAAAAGTAACTGTTTGTGAGCTGAACTCTAGTCATCACGTGACCAGAAACCGTTCACCACTATCAATCGAAAGCCTGAGAGCTCTAACCGACTTCCTAGACTTGTGTAGATAAATGATTTTTTTTTAATGAAAACTGTCATGAAATTGCAATTTTGCAACAATTTTAGGTACATTACTATGCATTGCAGTTACAAGATCAATGAAGAACCCCAATATTTTTTTAAATAATAAAATTGATGAAATTTATCTCCCATGTATCATATTGCTTGAAATTTGTATTGTGGACAAAGAGCTTGCAATTTCACTTGTTAACATCATTCATGCGTTAGTAATTTTGAAGCGTGAATAATTTTGAACTTCAGATATTTTTTTAACTACATAAGAAACAAACCAAAGCCAAATAAAAATCTTTAAATGCCAAGACTAAACTGCTGCATTTCATTTGTTCGTCATACAAGTGGAGATCACTTGAGATTCTACAACAAATGATTTTAAATTGTGTGCAGGTATACTTTAATTCCTTTGGTGCAAGGCAAAATTACAAGCATGAAATCAGAGAAAGAGAGAGAGAGAAAGAATTCAATTTGCTTCAAAAATTCACAACAGACTTAAACTTACATATTATTATTCTGTCGTTTTATGATGTCATTTATTTCAGAAAATGACATTTCGGACTAAGTGTAACGTTAACGTAAAATGTATAACGAAATTTATTTTGTTTACCTTTACTGGCAATATACTAGGTGTATTTGTAAAATTTGAAATGCATTAAAAGTAAATCTCTATAACATTAAACGAAGAATAGAGAACCTGAACCTTATCTCTGCTTGTTATGAAGGGCTCAATATCAGGTAAATTCTGTAGTTTTTGAACAGTACTTTATGTGTTTTTCAAGATGAACTCTCGCCATCTCGTCACCGACTCCTTACATTTACCTTAGCTTATTCCAATGAACGTTGTACTTACGTCGTTCAAAGGGAGATCATTTGAGTACATCCAGAGTTACCTTATGCAAATTTCACAAGATAACTGCTAAGCATTTGAGAGATAAGTATAAATTCGAGATTTCTGGAGGGTGGTGGTGGGCTAATATTTCTGCTTGTTTCAGGCAATAAAGACACGTGAACCAATCTGGTTCGTGTATCTGCACATGCATGAACATGCATTGTACTGCATATGCAACCTGTGATCCTTATGCTTGATCAAATAAATGGCTCTCATTTTATGTTACACATTTTGATATAGTGTCTTTATCAAATAAATTTTAACCTCATATATTTGAATCTTAATATATTTTCTCTCCTGGAAGCTAATGTTTTGTCTGCATAAATCAGAGGTGTGACTGTGTTTATTTTGTAGGATGAAAATAGTAAGAAAACTTTTCTTTACAACGATTAAGAATGCATTTTTTGTACGAATTAAGATATAGCAATTACAAGGATGTGATTGAAAAAGGCACGTGCGCATTGTTGAATTAAAACGATACAAAACTTTTCTTTCTGTTGTGAAGAATATAATACAAAGTCAGTGTTGCAGTCTTTAAAAGTAACTGTTTGTGAGCTGAACTCTAGTCATCATGTGACCAGAAACCGTTCACCACTATCAATCGAAAGCGTGAGAGCTCTAACCGACTTCCTAGACTTATGTAGATGAATGATTTTTTTAATGATAACTTTCGTGAGATTGCAATTTTGCAACAATTTTAGGTACATTGCTACGCATTGCAGTTACAAGATCAATGAAGAACCCCAATATTTTTTTAAATAATAAGATTGATGAAATTTATCTCCCATGTATCATATTGCTTGAAATTTGTATTGTGGACAAAGAGCTTGCAACTTCACTCGTTAACATCATTCATGCGTTAGTAATTTTGAAGCGTGAATAATTTTGAACTTCAGATATTTTTTTAACTACATAAGAAACAAACCAAAGCCAAATAAAAATCCTTAAATGCCAAGACTGAACTGCTGCATTTCATTTATTCGCCATACAAATAAAGATCACTTGAGATTCTACAACAAATGATTTTAAATTGAGTGCAGGTATACTTTAATTCCTTTGGTGCAAGGCAAAATTACAAGCATGAAATCAGAGAGAGAGAGAGAGAAAGAGAGAGAGAGAGAGAGAATTCAATTTGCTTCAAAAATTCACAACAGACTTAAACTTACATATTATTATTCTGTCGTTTTTTGATGTCATTTATTTCAGAAAATAACATTTCTCACTAAGTGCAACGTTAACGTAAAATGTATAATGAAATTTATTTTGTTTACTTTTATTGGCAATATACTACGTGTTTTTGTAAAATTTGAAATGCATTAACAGTAAATCTCTATAACATTAAACGAAGAATAGAAAACCTGAACCTTATTTCTGCTTGTTATGAAGGCTCAATATCAGGTAAATTCTGTAGTTTTTGAACAGTACTTTATGTGTTTTTCAAGATGAACTCTCGCCATCTCGTCACCGACTCCTTACATTTACCTTAGCTTATTCCAAACAACGTTGTACTTACGTCGTTCAAAGGGAGATCATTTGTGTACATCCAGAGTTACCTTATGCAAATTTCACAAGATAACTGCTAAGCATTTGAGAGATAAGTATAAAATCGAGATTTCTGGAGGGTAGTGGTGGGCTAATATTTCTGCTTGTTTCAGGCAATAAAGACACGTGAACCAATCTGGTTCGTGTATCTGCACATGCATGAACATGCATTGTACTGCATATGCAACCTGTGATCCTTATGCTTGATCAAATAAAAAGCTCTTATTTTTTTTTATTTAGTGTCTTTATCAAATAAATTTTAACCTCATATATTTGAATCTTAATATATTTTCTCTCCTGGAAGCTAATGTTTTTTTCTGCATAAATCAGAGGTGTGACTGTGTTTATTTTGTAGGATGAAAATAGTAAGAAAACTTATTCTTTACAACGATTAAGAATGCATTTTTTGTACGAATTAAGATATAGCAATTACAAGGATGTGAATAAAAAAGGCACGTGCTCATTGTTGAATTAAAGACGATACAAAACTTTTCTTTCTGTTGTGAAGAATATAATACAAAGTCAGTGTTGCAGTCTTTGAAAAGTAACTGTTTGTGAGCTGAACTCTAGTCATCACGTGACCAGAAACCGTTCACCACTATCAATCGAAAGCCTGATGGCCGGTTGCGTACCTATGGCTCAGATAAGTACAGCTCAGCCGCTGATCCGCGGATCACGAAAGCCGGGTTTAAACCCCAGTTGAGTCGGGTTTACTTGAGACGTACTTCTGTTGCACGCTATAAAACTGAGTAAGGCTTACCTAATCTTGACTTACTCAAATTAAACTGTTGAAGGCTAGTAAGTTTCCTAATTTTACAGCTCTTCAAACATTTTTTGATAAATCTGGTTGAATCTCGAAAGGATATATTTAAAAACAAAGATATATATTGATAGTAAATTGTTAATTAAAATGCAGAAAAAACTGCAATACAATTTAATTCAAACCACAGGATCTGTCATCGAAACTCAAACCATAAGAAAATATGAAATGGCAAACATAATACAGCTTTTCCAAAAGACTGAAGAGAGGAAAAACTGGGAGGGGGGGTCTTGGGAATAAGTAACAATAGAAACAATACCAAAACTTAAGACAGAGGTAGGAACAATGTATATATTTAAATTTTCAATTTAATATCAAATGATACCTTTTCTGTAGATATCAAGCCATTAGTACTTAGTTGTTTAGAATGTTTAGTTTGATATACAACTAATGTAACAAAGAGATTATTTGGGCATTATTCATATAGCCAGCAATCCAGTGAAACATTCAGTTCGGTACAAGTATTGATAAATGTGAGTTTGTTGTCATGTTCTCAAGGATCAGGCCGTAAGCATTTTCAGTTGGGGGGGGGGGGGCACAGCCAAACATTTTTAGTTGTGGGGCACAACCCAAATATCCTTGACAGGCAAATTAAAAAAAAAAAACAAAACGTCATCATACGTTATTATTGAGAAGGCACAATCATACATTAGCTATATTTTCTAGAGTATTCAATATATCAGCAAAATTATTAAGGCGGGGCAGCCCCCCCCCCCCGGTCCTACAGCCATGTGGATAGCCTACACAATGATAAAAAATAAACTTTTAATTTCTAAGAAATTCGGTTCGGCATTATTAGAAACTATTGGAATGTGTATCACCAGCTGTTTGCATTGTTTGAAGTGTGAAATTCGTAATTTGATTTAAATTTGGTATATGAGAAAGTTTATATAACTTTTTTTGTTATTTTACATTTGTGTACCCGAATAAATTCCCATTTAAAAATTTCTAGTAACTTAAGACTTCAGCTGCATCAGTGTTATCTAAAACGACACATTGAAGAAATGTGCCAAAAAAAGTCTTCAATATTACCATAAATAATTTCTTGTAGAATAGCCTTTTTAATATGGCGAAATCTTTCAATACAATCATCGTCACCATAAAACATTTCTGGAACATCAAAACAGTTCAAAATATCAAAATATTCTACCAAAAATCCATGGAAACGATCATATCAAGCTGGGTTTAAACCACCCCTATACCAGGTTCAGAATTTACCGTAATTCTGAGCTGTACTCAGCCAAGCCTTACCTGTGTGCAACGTGTAAACTTGGATTAAAACCTGGAATCATTGATCGGAGGTTTAAATCCGAGATACGCAACCGGCCATGAGAGCTCTAACCGACTTCCTAGACTTATGTAGATGAATGATTTTTTTAATGATAACTTTCATGAGATTGCAATTTTGCAACAATTTTAGGTACATTGCTACGCATTGCAGTTACAAGATCAATGAAGAACCCCAATATTTTTTTAAATAATAAAATTGATGAAATTTATCTCCCATGTATCATATTGCTTGAAATTTGTATTGTGGACAAAGAGCTTGCAATTTCACTTGTTAACATCATTCATGCGTTAGTAATTTTGAAGCGTGAATAATTTTGAACTTCAGATATTTTTTTAACTACATAAGAAACAAACCAAAGCCAAATAAAAATCTTTAAATGCCAAGACTAAACTGCTGCATTTCATTTGTTCGCCATACAAATAAAGATCACTTGAGATTCTACAACAAATGATTTTAAATTGAGTGCAGGTATACTTTAATTCCTTTGGTGCAAGGCAAAATTACAAGCATGAAATCAGAGAGAGAGAGAGAGAAAGAGAGAGAGAGAGAGAGAATTCAATTTGCTTCAAAAATTCACAACAGACTTAAACTTACATATTATTATTCTGTCGTTTTTTGATGTCATTTATTTCAGAAAATAACATTTCTCACTAAGTGCAACGTTAACGTAAAATGTATAATGAAATTTATTTTGTTTACCTTTGCAATATACTACGTGTATTTGTAAAATTTAAAATGCATTAACAGTAAATCTCTATAACATTAAACGAAGAATAGAAAACCTGAACCTTACCTCTGCTTGTTATGAAGGGCTCAATATCAAGTAAATTCTGTAGTTTTTGAACAATACTTTATGTGTTTTTCAAGATGAACTCTCGCCATCTCGTCACCGACTCCTTACATTTACCTTAGCTTATTCCAATGAACGTTGTACTTACGTCGTTCAAAGGGAGATCATTTGAGTACATCCAGAGTTACCTTATGCAAATTTCACAAGATAACTGCTAAGCATTTGAGAGATAAGTATAAATTCGAGATTTCTGGAGGGTGGTGGTGGGCTAATATTTCTGCTTGTTTCAGGCAATAAAGACACGTGAACCAATCTGGTTCGTGTATCTGCACATGCATGAACATGCATTGTATTTTATTTAGTGTCTTTATCAAATAAATTTTAACCTCATATATTTGAATCTTAATATATTTTCTCTCCTGGAAGCTAATGTTTTTTTCTGCATAAATCAGAGGTGTGACTGTGTTTATTTTGTAAGATGAAAATAGTAAGAAAACTTATTCTTTACAACGATTAAGAATGCATTTTTTGTACGAATTAAGATATAGCAATTACAAGGATGTGATTAAAAAAGGCACGTGCTCATTGTTGAATTAAAAACGATACAAAACTTTTCTTTCTGTTGTGAAGAATATAATACAAAGTCAGTGTTGCAGTCTTTGAAAAGTAACGAGCTGAACTCTAGTCATCACGTGACCAGAAACCGTTCACCGCTATCAATCGAAAGCCTGAGAGCTCTAACCGACTTCCTAGACTTGTGTAGATAAATGATTTTTTTTTAATGAAAACTGTCATGAAATTGCAATTTTGCAACAATTTTAGGTACATTACTATGCATTGCAGTTACAAGATCAATGAAGAACCCCAATCATATTTTTTAATAATAAAATTGATGAAATTTATCTCCATCTATCAGATTGCTTGAAATTTGTATTCTGGATAAAGAGCTTGCAATTTCACTTGTTAACATCATTCATGCATTTGTAATTTTGAAGCGTGAATAATTTGGAACTGCAGATATTTTTTTTTAACTACATTAGAAACAAACCAAAGCCAAAAAAAATCTTTAAATGCCAAGACTAAACTGCTGCATTTCATTCGTTCGCCATACAAATGGAGATCACTTGAGATTCTACAACAAATGATTTTAAATTGTGTGCAGGTATACTTTAATTCCTTTGGTGCAAGGCAAAATTACAAGCATGAAATCAGAGAGAGAGAGAGAGAGAGAGAATTCCAAGAGTTGTAAATTCTGCATAAGAAAATATTCTTCAAGCATATATTTCTAGTGTTAATTTTACATCACCTGTATGCTTGCAGATACATGTACTAAGCTGAAATCTGGTTTGGTGGGTGAAATATTTGTTTATAAATTGCATTTCATTTGAATAATTACTAAAAATACAACCAGAGAGTTTTGAAAAGGACTGTAGAGCACTTCACAATGTTTGTCATGTTCAACTCAATTCCAGAGGAATGTTCATATAACAAAAGCATCTAAATACATTGATAAACCAACCAATGTAATTCCCATGAAAACACAAACTCATTAATATAAATTTCTACATATTTATTAAGCTCTCTGTATAAATATGTACTCTATCAAAATTAGCAAAAATTTGTTAAATGTGGTCTAGTCATACTATAATTTGAATATAAAAAAAATATATAATAATTATCACAGATAACAATCATGGATGGAACAAGAAGTAAAAGACAAAATAAAACATTTGATACAGCGCAGACTACATGATACATTCAGCATTATAAATGCTTGATTCAGCCCAAAGATAATACAGTAAAACCTGACTATCAAGGAGCCTCTCAACCTTTGGATTTCTTCTTATCTCAAATTTGGCTAGAAAGTCATATTACTCTTTGATTGGTTCATCCATTTAAAATGAATTCTTTATTCTCAATTAAAATACAAAACAATGCATTCCTAATAACAATCAACTCATACATATTACTGTAAATCACCTTTTATTCGTGAGAACTTTATTTTCGCATATTTACGCAAGACAATGTGCTCGCGAAAATTTCATTCTCGCGTACAATAGCAATCTTTATGATTATATAGAGCAATAACCACTATTTGTGAAAATTTTGTCTCGCTAATAAAGAGACATTGACTATCTTGCGAAAATAAAGTGTCGTGAAAATTTAGTGATCTACAGTACATGCAGTACCACTTCTGAGGTGGAGAAAAAATCTTATCAAAACTAGTAAAAATCAAAAAAAAAAATCTGTTTACACCAAAGCCCTGAAAGGCAACAAAAATTTCAGCAGATAAAACATATGGCATTGAGTTTCTATCACAGAAAAATTGATTAAACATACTAAGCATTACATGTATAAAAATAAATCCTCACTCCCATTATGCATAATGGACATAAAACATAAAAACTGCTTCCTATTTTATTACGTGTAAGTTTGCAATAAGTGCAAGCTCAGTGCCCTGAATAATTACATCAATGTATCTTATAAATACATTATATATCAGACAAACAAACTTTATATCCATGCATAAATAAGGTGACAAATGAAATTATTTGCAATTTAAGCTTTTCAATTTAAAATAGTATTCATTTCTGCAAAATTAATACTCAAGCGCCTTTTAGAGTTACATCACCTTACAATTAAAACATACTCAAGAATACATCAAACCTCATTTTAAACCAATATACATTTGAACTTTTAATTAGTAACTTTACTTGAATACCATGAATATGTTGAATAAGGTTGGAAGGTCCCAACCACTTCTTCTTTAAGCATTAAATAATATCTCAAATTCTCTGAAATCTCAGTTTTTCTCAGCCCCATAGATAGGTTTGACGGTAGATAATAAAAGCAAAGGGGTAAGTCATTAACAACGACCTTGATTCATGAACTCTTAAGGAGCAGAATTTCTGTATTAGCATCAAGACGCAACAGACCCTGTGGAATCAGTTCAGTGAGGAATTCTGAGCAAATATTCAGGCTAAAAATGTCACAATGAAACACATACCCTTGGTAGTAAAAAAAATATCCATGCATGCCTGGCAATTTCTAATACAAACAAAAAACATTCAAATCAACAAAGAAATAATGCTTTAAAGAAATACACAGAACAATAAACATGATAAAATTCAAACACAAATATTCACCTACAATTTAATTTGATGATACAGCAGTGTCTCTAATTATATCTGATAATTAAAAAAAAATACTTTGAAGTTGATGAATTCCACATCTCTTGTGTTCAACAATCAAGAAATAAGTGTTTATCTTCAACATATATACCAGAGTTTATGTAAGATACGTGTACATGTGGCATGAGTCCCACCCACCTCCAGCGACACAAAGAAAGAAGGATAGAAATCCACACCATCAGTTTTATCTCTCATGCTGTTCTTGTTGGCATCTTTTCTAATGGAAAAACTGGAAAATGTTTTGAAAACAGTAAGTTCCACACTCCACTGTAACACCATAATGCTGAAATGCATTCTGTTTCCCTTGCTGTATCAAATCCAACTTCCTTGCAGAAAACATTCACATTCATCAATCCGTTCACAGATAGGACACACAAAATTCAGAGTAGGAGGAGCTAAACAGAAAGTAGGAGGAGCTACCATGATGAGAAGAGAGGTGGGCGGGGCATGGGAGGCATGAAGTCCTCATTGTGTTGGGAGCGGATCTGATCTAGGCCTGTTTGAAACTTGACATGTGGTGACATGAAAGGATTAGGTGGGCTTGAAGTTTTACCTACATCCTACAAAAAAACAAAAATTCATAGATCAGTATTAAAAGCTTCTGAAAGAAATTGTTGCTTTATGGGGACACATTTTGAAAAGTTTTTCCATGTTAATTACAAATTGACTTAGATTTTCTGTCTCAGTGGAACAATCACATGTAGAGATTGAACAAGTAAGGTATCACAGCACATCGTCAGGTTTTAATTGATCAATTCATTTGTGTTAATGTTATACCTAAATACATGTAAATCAATCACACTTCAATCATTGTTAAACACAATCACAAATTCTTGGAATTCTATTCTATAGTGGAATTTCAGAATTAAAGGATATATCCTAAAGCACTACTCCAAAGTTAACTTGTCCAAAAATAGTCTACATTTTTATTTAATGACTAAACATATATATACAATAATTTTTTTTTTTCATAATGATAGTTATGATAGTAATGATATTATCATAATAATGATAAAGCATTTAATCAAATAATAAATATTGAATACCACAAACAATTTTGTTCCACAGAAATTCATTTGGTGAAAAAAAAAATCAATCTTCATAACTGTATTAAAATTTAAATCAAAATTAACTCTTTCAATTTTTTTTAGTGGGTTTTGCTCTAAGAACAATAAAAATCTTCTACACTCTGTAATGCTACAGCAATATTCTCAAAATTAACACAGAGGATTATACTTCAGACTGGAAGAAAACAAGCAGACGAAGACCACGCACCTCTAGGTAGAGAAGCGTACGAGTGAGGCAGGCCGACTGTTACTATACTCCTGCTGCAGGGGGGAGGAGAAGGGGGAGGCTGGGCCCACACGTATCGTACCGGCCTACAAACAAACAACCACAGCTCTAGCTAGACCTGCATCCCTCATACCTACCAAAATCCTGGATCCTCCTCAAACACTACAAGACTACCACCAAAATGATCATGTATAATGATGATAACATGAGGATGAACTTTAACCTTCCCATTAATTATGCACAAAAATAGGTCTAAGGACCCAAGGACTTAAATCCCTTTAATTTGCCATACCTTCTTTTCATTTGTACTGAGAACAATGGAATTTAAAAAAAATAATCCATTTAGCAACATCACTGTAGGTATCAATAAATTAATTAGCTTTCAAATAATTTATTTGGGGGGAATTCAAAATTTTTGAGACCATTCCAAGAAATTTCTCATCAATTAATATTTAGTGACCATTTGAACAATGTTAATATTGCCTTGGATTTTGTTAGATAGAGGGATGCAAGTCAGAGTACACACATTGATTAATAATTAAATCTTTTTCCTGTTGCCCTGGCAACATGAAAAGATTCATTCAGTTTTACATGGAAACATGTTTATATCTCAGATGCATGGAAAATATCGACAACATGAGTGAATTAAAGGATGAACAATCACAGGGTAAAAATTTGGTATGTTAATTTTTGGCTCTGTTAATCAATCTTTAGTTAGCTCTGTACACCAAGTCTTGCATGAAAAATTATGACAAAATTGATGGCTACCGGCTCCCAACCAAAGCTCTGTCATGCCTTCACAAAAGACTTGATGTAGAAGTTACAAAGTTGGGGAAATTGCGCCCAAAATGTTCAAATCTTGTGTTTAATTGAGCACAAGCATGATGTATCATTTCATTCTCATATTTTGTAAATTTCTGTCTCCGAAAAAATTCAGCTCAATCAAGAAACAAGATTTGAACATAAAGGGCTGTGGTGAGAGAACAAATTACATGTTCAGTGTTCAGGAGCTGATGCCAGAAGGTAGTTCAGGAAACTAGAATTCTGAAAATAAAACATCATAGAACCAGTTCAGAGAACCAGTTAACATATAACCACCACCTCATATGTATTGTAGAACATTGTAGAAAATATGTACATTAGTCAAGTAAAAAGTTCCAATTTGCTTCATGTTAGAAACTGTCTCCTATCCCCTTTCAGAATATCACTGCTTTATAATTAAATATCTTAAAGACTTTGAAAGTATATTTTATATTTGTGTATACGTAGAATGTAAAACTAAATTGACCTTTCTTTTTATGAATAAAATTATTCAATTAGTATTGCATGGCTCATGCTTTCCAAGCTTTCAATTTGCGCAGCAATTTAAACAGCATGCATGCAGCAACATTAAGACTAAAGACACATCATGCACACATAAATCTGTGATAATTTATTAATTAAATGTTACAATGTTGGTTAATCAAATTATCATTTAATACTTTGATTTCAATGATCACTATTACATAGAATATATGAGTAAATTTACAAGCTTTGTCAAACTAAGCCGATTTTTGTGTTTGTGCTTGTAATCTTTTTTTTTAAATGATTGCATGCTCAATGCTAATGAAACCCCCTCCTTCCTCTAACCCCCCCCCCCCCCCCCCAGCAAAAAAAAACAAACAAACAAACAATGATTCTATTTGTACGTTTTAAAAAAAAATTCTATCTTTTTTTTGCAATCAATCTGTTTTGAAATTACAATTGATTTCCACTTTTCAAAAATGATACCTTGTACAGTGAACTAAAAATGAACAAGTGCAAATGACCATGCTCTGAGTTCTAAACATGTTATCATAGAAATTAATTTACATATCATGCATATTCACATTAACAACAGACATGCATCCTCCATGTGAACTTTTACCGATTTTTATCCTTCAAGGTTATATTGTCAGGTTTGCTTGACAAAGATGTCTAAGATGTTATAAAATAAATTTAAAAAGTTAAAAAAAATATTATTAAAATAGCAAAGCAAAAGATAGACAGATATATATAAAAATATGATGAGTATATACGAGATTCAATTCTGTTTCTCAGTTCATAATTTAAGATTACTAGAAATTAAAACAATAAAATGAATGCATTTCCTTCAGAAAGTTGTATGGACCTCTTGGAAAAATTCTTATTCTTTTGAAGAATTTTCACTTTCATGTATTGTAACATCCAACATAATAAATACATGCACTCGTAGGTCATTATTATGCCTACTGAAATCACAAAGTACTTGAAACATTAAGAAAGTTAGTGAAATTTGGGAAGGTGTAAAATTAAGAAATGGGATTATATATAAATAGACATGGTAAGCATCAGCTCCATTATTCAAAAATTAGTCAAAATGTTATTTCATATTAATTAACAAACCCATATTTAGTCAATGACATATATAACAATGCATATGCAAATTACTTTATCGCTTGAATGACAGCTGCCATGTGAAATGTCAATTTCACAAAATGCGCAAATGAATGAATGATAAAAAAAAAATTACTCTAACATTTCCCTTGCAAATCAAATGCTAAAGATTACAACAAAAGAATATTTTATGTTTTGAAGCCTTGCATTAGAAATCTTCACCTGAAATGTGATTATGTATGTACTTACTGCTTTGTTAACAATACAGCCATTCCCTCGTATATTGGTGGGGGTGTAACGCTTCAAAGGAGCACTGCCCATCTTCTGGGCTGAACCTGCATAAGGCTGACCTATATAAACAACAAGTACATTTCAATCTTGAATACGTGATGGAAAAATAAAAAACTATCTTAATTTTTTCTAAACAATATAAGAGCAAAATTTCCAAACTAAATTTTAATGTAAACCACAATGCAAATACCCCCCCCCCCCCCCCAAAAAAAAATCATTTCATCTTGTACATTTCCATCCTCTGTCTAAACGCCTTCTTTTGTGCTTCTTCTCACAAAGATAATTTATCATTCATTTCATGTACATATAAATGCTTTACAAAGTTGAATTTCTTTGTGCCCTACCACTGACTGGGTCAGGTCGTGTTGTCTGTGATCGAGACTGTCGGTTCACACTGCTGTTGTCATTACCATACGTATAGGGGCGGGGCTGACCTGTGTGGGGATGGATTTCTTTTCCTGGGGAGGTACCATGGGGGTGCTTCTGTGGGGTTAACACATTAGGCTGTTGTTTCTCCCTGAAAAACAAAAATCAGCTTACAATTCTACAGTTCCTTCCTGTGTACATTCTTGAATATATTACTCATTCATGTTGCAGCATTTTGCAATAATATTATTCAGACTGAATTAAATATTTTTTTTAAATAGATCATTTCTTAAAACCTGGGTGAATCTAGAATTTACTGTAAAACTTGTCTAAACCAGATACACTGTATTGGGTATTCCAATATGCCTATTACATGAAAACTTTTAAGTCCCTTTCAGTAATTCAGTTCTTTAGAATATTGTCAAATCTGGAATGTTATCTGATCCAGCAAAATTTAATGGATCACTGGTGTTCAGATTAAACAAGCTTTACTGCATAGTATTTTTTTTTTAAGGAAAATGAAATACTGTGTATTCTATCCAAATATTTGGATGACTCACCTTCATAAAATTGGGTTCACTTCAGCTATATTATGAGCAGTGAATGCTCAGGTTGACAACCTCTATCTTTTGAGGAAAAAAAATCTATTTTAGACTGCTGGCCTTGACCTACCTGTTTAGGTTTCATTTCTTGACCTATATTTCAGGGTACAAATTGTCTGGTTTGAGTTGGTTGACCTACCTATTAAGGTAACAAGTCTGGTTTGGGTTGAATGACCTAACTTTTAAGGTAAAATGTCTGGTTTGGGTTAGTTGAGCTACCTTTTAAGGTAAACTTAGTTTGGTTTGGATTGGTTGACCTACCTTTTAAGATACTTTTAGTTTGGTTTGGGTTGGTTGACTTATCTTTTAAGGTACACTGAGTTTGGTTTGGGTTGGTTGACCTACCTTTTAAGGGATCCAGTGCATGGTTTAGATTTGTTGACCTACCTTTTGAGGTACACTGAGTCTGGTTTCGGTTCATTGATGTTGACTGTCATCTCCGTCAGACTGTCTGTCTCTACATTCTGATCATCAGGAATGGGTTCATCTGTTTGACGTAATTTTTTTTACATTAAGTCTATTAGAAAGTGATAAACATTTTATATACCCATCCTAATCATTATCATCAGTAATCATCAGTAATTCTTTCCCATTACCAACCATTACTCATTACAGGGTATTTTCTAAGGAAAGTCAAGAAAACATGCAAGTTTTCCTCAACTTTTACACCAGTTAACCTCCTATGATATGCTAAATGTTTGTCAAAATTTTGCTAATGAGTGGAACATGTACTTAGCCCTGGTCAAACATTTAGTCATACTTATGACAAAACCTACCTGCCACCACAGGCTGGGAGGTTGCTGAGGGCTCCTCAAATGCATTTTTTGTAAACCTATGTGCAGCTGTGGTCCAAGCTATTGCCTACAATAAAAATCATATTTTCAGTAATGCCACCATTTAATCTCAAAATACTAAATTCCCCTCTTAAAAATGCATGAATCATCTGTACTGCAATTCAATTTAACCTTGACCATGCAATTCTGACATTCGATCTTAATAAAAAATGTTTATCCTCAATGTAAACTAAAACCATTTTTCAACATTTCAATATCTGATAAAAAGTACTTAAAATCTAAAAGGATTATATATATAGATAAGCTTTCCATAAGAGTATCAGGGCCTTGATTCCTTCAAGCCTGGGATGAATTCTTATTAGTAATTGATCTTAGACCCCTCAATGTAGACACTTAAATGAAGGAACTTGCAAGTGCAAATGTAAACCTTACAACTAATAAGGTGGTTGAGCTGCCTAATTTATGGCCACATTCACCTACTTCGGGAGTCCATAACTGCCATAATTTAATCCTGATCTGCATGTTTCTCCCAAATGAGTATATGTATTATGTGTATGTCTTGATTTTTAAAAAAGAAGTTGCATTTTTGCAATATGATAATTTTTGTAAAATTTTGCTATTTATCTCCTGCTTTTAAGAAATGAAACTAAAGATAGTTTGAGGGAAAAAACATATCTAAATAAATATATGTTTTAAAAGCATTAAAAAAAAAAAAAAAAAAAAAAAAAAAAAAAAAAAACTTAAAATGAAATGAACTTTGATCCTTGAAAAACAATTGTACTGGTACCCATTACAAAAACTACAAATTCACTGGTTATTTCAATATTTAAAATCTGCCCACCTGACCATTGGGTTTACACAGAATGGTTGTGCACTCTGGACCTGTGCCCCATTTCTGCTGCTCCTTCCAAACATAGTCAGATGGGGGCTGGTGTAAAATTGGGTCGTTTGTTCCCGCCCACACTGTAAGGGTACAACTTGGGGGGAATTTCGTCCTTGGGGGAAATCGGTACACAGCCACTGGATGTCCACCGACATTTTGTTGTATCATGTAACCTCCAAACTCTGCCTCCTAAACCCAATAAAAACAAAAATAAATCATTGCAAAATAATTAAGCCATCTTTGTCATGTTCTCTCATTATTTCTCTGTCTTGTTCATTCATTTATTGTGTAAAAAATAGTATTTACATGGGAAATATTCTACTAGTAATTCATCCACAAATTTAAAACACTCCAATTTATCTAATGATGAAATAAGTAAATTTCAAATCAAAATATGTATATACCCTTCAATTAATAATAATTAAATGCCTGCCGGCCTATTGAACATGTAATCCCAACAGTAAAAAATAATTAGTGCTTTTATATTTTAAACATTTTAAGAAGATTACAAGAAAGATTTTTAAAAATATTTCAGACACAAGATTAATTTCAGTATAGTTTATGTTTTTTTAAATACCAAATGAGTCATTTTCACTTAAGACTTCATCTGCAGGCTTCCATTACAAAAAAAAGTCTCTCTTTTACAATGTTGACAGTACATGACAATTTGTTTGTATGCGGTGACCCTTGGTTGAAGTAATCAGATCAATGTAACGGTGCTTTTTAAACAAGCTTATGGTTACATATAAATACCAGCACATGTAAAAACAGTGGTTTAATGTTGCATTGAGTGACTTCTAAAGCTCTATTGACAGTCAGGTCAGATCAAACAAGATGGCCAAGTCCCAAGACATGCCAGAGTCTTTTGTCTTTGTTTCATGTCTAAATATCAAACCCCGGGCAATAATATCATCATAATTATAAGCTTTAATTGTTCAGTTTTATTCATGTTGCAAGCTTGTTATGTTTCAGCAAATCAAAACGTTCAATAATGAAGACATAACAAGAATTTTTACTGGCATCTAGAAATTTCTAAGAGATGTCACTTTTCAAGTTGTTTTTTTTAATTGAAACAATTAAAATATTCCTGAATAGTTTTGTTTTCTTTTAAAATAAAACAGAAGATGGAATTTCTTTGAAATCCCAACTTTGTTATAATAATCTTTCCAAATTTTGTTGTAGTAATTAATTTTTAGTTATTCTTTGAGATGTTTACACAAGATCAAAATTTCTTTAAACCCACTGACCCTTCATCTTCAATGTAATCAGTTTCATATAAGTATACATTTGAGCTGATATATTCATACATTACTTGTTTGCTTTCATATAACTATTAATACATTACAAATGTCTCATTTATACATTACCTGTTTGCTCTCATTCATTAATCGCACATATTTCCCTTCTTGGTTGACTTCTAGAATTTTGATATCACCAACGGCACTGTCAAAAGAATTAGAAGACTCCATTGTCAGTGAATATAAAGTCTCAAATCAGATTTCTTCAAAACTCCACCAGCACAATAAAAAAAAATCAAATCTGTCAACCATCAATATTTAAAGATCACCAAAGAAAATATTAACATAACACAAGAATAGATCCCTGAAAAATTAACTGCCCCTGTTTTCAAAAAAGCAATGTGGGGTTTAGAGGATTACAATGGTTACTAAGTGTAGCTAGTATTGATCAACCAGTAGCTGTAAGGCTGGCACACTGAATTTACTGAACAAGACAATGCTTTAATCAACAGCGGGCCATTTAAATGTTCCGATCTAGAATGGGTACATATTAAAAGCATTATTTGCCCATGGCCGCTTATCAAGTTTCACCTATGTATAAGTTCTTGGATCCACAGACAGTTGGCAAATAATGCCCGACGTCAAACAAGTTTGGGTGAAAGTTTTAAATTGATTTCCTGTGTATAAAGCTCTTAACTGTGGCGGTTTAATTCCAATAATATTCATCATGGTAAATTATACACTTATTATTGGTTTTTTAAAAAACAAAGCAAATGTTTCTAATGCTGTGTAAATAAACTTTATATTTATATAGTTAATATCTTAAATTGTACATTATACACAGAAGGACAAATTTAAAAATCAATTTCTCAAAAATATGCTTTATGTTCATCTGGAAGGACATTTGTAAGCTTTGTAACTCATGGAACATTTATGTGAGGTATATGGACTGGACAAGAATAATTAGAAATCTAGGTTCTTAACGTAGGTCGCGGGTTTGCTGACGTCGTTAAAACTGGGTACGCAATTTATATGATTTGGGCGATTTTCTTGTGCACATTTGATTATGACGTCACAATGAAAAAGAAATCTGCGATGATTTTTGTTTTATTAAATTCTTCAGTATATCATTATTTAGCTATAACTTTTCTTGGAATTGATAGTTTAGTGTTATATTATTGAAGTAACAACTTATCACAAATAATGAAGGCTTTTTACGATTTGTATAGTCGATACAATACTTAGACAAAACTTTTGTTGGAATTTGTAATTTAGTGGAGAAGGCTTATTACGATTCGAATGAAATAAATAATATTATAAATAATAAATAATATTATTAAAAATTTGATTCTTTGTTAACAATCGCATCTTCTCGGGCCTTTCCTGCAAGCTTGGAAAAACAAGTGGTTCTTTTTCGGCTTGTAGAAAAGGCCCGAGAAATTGCGATTGATTTGTTTTCACTTGGTATCGCGAAACCATATGGACACAAGGTTCGACTGACCTTTTTTTCCTTTGATCGTATTTGAATTATCAGTTTGTTTTATTAAGAAAGAATTCATTACTTAAAAAAATCGCAAATACACCTGTTACATCAAAAGATTAAATTTTATTTTTAAACAGGATATTTTTAAAAAATATATAGATGTACAAGTTTATCATAAATTAAATACAAAGATACGATGAAACATTAAGACAATTTTTAGCGACACTGACTTCCTGTTAGGGGACAACTATTTGATTCTGAGGGAGAGGGGTTTATATGTCGGTGAAGGACAGATTATTTATTTCCAAAAACAACTACCGATTATTTATTTCTTCTTCACTGAAAAAAGTCTGACAAGCAAAAAAAAAACAAAAAAAAAAACAAAAAAAAACATCAAAGTTGAAAACTCCCAGGGCGGGGGGGGAGGGGGGGGGGTGTGGAGGGGGGTGCTAGAACTAGTCTTGGACAGATTATTTATTTTCTTGCCCAGTCGAGGACAGATTATTTATTTTCAACATTTTCGAGGACAGATTATTTATTTCCAAAATCTGTAAGCCGCCCCCCCCCCCCCCTGAAATGATCGTCCCCTAAGCAACAGCTTGCAATGCTGTTACCTACAGATTTTATTCGCTACTTTGCTTTCCAACAAGTAGAATTAATGTTTTAAAAAAACTGGCTGTTGATTACGTCAGATAAAATTAATTCTTAAATCCTCGTCCCATTTACCCCTCTGAAAATGTGGTATGTAAAAATTAATATTTTGTTTAAATATATACTGAAAATATATTGTATTTAGCCGGGACGATATTTGGCAGAAATTCGTAGATTTGAGCGCTTTGCTGCATGGTCTAAATAAAAACATTTTATATACTTGACTGAATTACTTGAATTAAGGGATACCGTTTTCCGCCAGCACGCTTGAAAAGAAAAATACACAGCCAAATGTTAGGATACGTCTAATCAACGAAAAAAAGCAAAACAAAACAAACAGAAAAAAAATGGTAAGAAAACAACACATAAAGAAAGTAAATTGGAAGAACGAAACTAAAGAAAATGACTGTTGTTTTACCTCCCTTGCGAGAATTTTCACTAATATAAGACGTGCAAAAACCCTAATCTGAAGAGAAACATGTCTAATAATCATTTCATAGATATTTAATTATCATGATACGATTCACGGGTCACTTGAATGCAGATGGATGTGAATTTCTTTTTTTATAAAAATAAGTTTAGCTTATTTTTCTGCACTGAATACCGGATAGATATTCACGACGTCAAGCATGACGTCGCGATATTTTATGACGTCGTTCTTAAAAATGTTACATTTTGCGATACAAAAGCAATTATCCACATTTAAATTACGCGAAAACTAACCCGAAGACATATTAATTTTTTCACATTGATTTATTTCAAATCAATTCTTTGTTAAAATACCAAAGGGAAAACATTTTCGTCTGCACCATTTAAAAGTTATTGATATTTTTTGAAACAAAATCTTGCCTCAAAACGAGCCGAAAACGACGTTTTTCTCATATAATTCAATAGAATAACGTCGAAAATGTAACGACAACAATGGCATGTTTGGGATTTAATTACATAAAAACGATGCAGACGAATTTTATAAAATTTTCAGAGAATATAAAACGAAGGTAGAGGATTCATATAACTAATTTTCATGGTATGTTTTCGGACACTTTTAAATGGCCTGCAAACCCGCGACCTACGTTAATAGCATTGGACTGTTTCCACAAATAAAAACATTTATGTGAGGTATATGGACTGGACAAGAATAATTAGAAATCTAGGTTCTTAATAGCATTGGACTGTTTCCACAAATAAATTAAGAGTTATCTTTCTTATCTAAATTGATATTTTAAACAGAAATATTTATTTCCTTCTTAAGATAAAGCTTAGTACATGACTACATGTATGTGTTTCTACCTCATCTGACCTATTAAAATTACTCTGTCACTGAACCATGGAATCATCCAATTATTAACAGTTGTGTGTTTTATATAATTCTTTGTAAAGAAAAAGAATCAAAGCAGTTTTATCAAAAAGAGGATTGACTACGATATCTACAAGTGTAAAATTAGGCTAAACAGGAATCCCTATTCTTTATTTAAACAATTGATTTTGAAATCAATATTGACAACCACAAAATAATATGATATTAAATAAAACAGTGAATTAATGAACTCTACGAATTACTTCACACAGTCTAGGAAAAGACATTGGTTTTTCAGCATAATTAGTATGGGTGAGTTCAATTTAGTGGGTTTTTTTTACATGTCAAGACCAGTTAACGTTTATGTGGTTTGAAGTGATGGACGGAAAAGGAAATATCCAAGAACTCGTAAAGTTTGGTCCCTCAAAAATAGATTTTTGTAATAGGTTTAAACAAAAAATGGGAAAACCCTATATCTAAACACACTGCTGCTCAAATATTTCACAACAAAATAAAAAACAAAATTTTTAAAAGTCATTTTTGAAGGGCCAAAAAATATCTGTTACATTTACTGCTTCTTTATTGATGTATTTCAAACTCCTTCTTAGATTCCGTGCTAGTGTACTTCCTGTGATTGTTAAATTTAGAATGACATATATGACCACTATACCTTAGTATGTGTGTACTAGATGGTCTAAGGCGTCTGACCATAGGCCTCCTAAGAAATTTTATATTAACTTTTATTACACACAAAAACAGATTATTCCTTAAAGTAATATTCTTTTACACCTTGAAACTATCTTTGACCTGTAAACACAATAAAGCCCAGTCTACCTTGTGGGACACCCAAATACCTTCTCTCCCCCCCCCCAATACTCTACAATACTCTAGTCTACAGAGAGTTATAAGTATATTTAGGTGTGTTGTACCATTTAACATACTCTTGTAAATTCTGTCAATCTACTAAAAATACCAATATTAATACTCAGTAACTCAGGAAAACTTTTATGTTTTTTTTATGTTCAAAGTATTTTTCATTTACCATCTGTTATCAAGATAAATGGAAACAGAAGTTGGGGAACTATATACCTTAATATTCTTTTTCAGAGTTACATGTACTAGGGATGGGTATTGCCAAAAATTTCGTATCGCGATATATCACGATTTTTCCCCATGATATCACGATAATATCATGATATTTTTACAAGCAATTTTTACAGTGATTTTAAATGAATATTCATAATTTTTCCGAAAAATATGCTGGAAAAACATAACTTAACTTTTTTCATTTTTTTATTGACATAATATTAATATCAAGCAATTGTGGATGCTAGAATGTCTTTCTTTTACCCTTTTCAACATTTTTTACACTTCCTGTAATTATAATTTGAAAGATTGAACAAATAAATGAATAATTTTCTGGAATTTATAAATATGTACCTAAATACCGGTATTTCAGTCTCCGTATCACGATACGTATCACGCAATTAAAAATCGGTAAACCGATAAAATCGCACATCCCTAAGAGTTATGCAAATGAGAAGGGTTGGCAGATGTATAAA
The DNA here is from genome assembly GCF_033153115.1 of Saccostrea echinata. Lineage (NCBI taxonomy): Eukaryota > Metazoa > Mollusca > Bivalvia > Ostreida > Ostreidae > Saccostrea > Saccostrea echinata. The sequence goes on from NW_026889750.1 coordinate 8,476,784, forward strand.
AAGATAAAGAATTTATATTTAGTTAATGATTACTAAGGCAAGAAGAAAATATTTTAGACATTGGCAGATGCAGCTATGAAAAAGTCAAAGAGAGCAAATTTAATTAGATCGAAGCTTAAAACGATTCAAAAGTTTAAAATAAATACTCTGGCAATAACGTCAGTAAATATTTACTAAATATTGTGCTTATTTCACTTTTAACAAATATAATAAAAGTTACGTTCCATCACAGGTATCCTAATCTGATAGAACACTTACAGATCTGTAGCTTACCAGTCTGAAAAAAAAAACTTCAATGGATGACCATCCCAATTATTTTTTAGACCAGTGACCTACAGATCTGCAGCTACTACATACTGGAAATTTATTGGCCCATAACTACACCAGATTGTCTGTATTGCAAAAATATTTTTGAAATAAGAGGAACTGAATCCTGTAGTATGTTGTGCTGGGGAATACCTGTAAATCATTTGTTCTCAAATTAATGCAATGCTGTATTGCCTGACCAAAATACAGCATTGAAAAATTTGTGTGATTTCCAATATTTTTATAAAGTCACACTGGGGGGAATGTGATAGACTATGCAAGTCTGCCATACATCTATGACTTTGATATAAGTACATGTACTTACAGTAATATATCTTCTGCAATCATATATCATGCTTTTCAAAGATTTTCATTATTTGTTACAAAACTTTGGTGTTATTTTTTTTAAAATAATGGATTTCAAAGAAATTTCTTCCCACAAATTGTGATTCATAGACCAATTCTTAAATTTTCCCTAAGCCCATGACCAAATGGTACCAGTATATATATGTATACATTTTAACCTTGTTTAAAACTCGAAAACAATAGCACACATCAAAAGTACGAAGAATACATTTTGTCAAAAGAGTAAAACCAGTTTCTGGCTCTGCATTCAATAAATTAAATAAATTAAAATAAATTAAAAAATAATAAATTCATAAAAGTTTTAAGAAAAAAGTGGTATTTAACATTCAAGATGAATGAAAATATTCACAAAATTGCTCTCGTTCTGCTTAAAAATTTCAAATAAAAAAAGAACAAATGAAACAGTTACAGAAATTGGTTCACTCAACATATCAAGGTCATAACACCCCTGGCAATAAACTAAGGTCAAACCGATGCATGCAGGGAACTAACAGCAGTGAAGGAACACACACATATCCATGTATAATGGATTGCAAAAGCACTATATCTACATAGGGTGGGCAAATACTGAAGAAAAGATAAAAAAAAAAAAAGGATTTATAAGCAAGCAGAAGGTGAGAGGTGTACCTAAACACAAGAGCGTCCTTGGGCAGTAAGTGTCGTGGATACTCGGGGGTCTCTGAACGACTGCAAAAGGGCAGACTAATTACATTAAAATTGTAGTAATTCATTTCTACATGGAATTTTAACCATTTTGGTATCAATCCATGTATTTCCTATCAATATAATGTGGGATTGGATGGGTATCTTATTGTACAAGTTCTTGTAATAAATGCCTGATATGTAAATAATTAATTTCATCTTATATGATGAAAGATTAAACATCCTTTCACAAAGCTTTGTAAGAATCGAAGCTTCATATCTTAAGATTTTAGAAATTAAGCAACTGGTATATCTTTTAGCTGTTTGATAAATACATGACTGCATGTATGATCTTTCTACTTAAATAAAAACAGGCAAAGCCTATACACTTTCATGTACTTGTGATAAACATTTTTTTTTCTCCTGAAGTTACCAATATCTTGGATTTTGAGAGACCAAATGAAAAACTTAGTAAAAAGTTTCATATTATCATGATTATATGTGTCTTAATTTTGAACTGAACATAAGATTGAAAGCTGGTACTAACAAACACAATTGAAAAATATGATTGTATAATATCATGCATACAGAAGAAGATGAAACATAATTGAAAAACAAAGAAGATATATCACACTTCTACTTTTAAATACATGTATGACAGTATGTATATTGTATTTGCAAATTATACAACAATATGGTCATGTGACAGTCACATGACTGAAGGTATTACCTGGATGTGGCAGTGCTGTAGTCATGGTATACTGAACTCTGATACTTCTCCATGCTTGATTTACTCCTCTGCTGTTTTTGTGGGGGTGGGGAGGGGGCCGTGTACAGGGTTTCCCTGGCAAGGTCACGGAACATCTCATCAAAGTAATCCTGACCTTGACCCATGCTGGTAGGAATAAGAGGGACATTCTGACCTCTGACATGAGCCCCAGCTGTTAACAAAAACAAAATGTCCATGTCATAAGATAAAGAGTGTGATTAAGCCACAAACTAGTAGTTTACAGTCTGCACAAATTACACATTACATGTAACAACAAAGTTGTCAAATGTATCATTGCTAACATTTAGCTGTATTTTTAACTATCAATTTATATAAGATGTTCATATTTTAAAGCATAAGTGACAGTTTAGCATAAAAACACACAATTTTAAGAGATTGTTTTACAAGTCAAAAAAGAATGTGCTGCAATCAAGCCTTCATTTCTAGCAAAACAAAGACAATGTGTTGATTGGGGATTTATTAACTTTTCTCAGATTTGAAAATGAAACTGTGAAACACTCTAGAAAATAGGTTATTGCCAAGTCCAAAAAGATTTTTTCAGAATAAGTAGGAAATTGATCACTGCCACAACAATCCAAATTATTTTTCTAAGAGCAAAGAGCTGAGGTGCCTTATACACAGCACTCATGTGAGGATACCTCTATACTGTTGGGGGGAGGGGCATGGGCTGTCTGTGCTGTCACTCACTGTGACATCAGAGACCCGCCTACATATGGGTGAAGAGTAATATCTATCAGTTTTGGGTCTCTCTGGGATTTTATAAATATTTCTAGCTGCCTCCCTTGATTCACTATCTTTTGAGGAAGAGTATTTGGCACTCAGGGGCCTCCTAAGGGGGGGACTATTTGGCTCGTCTGTAATGTAATCAAATAATTGGAATATATATATACCCAAAGGTAAGGAACTCTGGAAATCATTCAACAAATGTCAAGAATCTAAGAATTGCACAGCACATGCAAATTTTACATTAATTACTTCAAATTTCCCTCTTTAAAAAATGAGAGTTCACTGAGGTTTTTTAATTTTCTAATTCTGTTCATATTTTTTAAGCTAAGCTCTGTTCTTTTTTTACTACCAGTAAATAAATTCATGGACTCTATACAGACATGCATTAAGACTATACACAGATATTGTACCATTACCAAAATGAATATCATGCAATAATTCCTAATAGTTTGCAGAATTACTTATCATATCATTCCAAATTCAATATACTACCAGGCTTCCTATGTGCAGGGTACCTGTTTTGTTTTCAGCTAAGGATTTTGGCAACATTGCCTTTCCCACAATAATTGGCAACTTAAATTTCCCTTTCAGGCCATAAATAATTTTCCCTTTAATTTCTGCAGGCAAAGTACAAAACATCTATCTAATCTCTTGTATGGATTTTTGGTTAAATTAGTATTACTAATGTAAATAAAAGTGACTATGATTGAAATTATCTTTCAGCTTACTCAGTATTTTTTTTTTCAATGTACATGTACTTTCTTCAGTATTCTTCAGTACAAAAGGTACAGCAGCATACAATCTAATTACCTGGGGCAGACTTGGCTCTCATCACTGGCCCCACAGGGCGAGGGGTGGTGGGGGGTGAGGGCTCGATCTGCAGTTTGTTGTAACTGGGTGTTGTCTGGTATGTATATCGAGTCCCTCCCCCAAAATACTCCAGTCCCACACCGGCTGCATCCAGTTCTTCTGATGTCACAGGATCATACTGAGGAATGTACTCGTTCGTCAGATTTGGGGCGGTCAGTGGGGCAAAGGAGGGAGACATGGGAGGGGCAGACGGCTGGGTGTAGGAGGTCATGGAAACAGCAGGTGGAGGGGCGTAGGTCATCGTTTCTGCACAGGTTACAGCTGCAGTGTCTGCCTGAGTTGTGGAGGTATAAGACATAGTGTTTGTTACTTCCTCTGATGGTACTTGCAACCTGAAATGGCAAGACATTAAAGTTCAATAATCAACATTATTATGAAAGTATGCATTTAAATAATTGTCAGACACAAAATTTATACTGTTGACACAATCTGTGCTGTCTTCAGTATGGATCTATATTTTTGTTTTATGGTCTTAAAACAACCTAGCAGTTATAACATACGTACTGGGACACTCAAAATTGCTTCGATAAAGCCATCATCCAATATAGTGTATATCTAGGTGATATTTTATTCATTAAATTTTGTAAAAACTAATGATTTCTTTCTAAGCAGGTACTCTCTATAGCTGTGTTTGCTTTTACCATTTTTCACAGTTTTTGAAAAATGAGAAGTAAGCATGGGCATCAGCAGGATTTTTTTTTTTCAAATCATAATGTCAAAAAGAAATTTAGAAATTTTGGGCATAAACATGAAGACTTTGCAACTGACCTTTTTTCCTCCTCCTCCAGGAGAGCTTTCAGGGCACTGATCTCTGCCTTCAGTGGCATGTGACAGTCATGTGACTGGCTTGCCTCCCTTATCTTCACAAACAGCATGTCCTGGACGTCCTTCAGCTTCTTTGACATGGCCGCCACCTGTTCACTGGCCCGGGCTCTTTCCTGGGCCACCATCTCCTCTAGGGACTCTTTCTGGTGATTCAAATTCTGTATCTGTGCATGATAAAAATAATTTTATTTTTATAAAATGATGCTTATGTTTGAGTTACAATGGTATTGAGAATACTCTCTGCATTTATAATTTAAAGAATAAAACTCTTATGACTGTATCTATATTTTAAATGTAACATGTATATATGATTTAAGTATTTATGATTAATTCATCTTGTCAAGAAACTTATTTTGTGATGAAATCGCAGAGGATCAATTTACCTGTCCTTCAAGAGAAGTAATCTTAGCTTTGAGTTCCACAATTTGTCCCAAAATCTGTGATTTCTCTGTATTCAGTCTATCAAATGTTTTTGCATCATTTTCCATTTGAGTTTTCAATGCAGTTATCTAAATAAAAAAAAAGACCATAAAAAAGAGAAGAAAACAGACAAATATGCTAAAGATAAGGATTAAATTATCAAAAGAACCTTGAAGGAATTCTAATATATTCAATTAACCAGTGAAAATTGTCAAAATCTACCAATGAAATATCTCTCAGGGTTACAAAGTTAATAATTTACTCCCAAAATTCAGCAGCAGCTATGCTTTTCAAGATTTATAAAAAGACCCACATACATTTCTGTTATAGGTTTCCTCCAATTCAGCCTTGAATCGTGCCATTTCCTCCTCTGCAGATTCTCTGACCTGTTGAAGCAGAGCTGACACAGATGTATCGGATTTGCTGTACTGTCGTATGCGGGTCTCCAGACTGAGTATGGTAGCGTTGGCGTTCTCCAATCGCTCTCTCAATTCTCTGATCTGCTGGCCCTGAACTTGGTTATCAAACTCCATCTTTTGGGACATTAGGTGAGCCTTCTCTTCTGATTCCTGTCTCATCAGCTGTTCCTTCTCATATCTAAATCGAGGGAACACACAGATCTTGTTAAAAATAATAATAATCCATATATCATAACTATTAAGTCACAATGCTCTTGATTTTTTTTTAAATGGAACAAAATCATTGTTATTGCACTTGGGTAAAATTAATACTTAGATAAATTTTTCAAATAATACATTAGACAAAATGCAACCCAAAAGATACATTTCGATAATTCTAGAAAAAAATTATTCATGTATCTATTGACCCGAAGTCAAGCTCTTGAAAATGAGGATAAGCTAGGTCAGAGTTAGGATCAACTACTTCAAGGCCTTTTAGAACTAAATCATCCAAGAGGAGAATTAATTTTTAAAATATTCCTGTTTTGACAAACCTGCGCTTTAGAGTTTCAATCTCCCTTGTCATTTTTTCAGCGTCTCTTGTCAAATTGTTGATGTCATCAAAAGGTCGACCTGAACTCCTTCTGGACTCAGAAACCTCGTTTTCTAAAGACTGGATTCGTTTATGACTGATGTTAACTTCTTCCATTAGTTTCCTATTTTTCTCTGTTTCTACCATTAATCTATTAAAAGGATGATGAAATTTTGTGTAAACATATTAATTTTCAAATTCTCACATTTCTTCAATATCATGTACAATAAGAATTTCAAAAACACAATTTCTTAAATTCTAAATATCTGAATTCTTACAAGACTAAGTGTACAACTGAATTTAGACAATTATTACACAAACAAGGTCGACAAACCAATTTAGAGGGTACATTTATGACATGTGATAGTTAAATTATAAAATTAGGTCATGGATGACAATGGTTGAAACATTAAACAAGGTGTTAAGTAGATTGGTATGGGGTTTACAGCACTGTAACATCATTAGGTAACACATTTAAGTAATGGGAACTGCTATGGATTTCCTACCTTATATCAGGGTCTTGTTCAATATAACTGTTGAGACATACATACAGATAAATAATTTCAAAATAACATTTTTAAAGCTTCATCAGCTACTGCATCATAACTACTGTACTCTACAAAACATTTACCTTATTTTCATTTTGCCTTCTTTTTGTCATTCTCCTCTAAATTTTTTACCTAAATTACACTGGACTTACATGTATCTATCAAATGGGGCAAAATCATTGGGGGGGGGGGGGGTTAAAATATACAGAAAAATTCCTAGATGCTGTAATTCTGTTATTCAACTTTATGTGCTTGAGAAAAGCAATTACTTAAGGTTACTGCACTGTATTTTATGGTTAGTAGGTAAACTGTACAAGTTCTTTTTCTTTATCAAAGCACAGTAAATTTCCATCTTCTTTATCATACACTGAGGAAACAGTATGTGTCATATAAACTACCATATTCATTATTTGCAAAATTAAGCATTCAGTGAACATAGAAAATTTGGGATCATGGAGGAATGTTGTTTATATAATAATTAGACCTTCCTTAATATCTACATCATACCCAAAAGGGTTGAGTTAAGCATTATATATTTTCAAATCCTCAAGAAATAAATGTGATTTAATTAATACTATCTGTTATTCAAAAGATTAGTGGAACTGAATAAAAGAAAGGTGTAATTCATTTGAACTTATCTCCCTTTAACTGAAGATAGGTATAGTGTATACATTTTCAGATAATTTATTTAGATCTACCTATCTTCAATTTATTTGGAGATAGGTTCAATCATTTAAAGATAGGTATATAGACAAATATTTGAGGACAGTTGCAAATAATTAAACATATGTTGAATTGGTGTTAAACAGAGTTCAGCACATAAAGATACTGGTACTCATTTAGAAAGGTTTTTCATTCAAGCAGAAGAACTTTCCTGCAAGCTGAATAAATGACTCATCTATAATTTGTAATGGTTCGCTAATGAGGAATATGGGTAAACTGTATATACATGATAAAAGGAAGACTCCTGTATAATATCAAATAAGTCCTTACTGTATACATGGTTACTTTAGCCACATGATATTTATGCCTTTTCACACTTGCAAACAATTTATTCACAGTTTTAAATTCACCCGGACACAAATTTGTTAAAGAGACAATGCTATCCCTTTTGAATTTGCCCAGTTTTAAATTCACCCACTCACAAAGAGGGAGAGAGGGGCAAAAATAAAATGGGCGAAAATTTCTCTGTATACAGTAATTTACAACGTAGAATTACCTGCTCTCCAGATCTAAGGAAAACTGTTTACTCTTGCTATACTGCATCTGATATGAATTCCTTTCTTTTGTAACTTCTTCCAGTTGTTTCCTAGAATGTGAATACTTTTATAAGTAAAAAACTACCTTAAAAGGAAAGATGTATGTATAACATAATATTGTTTTGAATTATTGATCCACTTTTATGTAAAAATTGATTACTCTCTGTAGAATTTTTTTCAGGTTTCACTTGATAAATATTATTACAATTATTTTAATGTAAATGTGTATGGTTTAAACATGGTATTTATAGCACAACACAAATCTACAGTACAAATTATTTCCAAACTTCCTGACAACAACAGGTCAGTCTTACCTAACATTGTCCAGTTCTCTTTCATACAGATCCTTCAGAGTGGCGAGCTCATCTTCTAAAACCTTTGTAGACTTAATGAAAGACGTTGCATCCACCTGATGTCCACTCTGTTCTCGTAAATGGCGGACCTTCTGGATGTACGCTGTGAAGCGGTCATTAATCCGCTGCAACTCCTCTCGTTCCTGTGTCCGATTACACGGTTGTTGGACATGAGTATTTGAGTAATGCTCGGTCATTCCGTAGCTCATTTTGCTTGGGCTGTGAGTAACCTTGCGTATAGAACCTGCACTATAGCTCCTGTTGCTGTAACGACTCGAATACCCTGAGTCCACTCGAGCATATGGATTCTCCACTATGGGAGTTACAATCGGTTTGTTGAATGAGTCTGTCACGTTTGTGCAGCGACTCTCAGGTCGCAAATGAGGTTCAGAACTTGAAGACACAAAATACACCTGTTTATTAAATGGTTTTGTGGAGGGTGAAATCTTGTCTTTGAGGAAACTCCTTGAGGTAACAAAGGAATGCCTGGATTGAGGTCTAGGTGGTTCTTCTACAGTGGTAGGAGGTTCTGGCTCAGGTACTGGTTCCTTTGTATCAACTTCCTTGGTTTCTAAATGGAGGAAATCTTTTTCTTTTATATATGTTGAAAATATTTTGTAAACTTCTTTGAGAGATGTGTATGTAAAACTTGGACAGAATGAATCTTGCAGAAAAAATCAAAATTATTGTATCAAGTTGCATATCTCAGTGAGAATCAACCTTTGGTACCTTTGTTGCATTTTAATTAATTTAATGAATTCCTCCAATGTAAGATTTTATATGAATACAATACATGGAAATAATGATGGCATTAATTCAATTTTGCTCTTGATGGTCCTTAACCAATGAGTGCTTAATTTTGAATACAATAAGTACATGTGCACATACATTGTTTCGAAGGCAAATGTATCCAATTAATCTATACAAAAAAGTTCTTATTTCCCATTTGGTAATAAAAATATAAATGCTTTTTTTATATGGAGGTAAGAAGGTATTCGCTTAAACAATATAAAAATATTGCATTTAGTTGAGGGTAACACTGAAAATCGTTAAGTAAAAAAATTATTTCTTCATCATGGCCATGGAGGCATTGTAAACCTAGAGCTATACACCTTCCATGGACTGACCTGAGTGATTATGTTCCTTGTTGCTGCCTGAGTTGTTGAGTGAGTGCTCAGCTGTTCCTGAATAGTCAAGTTCAGGGATAACCAGCTGCAAGGTCTGCTCCTCGTCTGGGGTGGAGGATCTAAGAAGGTGCTGGGGGTGGGGCTGTAGATTAGGGTCACCGTCCCCTAGATGTGTGATAAAAGGGTTATCCTGTGATGGACCCCCACTCAACCTACAAAACACAGACCATACATCTATACATGACTCTACAGATTTCTCCTCATTTTTTTTTCCACAGGACAATTGATTGAAAAAAAATCAATTGGATCTGAAGACCTGGTAAACTGATTGATGTTTTCTCATTACAGAATCATGATAAGAGGAAACTTTGCTGAACATCAGCTTCCACAAGTCTTGCATGATTCTAGTCTAAGACAGAAAGTAGCTTACTGATAGTAAGAATAAAATCTGAAGCTTTAAATTCTTGTGATCAGCAATTCTTTATATCAAAGATATATGTATTTATATCCATAATATATAAAATTCAAATCTCTACTTCATGTTGATTTCATTAAAATATGCAGTGACAATTAAAATACCTTTAGAATCCCTTTCACTGCACTTAATATAATCTTTGACAAGTGGTATAGAGTGTTTGACACAATACAAGACGATCCACTTCAACTTTAAAAGCTATTGACATTATCCTTTTAAGAACAAAACTCTTCATGGACACACACCCAATGAATGTAACACATACACTGCAATCATTGTATTTAAGGAAGAATGCTCTTATTTTATTACAGACTAATTGAGTCGGCTAGACAGTTAGTGACCTTAGACTGGGTAAAAGGGACGATAAATATTTGGTAACTATACATATAAGGCACTTCACAACTGGAGAATCCCCGTGTAACAGATAGAAATACTGTTTATTTTAATGTTCCATTTTATCCAAACATTGGACATTTAAATGCACTTCGCATTCCCCATATCAGTGATGAACTCTTCCTTACCAAAACTTTGATTCCGAGTACGATAACAATGTCAAACAATAATGTCATAAACGAAATCTAAATCATTGATGGCACCTATTTGAAATCTCTCGAGCAAATATTTCATTTGTTGGAAAGGTGTATATCAACTCTGCAAAAATTGATTTTTCGTCAAGTCTTATCACTTTAAGACTGACTTTTGATTAACTTTGACTCTAGGAAAACTTGGCATTAACTTGGTTTGGATTTTATACATGTATATTACTTTATGACATACAATTTTTTCTTGTTAATTTCATATGCAGGTTGTATACTTTGCAATAATTTTTAAACAAAAGTTGGTTAACTTTTCTCTTTGAAATCCTGGCCTCACTTCCATGACAACAACAGAATAATGGAAATATGGATCTGCAAAATCAAATGTGCCAACCATATACAAACACCATAATGGCATTATCTGACAGCCATTCCTAAGTCTACATGAATTATTCATAAAATAACAAAGCAGCTAGTATTTTCCTTTGTAATAACTCGTCTGAGAAAACATTGATTCTTTGATGTATAAAAAAATAGAAAATAAAGGACAACTTCAACATCCTGATTATGTTGTATATAAAAGTCAGGCTCTCATCTCAATTTCTGGTTATTATTCGGAGATTCTTTCATGTCTGAGCGGTTTGCTTTGAGGGTATTTGTAAAATTTCTGAATGAAATACAATAGATATTCAAACAATCAATTTATTTGTCAAACTTCAAACATGGAATGCAATCAGGTGGTCAAATAATGAAAATTTATGACTGTGAAAGCTAGAAAGATTTTTAAGGTTAAAACAGCAGAATAAAAAGCCCATACCTCTAGTTATTCTTCAATACTATCAATGATTAACTGGAATATGAACACAATTTTTTCATCACTTACTTTGAAGACTGTGTGTGTTTTAAAGAATCCTTTTTCTTCTTGTGTTTTTGAGGCATTTTAACTCAAAACATTTTCTCATATTAATTAATCTCATCCACCAGGCAAGAAAGGTAGAACTTAAAAACACAGATCATCAATCAATGTGGATTCCCACTTCCAGTAAAATAGTAAAACAATGTATCTATGTATAGCTAATAAATCCATATGATTCTATGGATCCAATGCAATGCCTTAGTCTCTGTTAGACACGCTTCAATTCTCCACAATGTTGCCAGTCCATTAGAAGTTTTAAACATAAAACCATTTCCATAATCATATCTGACTGGTTTTAGATAAATCCTTCTATTTATCAAATGAAGATAATCCCTGACTTTAATACAAGCTTCAACAAAAACAGTAACTCACTGTGTGTCTACCTTTAAATTTTTTTTCAACTTTACAAATGTAAGATAATTCAAAGCTTAACACTTAGACACAAGACAACTATTTTGAAATTCTGAAATTGTTTGAATAATGACTTGAGCAATTCAATGTACCTCAAATGAACATTCTGTCTGGTACTTTGTGAGAGAAAAAAAAGTTGAAATCAGGATACAAACAGATGAATCTTAATCTGATTAAAGTTACATATTAATAATGATATTTATGACCAATCCATGGCAATGAAAAACAAAACAAAATGTGTTCTTCCTGCACAAAATAATTATCCCTGTCCACAACAAAGTAGAAAGTACTGTTCGTATGACCTTGACATAATTTATACCATGGCATCTGCAACCTCAAAGTAGGAAGTACTGTATGACCTTGACATATATGTCATGGCATCTGCAACCTCAGACCTTTCTTTCGGAATTGAATAAAATGATGTTTCTATGAATCAGCTGAGTTCAACACTTTTGACCAAGGTTAAACATATTGCGTTGTAAAAGAACAGACAGGCAAATGTGGAGTCTCCAAAATGTTTATACTGAGGGCTAGAAGCATAAAGATACAAGGATGGGAAAAATTATCAAGATAATATTACATTTCAGCTATTTGTCTCAAGAAATTTAATAAGGGAAAAAAATATACCCCCTTCCTAATAAATCATGTTTTATCAGGTAGCTAGAGGGTATATATTTTTTAATATAAGAAAAATAAATATCAACAGGTGCCTGTGAACTGATCTACTCAATTAATGAAATTGTTCTTATGAAAAACTTGGCACACTATAGATTACTGAATTAAATGTAAAACCCACTAACTATGCACCAATTGGCCAAATCACCTTAATTCAAAGTTTATCATTGGCCTTGAGAACGCAGTGGCATGCTATGAATACCAACATGGAAAGATTTTAAAAGTTTGAATACCATCCTCTCCATGCAAAGACTAAAAAAATCCATCTCTCACCTTAGCACCTGGGCCATTTAACACACAATTCAAGTGGAACAACTGCATTTAAAAAGAAAATCCACTTTCAATGAATATCCCTGCCTACATAGCTTCACTTCTCGCTTGTCAAAGATTTTTTGGCTGGCAACGAGGGCCGTACATGGGTAAACATTGTTACCAGCGGACTGCAGGGTAGTTTACGGTCTGACATGGTCTTTTGTCAAAAAGTCAATGGGTGTTTAGTTAAAGGGCTTTGATAAACGATCATCTTGTGATTCATGTCTAATACAACGTTCCTGAGAACAGCAACGGAATTCCACCCCACCCAATTGTTCTCTGTAATGGGAGTTTAACACTTATGAAGTGTTTCAATAATGTACTCCCTATACAACAGGTATAGGTGTAAAAAAAAAAAAAAATAAATCTGTTTCCTGCTTCTGATCTCAAGATCCTTAATGCAAAATGCATGTTAGAGTCTAGAAAATCTTCTATGACTATTGATGACTTACTTAACTCTTCATCTCTACTCAGATGCTTAACTAATGGCTGGCTGCAAATTCTCTCCCCTACCTATTTTATTAACCAAGAAAAGACCAGAAAAACAAGAACCTAAACAAAATAAAATTCAACCTCAAGAACCCCCTCCCCCTTTTTATCTTGATGAGTTTATCTAATAAAGTCAAGAGTTAACATGAAATTCCATTAATTTTTGTCCGTACTTAACACCTGTCAACATGAACAAATGATTCTGAACAAAGGGTTTTGCTTGTTGATAGTGCGAATTTAATACATGTAGTATACTACTGGTACAGGTAAATGCAAACTGACAAGTAACGTACTTTATTATTATTGTACCATAATTCTGCTTTGACACAAACTACAGTACATTTGTTTGTATGAAATCTTGAACAAATCTATTCATCACTATGCTACATAACAACTTGCACCACCCATTTGTTTCTCTGCAACTTTGACTATGCTAATAACTTGAAATTGGTGCAAAAGTACTGTAAATCACGTTTTATTCGTGAGAACTTTATTTTCACATAATTACGCAAGTCTGTCTGCTTGCGAAAATTTTATTCTCGTGTATATTTGTATTGTTGAGGATTATATACAAAAGAAACCACACCTCACAAAAATTTTGTCTCACTTATAAATATAACCATATAGCTATCTCGTGAAAATAAGGTGTTGCAAAAAAATATAGTGATCTAAAGTAGTTCGTGATTGAGAGGGTATGTCATAATTCTTATTCAAAGCTGCAGATCTGTAGCTGGCTGGTCTGAAAAAAAAAAAAAAGGGACAGATCACCAAGAGACCTGCAGCTAGGTCATCTGGACAAGGGCAAGGTTAAAGGGATTGGAAGTGCAACATTATTATTCATATCTATAACTCTGTAATGTAGAAAGATCAGAAGTTTACGGTAATGAAGGTTATGATTACAGGATGTGACATGGATCTACTCTGTTATTTGGACAAGGTCAGGGTGACAAGGCTCAAAATATGTAAAAATTTTATGAATTTCTCATGGAGAAATAAGCTTACAGCCATCATAAAGGTAGATTTATAATTGTGAGAGAGCATGTCCTAACACTTACTCAACATCATTTGGACATAATAAACAGGTCCATACTCCATAATTCAGTAACTGATAAGCATTAGAGGCTCATACTTGTTACATATACAAGGTAGGATATGACTGGAGGGACTATAATGATCCTGAACGCAGGGTCACTTGGACAAGAGCAAAGTAAAATTGTCCCAATTACAATGGGTCCTCACTTTGGGGTACACGTGTTTGACAACACATCCTGTAGCTATGTAAACACTTTTTTGTATTTCCTAGAGAAATATTACATTCCAATGACAATGAAACAATTTATATTGTAACTGGGATCAAGATCTAATAATTAATGTTATGTGATGATATTACAAACATGAATGACATAAAATGAAGTGCTTATCAAAATATTGTGTATTACAGAGACTTTTAATGGGTATATGAACAATCCAAAACTAAAAAGCATATATTCAACTGAAAAGAATTTTATTAGCTTGTGTAGCAGCAATATTTCAATATACTTCCTGCTCTTCAAAACTTGACAATAATGTACTGTCAAAGCAAGGATTTGTGTCCTGATCTGACTATTAGCCAGGGATGAATCTAGGTTTTTGGGGAAACTACCCTTTCTGGAGAAATTGGGGAAATCAGCCAGGGGTGTGGGGGCCACTCCAGACCTCCAGCAGGTGCAGGGCAAGCCCTGCTAGGGGCCTATTGAATTTCAGCATTTTTATGACCATTTAGAGTGCATAAGTAAAACCATATTTCACATCTTCTGAAAATTTTTACCGGTACTTTAAAGTTCCAGTTTTTATGAAAGAAAAAAAAATTATTTGAGCTTTTTATTATTGTAAGGGGAATTTTTTACTCATCAAAAGGGGAAAATGGGATATTCAGGGGGAATTTTCTCTTGGGGAAAAATACCAAATATTGACAGTAAATATGCACTAGATTAATCCCTGTTAGCATAATATAAATACTTCCATTGTTTCTCCACATGTCTATTATCTGCTACCCAAATCATTTTTGAATCACAATTTTCAAATAGTTCTTAATTTGATCATTCCAGTTTTGTTCCTGTAAAAGTTTGGTATGTTAGGACTTGAACTCATGGTTATGAAAGACAAGAGACATAGAGATTGGAAGTGAAAAGTGATATTGTCTTTAACTATTTTAGATTATATTTGGCACAAATGTAGGTGACGATCAGAAGGTATATCCTCACTCAGGCCAAAGGTCATTTGGACAAGGTCAAGGTAACAAGAATTGGAAGTGCAAGTTCTTCTTTGGTGCGTAACTTTGTATAATCAAATTTTCATTCTTGATACCAAGTTTATCTGGAGAAGATGTGCTGTTATTTGTGATCCAAGGTGAATTCAACAAGATCAAGGTCAAACAAGTCTCAATTACAAATGGGTCACATTTGGAGGCATTTTTGTTTCACAAACACATCTTGTTTTAATTTAACCAATTTAAATTTTGCCAATTTATGATATGACAAAAAGGGGGAAAAAAGCTAGTACAAGGTACATTTTTGGAAACACAAATTTACTCAAATATGACACAGTCATTATATTTAAACTAAACAGATCATCATTGAGCTACTAATGGGACTAATAATACAGTGTAATACAATATGTAATACAATTCTTCCATCAATGACCTTGATTCAAGATTATGATATATAATCCCTTTATCAGCAGCTTCTGTGTCAAAAAATGAGTTTCTATACCGTTGTTCTGTTAAAAATGCTGGACTACAAAGAAAAATATAAACTTTCAATAACTGACCTTGACACTGTCAAAATGACCTTGGTTTTCAGTGTGTTGACAAACTTTGAAAATAGGCTTCCCCATTCAAGTCTGAGTTTTTCCATTATACGTTATGGACTATACAAAAAGAGCAAGAGCCACGGACCATCAAAAATGGCCCTGTCTCAAAAAGTAACGGGGTTTTGTCAGTTGATAGTGTAGACTTTTAGCTTTTCTTTGCCGTTTTTCTTTTTTGAATATCGATTATATTTTTTTGAAAAAGAGAGTTTGAAGTATGACGGTGTTTTAAAAGAAAATGCTAGTAGAACGTCATTTTTTGAAACGTAACGTCGTAGGGCGGAAAAATAACCTTGAGCGATTTTACATACGTGATTTTGAATTAAAATTTGTATCAATTGGAATGGACATTTGTCTTACTAATAAACTTCATAATTAATTTAAGACAATTAAGAGCAGTTGGAAATTGATGTCACATCGCAGTCTTGATGGCAACTGCGTTACACTCTACCTGGTCCCTATTCTATTATAATTTTTAAGAAGGAACATTGTATTTCTATCCCTTGAACATATTTTTGTGCGATGCATCGCTCCTAGTTACATGTAAGTATTGAGTATTAAACATCGTTAAAAAAAACATATGACTTGCTTCAAATGACGATAGCCCGTCCAGCTTAGTTTTCCGGACTTTTTCCAATATTCCTGCAAATATTAAGCTTATATCTTTGGAATGCGCGTCCATGCACGAAGTTTGTTTTTCAAAGTGGGGAAGGGGGCAGTCAGAAAAAAATAATAAGATACTTGAAATGATCTTAAAACGAATGTTTCTAAACTGAAGAGCCACAATGTAATTCAATAACTGGATCTATAGATGTAATTGCAAAAAAAAAATAAAAAAAAATGTTGAAATGGAAATAGACTTTTAATCCGAAATTCTTAGATCCTGAACTTGCGAGCATTTTAACATATAAAAGATCTAAATGATTTGGAAAAACGGAGGAAGTAAAAAGTTGGAAGGACTTGTTTCTAATCCATTTACAGTAAAACTCAGTTATAGCGAAGTTCTGGAGAACTGCGAAATTACTTCGCTATATCCATAATTCGTTATATCCGTATAACAAATTCCTTAAAGTATACATAGAGATTTCGCAATATGTTTTTTTTCCTTCAAGTATGGCTAACAAATGTACATGTATTTACAGAAGTATAAAATACAACATTTACTTTGGAGTTCAAAAGTTTTCGGATGAATTGAGTTTCAAATATGATTACTTACAAAATTAATATATCAGTTCAATATTTTAAAAATTTAGATCTTTGAAAATTCGCTCTAAAAGATGTACATTTCTTTATTTTTAACTTCTGGGGGACACAAAATTAGTTCGGTATAACCGTAAAATTGCTATATCTGAATTCGATATAGCCGTAAAATTTTACACGGAATTGTTAGGAATTTTGCAAGGGATTGCAAAAAACTTTGCGATAGCTGTACATTCGGTATATCCGTGTTCGTACTAAATGAGTTTTATTGTATTCATTTATAACAATAATTTGAATGTCGTTTTCGAGACAGAAACATAAAACATTATAGATTAATTGAAAAGGGGTGTCGCAACTTATCAAAATGCTTTATTTAGTAAACGGAACTCATTAAAACACTGTCGCCCTAAATGTGAGTTTCTTTGGATTAATATGGAATACATTTCAAACAAAATATTCTTAGGAAAGATAAATCTGTTGAGAAATCAGTAATTTAAGGCTAAAGCAAAAAATAAATCAGCCCTGTTCATTATTATATATTTATCGGTATTTGCTAGAACCCCCACCCCACCCCAACCACACCCCGCACACACACTCTTCTCTTGCAAAATATTCGAATATTTCTCTCCCAAATATCTTTACTGCAAGGAATTCGTAAAGATAGAAATCTGCGAAAATTTATATATGATTATTTTCCATGTAAATGTAAAAAATGATTAAAGATGAGCAAATACTCGTTTTTAGCTGTACGTAACTATAAAGTGTAAAATTCCCACTTTCGATATCATTGCACATATATATATAATGTTTTTTGTGGTTTATGAAAAGAGTAGAGCTGCGTTTATATTGCTGATATGTGGGTCACATTCATAAGTGAAACACATGTATAGGTGTTCATTTATCCTTGTCTTACTGTCCTACAATCAGCGCAAGATTGATTTTATTCAACAAAAACTTGCTTAAAAAAGGTCTTACCCGCAGAAACAATAAGAGCTGTCCCTACGTTTTCTTTTCAGCTTCCCTTGTGAAATATTTTTTTCGTACACAGTGGTGGTGCCGCACCAGGCACCCCCCCCCCCCCCCCCCCATTTTCACTGAGGAAAAAATGAGAGGAGTATAGGAAAATCTAGACCAATTTTCAATTTCTAGATTGATTTCTATTAATAAACAATAAAGAAAGTTAAATTCAAGACAACTTATAGGATTAAACTTTGAATAATTACATTAATTAAAGTTTTGCTGTCATTAGGTTATGACACCCCCCTTTTTTCGACCTCAACTGGAAGTCTTGAATCCACCCCTGATAAGTCCTTTCTAAATATCATAATACTACTAATTAATTAATACTGAGGAAAGAGGTAAAAGCGTACAAACCAGAATAAGCTGACAATAGATTAAAAAAAATATTATTATTATATGTATTATCAAAAAAAATATTATATCGTTGGGTTTAAAATAACCAGCTATAAACAACTTACGCTGATACGTTTCAAAGAACATATTCCTGGTTTATTGTTTTGATTTTTAAACACATTTTAAGGACTCTCTCTTTCTCTCTCTCTTTTTGCTCACTTGGGTGTAGTTGAATTATGTTTCACAAATGATAAGAAAATCAGTATATATGTGTTATACACATGCATCATCAATATCTTCACTTCGAATTTATTGAATGCAGACATATTGCAAAATACATGTATATATGCTTAATATATGCTTTTGAAGTAGGATGGAAATTAACCCTTTTGTGTACATGCATAAGAATCATCTCAGAGGATTTTTTTAAATACAGTTATTACATTGATGGCTTATATATGCTGGTACGAAATAATATATAGTTATAGTATACATGTACGTGTATGTGTGTACCGATATTGGGTTTTGTCAAAACAAATGCACTTGATGAACCCGCGCCCGTGACCTAGATTCTGTTTAGCCGAAATGTAGATGATTATCCACATGCGTTTTTTATTTCTTTTCTTTTAATTTTCACTTTGCACACTGAGCAAGTTATGTTTTTATTATTTCGTTTATTTTACAAAGGTCTAGCGTGATATCTTTGCTACATTCTCTATTAATTTGTTTACAATTTGAGTCATGTCTGTTAACACGCACAATAGTATTAAAATTGTCTCAAGAATATAAAAAAAAAAAATAAATAAAAAGAAACATATAAATAAAAGATGTATAAAATTGAAGGTCTAATAACAGTTTTAACAAAGCAGGCATTTGGGGGGGGGGGGGGGGGGTGTATTGTGTTAAGGGCAGTAAAGAAAACAATTTGGCGTGAATTTCTGTTAATTAATAATTTGATGGTATCATCCAGTTGAGCTTAGATCATACAAATAAATTAAAGACAACATTCGAGATCATACAAAACTTTTCAGCAACATTCCAAATAGTTTAGAGCCTTTATGACGTCACAACTGACGTATTATTAGTAACGTCATATACAATGGACCTATTCACAATAAAAACCATGTTTTGCTAGATATTTATTTCAGAAAATGTTTATTCTTAAGGTGTTTTTCCACAATAAGCGTTTTAAACGAACAATAAATTGCTTTTCTCGCATATTTTGTGAAATGTATAGTTTTTTATTGGTGTATGAATTAAATGTTAACGATTGATTCACAAATTAGTGATTATTTGATGCATCAAAATTTAAATATAAAATCAAATTTCATATTGGCCACACCCACGAACAACAACGATAATAAGCATAAAGATTTGCATCGGCAATATCTATATCTATGGTAAGTATGAAAGATGTTCTTGACTGTGGCCACATCTAACTTTGGGAAAATGTGTCAAAAAATCGGCATTTTTTAACGTTTTTATCACATCGTCTCATGTTCCAACCGTCGCACGTGCCTAATGGCGCATTATTTAACAAAATACGTTACGTATGGAAAACAAGTATGTTGTCCTCTAACATTTAATGTATAGTACTCTTTTTGATTCGAAACTTTATTTTTGTGAAAAACACAGGGCCAAATTTGATGGTTCGTGGCTTTAGCTCTTTACACCGCAAAAAATCCCATGACATTGACCTTTTTAAATGACCTTGGTTCAAAGTCGAAACATCCATGTACCTCCAGTATGTAGTTACTATGTCCTTATTACAAAGTTATGGACAGTCATGGGGCAAGAATTTTACAATCCCAGTCTGTGAGACCTTAGTATTGTTCAAAAGTCCTTCATTTATATCTTGGGGCACACTTTATCAATAGGTACCAACCAGTCAAATATGAAATTTCCATGCTGTGTATTTTAAAATTTATAAGGAAGACTAAAGTGCAGACAAACAAAAAGACAGCTAGATCAAACAGTATGCACCACAATCTTTTATTTTGGGGTGTAATAAATTCAAGTTCACAATAATACAATAAATTGTGCTGAAGCAGTGGAGGCAAGGCACTGATTATGTATTCATTTCTTTTACATTGTAACTTTTAAGTACAAAATAAAGTTTAGCGATTTTTTTCCTTGTTCATTTTTTTTTTATTATTATTATGTAATTAATTTCATTGTTAAGAGGAACTCATAAATATTTTGGCATTCGGGAGTATTGTTCCCTTATACTGGTGAACACGAATGTACTTATTACACATTTTCATGCTTTGGGGAAGAAGATATTACCGGTATATTCTAAGTATTTTTAATTATCACAAGTTACAGCAATATTTTAAGCATGTTATATGTGCAACATAAATTGTCATACTCAGAAAAAAAAAAAAAAACTTCAGTCTTTCATGGGGAAAAAAATCTTCATTTCTTGAAATTTTAAATTAAAAGACTACAGAGAACAAAGAGAATTGTTCTCCATTGATTTACAAACTTGGTTAACCCTATTTAAAAATTCACCTAGAATTAATTGGATTAAATAAAATCATCCTGATCCAATGACGATTATATATTTTAATACCACTGATTTAATCTAATGGGTATCTGTTTTTCATATGTGATTCGGTATGTAACTTTCATCAAATGTAAAATAAATGGTCAATGAAATGTGAAAGTAAAAATGATTGAAAATGTTTTCTTGAACATGAACTTAATATATATAATCCCCAAACAAATAAATATACCAAAGCAAAAAAAAAAAAAAAAAAGAGACAAAAAAATTAAAAATGAGAAGAAACAAAGATCAAAAGATATAACACTATTTTTAGGATTAAATTAAACCACAACATTCCTTAATTTCTTAATTTGTTCCAAACTATAAAAATTCTGGATAAGTCCATCTTCCATAAAATATGTCATTTTAAAATGAATCTTCACAAAGATGTGAGACGTATATTCTATTTCAATATTATGTACCTCTGAGAAATGTAAAATAATTGTAAAATATATGTGCTATAGCGTGATATTTCCAATTCTTTGACACATGTTGGAATCAATTCTAAAAGCATCTGACATTATAATTATAGTAACTCAAAACAAAATCCAATTCAAATTACAATTTTCTAAGTAAGACTTCACACATTTCAACATCTGTTCCTTGGAAACTCTAGCATTAAAAACTCCTTTATCTCTTGATTATCAAAATGATACTATCAGATAATCATCCATGACTATATTTACTTTTGTTGTACATGATTAGCCAAAAACAATGGTATCATATTCTATCACCGACTTACTGAATAAAAAGACAAGATCCAGATTAAAAAGCCAGGACCTCTTCTTAAGTTGCTAAGCCCTGTCAGTAAATACCATCCCGACACAATAGAACTAGTACCATATCATCAGTCTGTACAACCATTGAACCTGTTGACATGTAACTAAGGAGAGTTGGGGGGCGTGGCTAACTCGAAATTCTGCGCGGGAAGTCTGAAAGTGATATTAGGCATTGAATACTGATATTTCCTTCTGAAATAAGATTGTGTACTATATTTTAATGAAAATTCTTGGAATTTTTTCACGAGAGAATTTATAACAAGAACACAGTTAAATTTACATCAGACAAAAACATAATAAAATGTCATAAAGAAGATTAGTAAACAAAAGTTTTCATTCCTTCATCGTATTTTGATAACAGTACGTGCGAATTAATTAAACAGAGGCAAAGTTATTTGACCGACTTCTAGTCATCAAACTGGGGGGAAAATGTCTAACTCTTTAGTTATAATCCACACGTATTTTACCCAATGACCTGTCTTCGACAGGCGATACTTGCAAACAATGACAACCGGAAACAGCAAAAATTAAAAATCTTGGTTAAAAACATGTTTCGTTTTTATTGCCTTCTTTTTACTATTCACAAACGTTTGCGCACCTTTGATGAAAACGAGACATATGATTGGTCATTGAATAGTTCAAGGGTCGATCGAAGAAGAAAACCTGACCTGAAGATTGAGATAGGATATCAAGTGTTCTGGTCTATTTTTCAGGTATAAAATACACGAATTAGTAAGTTTGGAAAGTTTATACTTATGAAAGCATACTTGTACAACATTTATCTTTCTTTTTTAATGTGTTTTTGTAAAGATGGAGTTGAAGCGCGTTGCTTTTGCAGTAGAACAGTAGACAAAAGTCGGTCGATTGGACATAATAATGCGTGTCTGAGATATTTGGTATTCACGTACAACAGGAAGTTAGTATCTTTAGACGTATTATTTAAAGAGTAATTTAATGGAATTGACAGATTGATCTTACAAGCAATGTTTCATGCTTATATACTATTCTATACAGATCAGACACCCATCTTAAGAAGAGTAGTAAAAATAATTGAGTGACTATCAAACTTCAAAACTGCATGTACAAGTGTTTGCAGTTGTAAACTTTTAGCACAAATAAGTACAATTGCAGAATTTTTTTTATGTTAAATCACCGTATTTGATATAACCTTATAATACTAGCCAAACAGGGTGAGAAAAAAAGATTCAGTGATTAACCATTCCAGTGGGGCGAGTATAAATTATACCCACATGATGATCTTACTTGTCCCTTATAAAGCTCATTTTTTAGCCAAGTAATAAAAATTAAAAAAAAATTAAAGCTTGTTTTAGATTTCTTTATCTTTTCAAACTAAGTCTGAATGATGTACATATGATATTTATTTATTCAGACTATTTCAGAGTCTTAGTCTCTTGTCCAATGTGGAAGTATTTTATTTCATTTTTGTGACATTATCACTGGATTTTATAAACAGAAGAAAATTATCATGTCAAAAATTTTACTCATCACCAGGGACAAGCGAATTATTACATCCACTTGTCCCCAATCAAATTTCACTCGTCCAAGAAGAGTGGCCGCGAGTGCTTTTTAGCTCACCTAAGCCGAAGGCTCAAGTGAGCTTTTTTGATCACATTTTGTCTGTAGTCCGTCTGTCTGTCTGTCCGTCCGTCTGTAAACTTTTCACATTTTCGACTTCTTCTCAAGAACCACTGGGCCAATTTCAACCAAACTTGCCACAAAGTATCCTTGGGTGAAGGGGGTTCAAGTTTGTTCAAATGAAGGGCCACGCCCTCTCTCAAGGGGAGATAATAAAGAATTAGTGAAAAATTAATAGCATCTTTTAAAAATCTTCTTCTCAAGAACCACAAAGCCAGGGAAGATGAAACTCATGTGGAAGCATCCTCAGGTAGTGTAGATTCAAGTTTGTTCAAATCATGACCCCCGGGGGTAGGGCGGGGCCACAATGGAGGATCAAAGTTTTACATAGAAATATATAGGAAAAATCTTTAAAAATCTTCTTCTCAGGAACAGCAAAGCCCTGATTGATCATATTTTTTGTGGAAGTATCCTCAGGTAGTGTAGATTCAAGTTTGTTCAAATCATGACCCCCTGGGTTAGAATGGGGCCACAATGGAGGATAAAAGTCTGAAATAGAAATGTATAGGAAGATATCTTCTGATGAAGAACTGCAAAGCCATGATTAGTCATTTTGATATGGAAGCATCCTCAGGTAGTGTAGATTCAAGTTTGTTAAAATGATGACTCCAGGGGATAGGGATGGGCTATAATGGGGGATCGAAAATTTTACATAGGAACATATAGGAAAATATCTTCTTCTCAAGAACTGAAAATCATGTTTAGTCATTTTCATATGGAAGCATCCTCAGGTAGTGTAAATTCAATTTTGTTCAAATGATGACCCCCGAGGGTAGGGTGGGGCCCAATAGGGGGATCGAAAGTTTTACATAAGAACATATAGAAAAAAATTTCTTCTCAAAAACTGAAAAGCTATGTTTAGTCATATTGATATGGAAGCATCTTCAGGTAGTGTAGATTCAAGTTTGTTCAAATGGTGACCCAGGGTTCTCCACATTTGAAAATTTAACCATGGAGGAAGCTGCGCAAAGGTGCAATGCGACCAAAAACATGAATGCATGTTAGACTTCCTAACCTTCATTAATCAATGATTGGTTAATTCACAAAACTTAACCACTGCAGCACAAAAAGTTGAAATAACCAATAATTTTTTAAGCTAAAAAATTAAAAATAAAAAAGGATTATGTATCTTAATTACTCTACAAATGTACCAAAATTGTCCAAAACTGTAGGAACATTTTGAAGGAATTTTAAAATAATATTTTGATAGAGTAATCATGGCAACAGTATTCAAAAACTGATATACAGAATTGATGTTGCCTGTTATATAAAACGTTTTATTTAAATATGACTAAAACTGATGAATTGGTAGTAATTTAAAAAAAAAAAAGTTAATAGACACACAAACAAGCGAAAGCCGACATCCTACTAATGCCTAAGTTTTTTTTAACTGCGTGATCTATGAAAACTTACTGGTGGCATACATGGTAAAAGTAACTTAGTTTAACCAGGGGCATTAATTTGCATTACTTTAATTTTGCTTTCACTATTCTGTGTTTTTCTTAACGTTATTTTTTCTACATGAGTTTCCTCCATTGTTTATTCCTCCACGTGCCCGTGCTAAAAATAGCGCCACGCGAAGTTTCATAAAAACGGGAGGTAACTCTAAAACTAAGACGACGATTGGCACTTACGTACATTTTATCAGAAAGATAATAAAGTTAATACTTAAAAACAAAGCATGAGGAATTGATTAAATACAAAGAATAGGAAATTTTGAAAGGGCTCATTTTTTCTGGGCATACCTACTGCTCATTATGATCTGTTATCATATAGTGAACACGTTGGAATTTCCCGAAATTATATGTTTGTGTACTACGTATACAGGATAATTCATTCTCAAGATATTGATCTTCAGCTGATTGACCCTCCATTGTCACGCTTCACAGCATAGTCGCCGATCAGCGACTGTGTTTGTTTAGCACAGCCCGCTTTCCCTCGAGGCATACCAGATGCATGGCAGTCGTAGTATAAACACAATTAACTATTCAAGTCATTAAAAAGTAGGTGTAAATACTAAAATGCAATAAAAATTTAACCATGGCGGCCGCCGATTTTAACCATGGCGCAGCTCGTTTAACCATGGCGCACATAAATTTAACCATGGCGGGTCGCCATGGTAAAACCCCTTGTGGAGAACCCTGGGTGACCCCTGGGATAGGGAGGAACCACAATGGGGGATCAAATTTTTACAAAGGAATATATGGGAAAATTTTTTTAAAATTCAAGCCCTCCCCCCCCCCCCCCCCCCCCCACCGTAATCTTTTCAATACAGAACTGATTTGTGCTTCTGCCTTGCCAATGCCTCAGCTCAATGCCTTGCTCAGGTGAGCGATGTGGCCCATGGGCCTCTTGTTTCACAGGTACCCTGCTTGCACATCATTGCAGCCACATGTAGTTATACCAATAATGTATGATTGTGACACTAAGGATAAAAACATTCCTGAACACAAAGTAAAACTATGAATACTTTCAGGTCTGAAAGACTTGAAAAGAAAATGATATGATGGCAACAAAGAAAGAATCAGACAGTCCCCAGGAACAGGCTAACTCAAATGTCAGTGATGAAAGCTCAAGATTATTCTCAGTTTCAAAAACAATTCCAAACTTTTCCTCAGAGGATGAAGGTGATGAAGTTGCTTATATTGCTCCCAGGTAAGAAAAAGATAAATTTATATTCCTTGACCAACTTTGTGGTCACCTAAGACACTTAATTAAGTAATCATGTTATTGAATGTTTGTATATCTTGCAAAAATTTTATAATTAGCTTACCAACAAAGTTAGGGGGGTGTCAATCCAAAACTGCATAAATGTTGCATCTAGGGATGCACACTACTAGGTTATTAGTTTAGTGTGGGACTTTGCCTTACTTAAAGACAACATTCCTTGAAGTGAGATCTGTAATCTCTGATTATCTATGTTTTTCATTATCTTGTGATTTCTAAACTGTTTTAAAAATATCTTAAAAGATATAAACACCAAAAATTTGTTAAAGTAGCAGTACTTAAGTCATGGGCATTTTGGATCAAATTTTAGGAGAAGGTCCAACATGCAGGGGTGATGCATATAAGGATGCACATTACAGAGTTTCTTTGAATGCTACATCTGACCTATATTCTCTAGATGATTAACCAGGTTAAAGTTTTTGGAGCAGGTCCTTTCCCAAGTAGTTATAAGCCTTACTCTGACCAAACTTGCATGGATGATGCATCTAGGAGTGTACACTTCCATTTGCATTTTGGATCTTTTTTTTTCTAGATGATCAGAGTGAAGTTTTCGAAGCAGGTCAATTCTGTACTAATCTTGCATGAATGATGCATTTTGGAATGTATACTACCAGATGTACTTGGGATGCGTTGTCTGACTTACATTTTCTCTATGATTGAGCAGTTGAAGTTTTTTGAACAAGTCTATTCTCAAGTAACTTTAAGTCCTACCCAGACCAAACTTGCATGAATTTTGCATGTAGGGATGCACATTACCCAAAATAATAATTAGATGTGAGACTTGACTTTTCCTTACTAATAGATAAGATTTGTTCAAGTGAGCTTACATTTACCCACCAGTATGTTTTGTTACAATTTCTGTTATTTTTCTTTTCCAGTCCAGTATTTCTGAAGTTCTCCAGACCCAGAAAGAAACCTCATTATTCTCATGGGAGTGGAAACAACACAAATACTAAGGACAAAAACAACTCTTCCAATGAAGCTTCTTCTAAACAGGCCTCTCAATCAAGTCGAGTGAAAAATGTCCTCAAATTCTCCTCACTCATGGATGAGTCATTTCCTGAGGAGATGAAATTCTCCCCAATATTTAAGTCTAGGTCCTTCATTGATGAGACATTTCCTGAAGAATTTAATTCCTATGCTTTGCCAAAATCAAATCAGAATTTTGAATTGGGTGCAACTAAAGTCCATAAAAAGAAGGGCATAATCCAATCCCCCGAAGCTTTGTGCAGCAATGATAACCAACCTGATTCTAATATCATGGAGAAGGCTCGAAAATACTCTCAGAAAATTGGAAGCAAAATGAGAGCCGAAAAGAAGGCAATTGCAAAACAATATTTTCATGAATTGTTACATTCTTGTGATGAGGAAATAGAAGGAGATGAGGAAGACAAGGATCCAGGCAGTAGGAAAGTTCACAGGAAAAAGAAAAAGAGGAAAGCAGAAGTGGTTGGTGACATTTCATCTAGTAAACATGAGGAACAAGAATATCTCAGCCAGGCAGAGAAACGACACAAGAAGACGTCAATAGTTGCTCAAAAGTCTCGTTTGGATGGGGAAGAGGCCTTGAAGAAAGTACAAGGACGAAAGAAAGACCAGTCCAGTACTGTGAGCAGTGTGACTAAAATTTCTGATATGCAAGCTGATAGCAGTTGTGGTGCTGGGAGAGAGATCTTGGATGGAGATAAAATTCTCAGAGATATGCTGTCCATGGATAGTATGGCACAAAGACATGAAAAACCTCAGAGGAGATGTAGACAAAATCTGTACTCAAATATTCCTAAGGAATTGCAATGGCCATCTTCGTCAGAGTCAGAAAGTGAAGAAGATGATTTGGATTTGAGTATCAGTTGTTCTCAGAAAGGCCACCATAAACCCTCCAGATACTCTCCAGGTCACAGTCATTTGGAGAAAGATATGCAGTCTAATAGAAGAAGGAATGTGACAAGCAATAGTTCTTCTCCTAAATGTAGAAGAAATTTGGATATACAAAGCCATAATGCAGGTGTTTCAAAAGGAGTCAGGGATAATGTGAGGGATCTTTACAACGAGCAGACATGGTTGTATAACAATACAGACTTGTCCGAAGGAGCCACTGCTATGCATTCCAGCCCAGTGAAGATTATCAGCATCAATAAGCATGTTCACCCAGGGGATAAAAAACAACCACCAACAGGTTTAAATTGTACAGAGAAATACCACATGCCTCAACATGAGCATGGCTCAGATCCACAAAATAAAGCTGCCAAAAGGTTTCCGACTGTGATATCTATATCAGATGATGAGTCGATATCAGGAGAGTCATTCTCAGACAGACATGAAGGAGAGGTTTTGGAAGGGAATGCATTACCTACACGAAGGAGTCAACGATTTGCAAGAAAAACCAGACAATCGAGCTTGGAGAGGGGAGAAGCTGAAAATCCCCTTGTCCCCTCCCCAACGTTTATGCACCCTTATAGAAATTCGGGGTTGGCTGCACGCCTAACTGCTGCAGATAGCACAAGCCAAAGAACACCATCTAGAAGTAGTGTAAAAGGTAGTAAATTTATACATTTATTTTAACATTTGAAGCCCATACTTATGAGGTAGTAAAGGTGTTTGTGATCCATGTTTTTGTCTGTAAAATGCTACTTCTCCTACAGTTTTGGTGAACAGTGTTGTTGGTCACCAAAAATAAATATATATGTGAAATTCTTTCAGAGCGAACTTGACACAGTTAAAACTTGAACTTGCAATCAAATTAAGTAGGAAGTTGATATATTAAAGAAGTTTTTTTGTGTACATAACTATATATATATGAAGAAATTATTGACTATTTATCAAGGGAGACCACTGAGACCAAACAGGAATTGTCGTCAGCGCAGTGAGATATTAGCTTCCCCGAGATCACAGAGTGTTTTCCAGGCAGTCAGTGAGATGGAGATGGACGAGGAAATGGCAAGGCGACTACAGGTTAGAGAACTTTAGAATGAAAAACTGTAATAGAACATACAGTAAAACACGCTTATAGCAAAGTGCCAGGGACCAACAGTTTTAGTTCGTTATAAACGTAATTTGTTATATCTGTTTAGTTCACAACAGGTTTTAAAACTATGGGGAATGAATATCACTTTGCTTTAAGCATGTTAAGTGTCATGTCATTATTAGGGATGTCAAGGAATATTCAAGTACTCGACTATCGTTCGATCATACCGACTATCGACAAAATTTTTTTTTAGTTGGTTATTCGTTAAAGATTAGCTACTTAATAATAATAATAATCTTAAATTCAAGGTAAAAAATTGGATCTGCTCAGTTCATTTATTAACGTATCAGTGTTCAGTGTTCTCGTGAATAGAACTCCGAGAAAGACTTAACTGGTCTTCGTTAATTGTTCATGACAAAGGAATTTTTTGGTTTGGCAAGCATGCATTGGCATACTTTGAAAGATGTCAGACCCAAATTGTAAGGTTTCAACCTGCAATTCCGTAAGATCTCATATAATGGAAATATCAATTAATGAAGAATAATTAAACAGCTGTTACATATTTGTTAATACATGTAAATTGGGGGATAGTTATGAGCGTAATTTAAAGGTGTTTCTTTCTTATATTAATATCAATCATTTTAAAATTGTATTGATTGTTTGCAAAAAATCTCATAATTAAAATTTTTTGCAAGCTGTCTTTGTTTTCAAAAGAGGTATGCTTTAATTGTTTAACAATCACGGGTCATTGACAAGACACATTCAAATGGCTTCAGGTAAGAAATCAATAACGGGTACATGTACTAGCTGAATGAAAAGAAAGGATGAATGGGAGCGTTTGATATTCTGTACATATTAATAAAATGTGCAGTAACTATTGTATTTGAAATCAAATACATTGGATACATATATTTATTTCTTCGTAAATGTTAACAATTCAATAATTTGTTGTATAATGGTGATAGCATAGATTAAATATTGTACAGACTAGCAGTCTGTTAAAGACAAACAGAAAAATGACATGAAAAATTAATTTAAATTTCAATGAGTACTCAACTATCGTTCGACTAAAGCCTCCAACTAATCGACTAAGCTGTCTGAATAAAATTGACATCTCTAGTCATTATAAATGTGTTTGTTGTAACCGTGTTTTACTGTATTGTGGTTTCATCAAGAACTTTATTCTTTGGTTTCTTTAGTTTATCCGACTCTATGGCAGTAATTAATGAATAATTATTGATTTATCTTATTCAACAATATTTTTTTTATTACAAATACATTTTTTTATTCATTTTATTGTATAAACACGTAATTTTACATACAAATTAACAATATTATGGCATACATGTTTGAACGTACATGAACAAATTTATGTTTATTCACCCTTTATTTTGGAAAAATGCAATGTCTGACATTGTTTTTTAAGGAGGAAATGGACTTTGAGTATGCCATGACACTGTTCAATGCTGAGAGCCAGGCCCAAACCCCACCTTGTCCCAGGCTGTCGGATTACCACACCCATGATAGTGACTCCCCTACAACAATGCTCACCAGGGGGATGAGACAGTCCACTAGGGGTGAGTGTGACAGATAAGTGTTAACTGCAGTAAATACGAACTAGAGAACAGAGCCATAATTAGTATTAATTTAAAGACAGAATTCATCCTATATATGTTTGTAGCAAAGTAACAAGGGCAAGTAACCCATTCTAAACAGGAACTATGAACACTGAAGGGAGTTCTCAATTAGAAAAGTTTAAAGTGAGGGGGAAAAACATTGAGAAAGTTTGTAATTTTTATTTAGATTCATTTTTCTGTTTTATGAGGCACAAGAATGCCCAGAAAAGTTTCCTATAATTAGCATGGAATTTTAAAAATGTTATGTAATGTAAGTCTTTCAAACTAGATCTGGAGCAGATCCATTCTATTCTGCTTCATTCAGCCATATGGGACATAGTTTTGTCATGTTAATTGTGATGAGGCCTTGCCCTGAAGACACCTTTTAATCATTCTATTAACATGATTAAGTCAACAGACTATATTGCATGCTAAGTATGCCATTGGGGGGGGGGGGGGTATTATGATAACTTTTGTGGAACTTATGGCTCAATGGTCATAGATTTTTGGTCAGTAACCGTAATGTCAAATTTTATGTTTTGTGGTGTGTCCTTAGACAACTTATGAACTTATCAGATATAATGAATTAACATCCATGGTTCTATGCTATAAGTGTATTTCACTGTACATGTATGATAATTCTGCTTCACTTTAGCTTTTTGCAATAAAGCTTTAGCTAACAAGCGTGTAACATCAATTTAGTGTCTTTTAGTGGTTCCCTGTAGGCATGCTTCCCTGTAAATGTTCTATAATATGCCTGGAAATGAGAGATGTTTTTGTTTGTGTTTACAGACATGGATATTGTTCTTGAGTCCTTGTTCCATGAAGAGTCAGAAGATAGCTCTATGGAGGTCAGTTGAATGTTTGTCAATAACACATTAATTTCATAATTATTGTTACTGTGTTGCAAAGTCAAATTAGGATGGAAAGAACAAAATTTTACATTGCTGTCTTCAGCTTTCAACCCTGAAATGTATACTTTTCAATTACATTCCAGTATTCTGTTGCATTCAGTAAACATTCATATGAATGGTCAAAGCTAGGTAACCAGTCAAGTAATCTTTAGAGTTTTCTTTAACATGATAGAGGAGTAAGAAAAATGTCATTGTGTGAGACTTATGAAAAACACAACAGTAACGAGAGAAAAAATATTTTTCATTGCCTAAATTTTGAATATTTGCAAAAAGAGTTGAATTACTGTAACTTTAACTTTTATACAAGAAATTTCAAATTTTCTGCCGAAAGAAGGAACAGGCTTGATAGGGAAAAAATGCTTGAGCTTCAGTTGTCAGTACATGTGAGTTTGGATCTAAATGCTCTAGAATTCCATATTAAGCAGGATAAATTAAGATGTCAGAATTTTTTTCATTTTTAAATGTCATGCTAAACTTATTTTTCCATGTTAGTTTCCTAAATAAAATGAAATTTTTTATGTGTCAAATGTCAAATTTATATGTGTAAATTTATGTGTTATATTCTTGACATATTGAAAATTAAAACATAAACAGCTCAGAATCTTACCATTATTTATGGGCTTAAAAGATGTAAATGTACATGTGTCTCTAGCACCTTTAATTGAAAATTGATTAAATCTAATGCTTGTGATATTTACGATTTAGTTTCTAATATTGATAAATTAAATCTTGACAGAATTCAGTGATGGATTTTCCATTTGGTTCACACATGCTGGTATCACATGGCGTTAATCGACGTGGAAACAGAAATAGAGGTCGTCGTCATGGTGAGAAACAACATCTAGTTTATTTCTTTTGTTAAAAGAGAGATCATGATATTTAAGATTGTTAGTAATTGGAACAATTTTTGGATGACCCAGATAAATGAAACAGTAATTAAAATCATTTTTGAAAAACTTAGAGAAATGAAATTTTTTGAAAGTCAGTATAAATGCAACTATTCTATAATTTTATTTGAGACTTAGATAATATTGCAACTTATTTGAAATACTTTTAGTTTTAGATTGGACAGAGAGGCTTTTGCAGGATGATTTACATCAAGGAAGAAATAACATACCAGTAATTGATTACTTTTTAAACATGTGACTGTATATTTATCTTGTAAATGGGTTACCTAATTTAGAATGTTTTCCTTAAGCAATGTTGTTAAGAGTTTAACCTATGTTTTAAACTCTTTCATATGATTTATATTTTTATAATTACTTCACTTTTTCTTGTGTACAAATGAAATGTTTTGTGAAGAGAAATGTACACATTTATAAAGGTATATATTTTCACTTCTTGTTTTATTTATTTTCAGAGAAGATTGCTTACTCACAACAGAACATTCTCATCCAATGACTTTGAGGTAATTAAGATTTCAAGAACAGATTCATAAGAATTAGATGAAATAAATTCATGTGTTTTAGAGAAAGTTTTTGTATTTACATTTCTTGGGGTTTTGGAGGATATATTAATTTATTTTTTTTTATTATTTCATTCTTTTGATGTTGTGCTAAGTGAAATGTTCTCAAGTGAAGATACATTGTTAAAAAGGTAAAGAAAAGGAGAGATAAAAATTTTTATCAGCATATCTGTGTCACCAAAAAAAAAAAAACTAGAACTACAAATTTATTTGTTAATAATATATGTTAAATACATGTATTTAATGTAAAATTCAAAATTTAATGTGATGGATCCATTGGATTTGTGGAGTAGTAATGATTAGAAATCATATTTCCAATGTTTCACATAACATAGACATCTTATACCTCTGTGACATTCTTTAATTAGGGCACTACTCTGCGGGTGCTCTACAGTGATCAGTCTGTCCAGTCTCCATCCAAAATCACTTGTATGGCTTACAAGTATTTTCTTTCCACCTGGTCCTGTCTAGCTCAAACTTTACTGTAGAATGCCATGGGTAGAGGGTATGCAATAATCAGGAATCAGTTATCTAGATCAAAGATCATATATGAAAAACTTCTCTGTGTAAAGTCCTTGTCCAGAGCATATTTTCTTTCCCACTTGACCAGTTTAGTTTAAAATCCTCATTGACCAGTTTAGTTCAAATTTCACTAGTACATGGTATGCAGAGACCTTGAAACAAATACTAGGTCAGAGGTCAAGGCTAAAACAGATATTTGAGTAAAGTCCTTGCTATGAGCACATTTTCTCTCCCCTCGACCCAATCGGGCTTAAACTTAGAGGGAATGCAATAACATTGAACCAATTTAAAGATCAGGTTAAAAAAATAATTCTGTGTGGAATTCTTGTCTGGGGATATTTTCTCTCCCTTTTGGCTCTATCTGGCTCGTACTTCACCCATACCCGTGGGTTAAGGGTGTGGAGCAACCTTGAACAAGGCTTCTAGGTCAGAGGTTAAGGTCTTGTAGATCTTTGTGTAAAATACTTGTTTACAGTATATTTTATCTCCCCTTGGCCCCCGTGTTGCTCATACCTCGCCAAATGAGTGCCCTCAGGACCTTGACCTTTGACTTACACCTTTACCTAAGGCTTAAGTAAAGGTGTAAGTCAAAGGTCAAGGTCAAACTCCAAATACAGTCATTTACAAGTCCCTTTTAGCTTAGTGTCCTTTCCTAAAAGTGGGACTTTTGGAGATGGTCATCTTCTCAATGATATCTTGTCACTCTTGTAATTGACAGGATCTTTTGAGCATAGCAGAATTACTGGGGGATGTGAAACCCAAAGGTATCTCCAGCGAGGAGGCAACACTCCTCCCAGAGAAAAAATTCCATGCCAACAACAAAATGACTTCCTGTTCCATCTGCATGTGTGACTACATTCTGAATGAGAGGCTGAAAATTCTTCCATGCTTCCACGAATTTCACGGAGAGTGCATAGAAAAATGGATTGTTGTGAGTGCTGATATTAAATAAGAAATTATATTATAGGCTTCTCCTTCCAAGTAATTAAAATTACAAATTGATTTTATCCTAGAGTTGCAATAGCACTACTATACAGTAGACCTTCTCAGGGGAAGAAGTTATTTTAAAAAAAAAACAGTTATAAATTTGTGAAGCATAAGCATCTAATATATTTTAAATCTGTTTGATTGTTCATAAATGTGGTTAAAAAAAATAACAAAATCACAAATCAGAAAGAAAAAGGAAGGTGTCTGGTTGAGAATTTTTTAATTTGAGTATAGACCAAATCATTGCCTTTTTCATTAAAATTTAAAGGTGATTCTCCTATGAATTGTATTGAGATGATATAATTTTTTTTTTCAGACCAATGCCACCTGTCCCATATGTAGAGTGGAAGTCAAAGTATGAAGACATCACATGATTTGCATAAAAAGATCACATGATATGCATAAATAAATCACATGATGATATGCATAAAAATATAGATTACATGTGTCCATGTGTCCTTATACCTCAGCTGTTGCCCCGATGTTAATGTCCTTAATACTTTAAATTTGTGTTGCCATGCTTTACTAGGGATGTTAACATTTATTCCATATTTGTTTTGTGTTTATAGCGCATCATTTATGGTAAATGTTATGCAGATGTAAATATATTACATGTATATCCTTGAAGATTGGAATTCACTTTATTCTTGTACCTGTAAATGCATGATATCCTTGTGGGCATTATACACTTTCTAGGGATGTTGTGTTAATCTGTCTTTCATTTATTGGAGGTCATAAAGCAAAATAATGACAAATTATATTGACTTAAAATCATTAAAAATAAAAGTGGTTATTATCTTTGGGTTGATAAAACTTGCCGTCATATGATAACTTCTGGATTTTTTTCTCTTTGGGATGTATCATAAAGCTTTTGTTTCCTAAAAACTTTTTTTTTTTTGCATGCATGCATGAAGGCTTATAACATTTATTGATACTTTAGGAAAGTTAACAAAAAAAATAAATGAGCATTATTTTTATTCAAATGATATGCAATATGCGTGCACCTTTAAATCAGCTGTTAATTGTTGAGTGCTCTACTCTCCTCAAAGAAGGAAGTGGGGCAAACTACAACAACTGAATTAATTAAATTTATATCTACATGTATTTAATGTTTATGTCTTATGAAAGAAAAAAGTGCGAAGTATCTTTTTAATGGATGCTAGTGGTATTTGCGTTTGACAGAGACAAATTTTGATTAGTTACTTGTTGTAGTGGAGATTTGAAACTTCACCATGATAAAAAAAATTACCATGTTATCAGTAAGATTCAGGGTAAAATGTTGCACTCGGTGAGAAGCTTTTCTGAAAAAAAGCAAAAGTTTAAAGAGGTGGTTCTGTGGTTGAAGTCTCACAAATGTGGATTTATTGTGTTCACAACTTTTTTTAGTATTGACAAAGCTGTTCTTACCATAAAACTGTAAACTAAAGAAAGTATTGTAAGCAATGATAGATAATTATTAGTAATTCTCTAATTTGTAAACATTTGTTTCTTAATGTATCTGTTGCCTCAAGAAAGTACATTGTACTTTGTAGATTTTTTTTTTTGTTTTTAATCCATTTTGGAACAAATTTCCCATACAGTACTGTAGTGTTTTTCACTTGTATATTTTGTTTTCTAGTGCATGTATATTACATGCTGCTTATTATGAAAGGTTCTAGTCCAGAGTTTATCAAGTTTTGTAGTTTTGTGCCTGAAAAGAAAAGCATCTTTTCTTTGGGTTTGATGTTGTGAGAAATGTACAATAAGAATTAATTATAGCAATTATGACCTTGAAAATCTCTTCTTTTTCAACTCACCTGAGTCCAAGGTCTGATCAAAAGATGTTCATCTTTTCTGTTGTCCATGCGTCGGATGTAAACTTTCACATTTTCATATTCTTCTCCAGAACCATTGGGCCAATTTCTACCAAACTTGCCACAAAGCATCTTAGGGTGAATGGGATTCAAGTTCGTTCTATTGAAGGGTCACCCCTCATTCAAGGGGAGATAATAAAGAAATGGTGAGAATTTGGTGGTTTCTTTAATAAATCTTGTTTTCAAGAACCACTAGGCCAGAAAATGTGAAATTTATGTGAAATCTTCTTGACCTAGTTTAAATTCAATTTTGTTGAAATCATGGATGACCCCAGGGGTAGAGTGGGGCCACAGTGGGGGCTCAAAGTGAACAAAGGCATGAATTGAAAAAAAAAAATCTTCAAAAATCCTGTTCATAAGAACAAAAGGACCATGTTTAGTCATATTAATATGCAAGAATCCTCAGGTAGTGTAGATTCAAGTTTGTTCAATTCATAGTCCCTAGGTGTAGGAAAATAGAGTTTTACTTCATAAATTATAGGATTTTTTTTTTTTAAATTAGCAGGGTCACATTTAATAATTAATATGCAAATATTTCTAAGTTGTGCAGATTCAAGGATTTTTTTCAAATTCTGGATCTTAAGCTAAAATTGGGAATCAAATTCAAATTTCACATATTAAATGTATATCAGAAAAATCTCCAAGTCCATGTTAGTCCTATTGAAAAATTCCCATGTTGAGTGGGATCAAGTTCTGCTTAATCAGAACCATTTTAGGCTAGGATGGGTCACCATATGGTGTTTAAATTCTTCATAAACAAAGAGGTAAAAAAAATATTTTAAAAGTTTTCTTCTGATGAACAGTGAGACTCAGGTGAGTGTTGTGGTTCATGGGTATCATGTTTTTTTTCATTGTTTGAAAGAATTCAAGATGTAAAATGATTGGAATAAAATTAAAACTACAATATAAGTAAAATGAGTATAATCTTAACTAAAGAGAAAACACTGTGTTCAAATTTTCTTTCCTTAGATGCAGAAGTGTATTATCATAGTTACAGATAGACCTGTTAAAGAATTTGTATCAAAAGTTTATATTAAAAGTCTCATTAAATTACAGGAAACTGAATGTTTTTTCTCTGTTTTATGATTGTTAATTCAATAACTAGAGTTCTAGAAGGAAGTATTTAAAAGGATCACTCTATTCTGAGAGGTGCAGTGCATCGGCATTCCTACATGGCTGAAAGAGTATTCATACTTTATAGAGCAATTCAACAAACTAATTGGTTACATGTTATTAATAGGAAAATGGATGTGTTGGTAAGAAGATGGGTGAACTTGACAAGTGAAAAGCCTATAGTGTGGCAAACATGAAGGTTAAAAATTAAATTGTAATTATATCAAAAATTTCCTTGATATTTCATCTAACATTAAAATATACTTTATGTAAAATCTCTACAATTTTCAAAAATCTCACAAAGATTGAAATTATTTGCTTATGAAATATTATACACACACTAAAGAGGGCAAAAAGAGTCATTTTCTCCCACTATAACACTGTTGTTTGTTATGAGTGGGTCTTCGCTCCATTTTTTTTGAAAGTTAATCCTCAAAGTTTGTATAAAAATATATAAAATTTTTGGTTTCCAAAAACATGGCGCAAAGACCCACTATACCTTAAAAATATACTTTTATGACAAAGCATTCGCATCTGTTCTAGAAATACTTGAAGTCCATAAAGTCGAGGGTCATATCACAAACATTATTTAAATGCCACTATTCATCAGGACTTGTGTAGTCTAGTGGTTAGCGTGCTAGTCTCGAAAGAAAATGATACTCAGGATTTTTATTGCTAGAGTTCAAATACCACATTATTTTTTTTAATAAAAGAATAAATTTTGCCAAGAAAATGTTCCTCAGAAAAGTTTTGTTTATTATAATTTCATAAATTTCAATATTGAAAACTTTACTCTAAATACATGTACTAAATTGAAATGATTTTTAGCTCACCTCGACGAAGTAAATATTAGCCCTACCTTGACCAAACTTGCATGGATGATGCATCTAAGGATGGACACTACCACAGTTGCTTTGGATGCTGGTTCTGACCTAGATTTTCCAGATAAGTGACCAGGTTAAAGTTTTTGGAGCAGGTTCATACCCAAGTAACTATTAGCCCTACCTGGACCAAACTTGCATGGATGATGCATCTAGGGATGGACACTACCACACTTGCTTTGGATGCTGGATCTAACCTAGATTTTCCAGATGAGTGACCAGGTTAAAGTTTTTGGAGCAGATTCATTCCCAAGTAACTATAAGCCCTACCTGGACCAAACTTGCATGGATGATGCATCTTTGGATGTGCTTCGGATGCTGGATTCGACCTAGATTTTCCACATGAATGAATTTTCGCCAAGGTTCAAGGTAGTCAGAAAAGCATTAATAAGTGATAAGATGATGGAAAATATATCCAAAGGTGGAAAATAAATCATTTGTTCAGTTACATGGACAACACTTCAATGATCTAAGAAAGCAAGGATATGTGAACCCATCATCAATATGGCAAGTGTACACAAAACACATGACATCACAAGTCAATCATATCTCTTACTTTTAGGTCACTGTTGGAAACTCATAGTTGATCGACAGAGATTGATCACCAGAAAAGAATACACTGTGCCTTTTGTAATCAGTGATCAGTTTTTGAGATAGAGCATTGCATAAATTAAAATGGTAATAATTCCTTCAAAGATCATCACAATAAATGTAAGATCATCACAACAAATGTTCTGTTTTACAATAATTTATTCAGAACTGTATCTGATAGCACAACAATAAATACTTTGTTCCAACAAGTTCAATCAACAGTTATATCCCTTTGAAAATTTAAATCTCATCTCACTAGCACAAAAAAATATCAAAACAATACATAATTAATGACAAAAAAATAATCAGTAACATTCATATTTTTATCTTAGGTACATAGGGACTGTTCTTTTTTTCCAGGAGACATTCTTTAGCTGGGATACATGTACATGATTGACACGACACATGACTGCAGATTTCACTATGTTCTTTTGCCTATACAATCATATACATGTACACATAACAATTACTTGAGGTAAGAATGACTGAACATTTAAAATATATTTTCACATTTGACAACATATTTAAAAAAATATTAAACAAAACAAAAACCTTCTCACTATTTTTAGGAGTTAAACTTTTTAGGAGTTAAACTCTCATTCTTGACAGCTCTAATGAATTAATTAAAGTTAACCACAATCACACTTTGCAGTACTTGCTGTAATAATTTATTGCAATATCTTCTTTGCTTTATTTCATCAATGAAATAAATGAAGATAACGAACAGTGATCAATCTCAAAATAAAAAACTAGAAAATGTACTAATCTGTGAAAAGGGCATAAAGCAAAGATCCCTGGGAATTTCAGAGGATCCAACGAGAGGATATTTATAGGATACTGAGACATATGTAGCTACATAATTACTGGTACTAGCCAAAAAAATGAGGTACAGCAATATACATGTAAATACTGGCATTCCTGTATTTTTTTTCACAATGTTAAAAATTTTACCTACATCACAATTAGAGCAAAAAAAAAAAAAAAAAATTAAATACAAGCACCTAAAAATCATGTCCAGACATAAAACAAATGAACAACAAAATGCTTCTACCGGTACTAAAAAAATCAATAAGAAAAGTTTCTATTTGTAGATTATTGCATATTTTTTTTAGTAATTTATTTGCATACTAAAGGTAATAACTTTTGCAAGTTTCAGTATACAATCTTATTCTTACAAATTACTTAACAAATAATATTTGGTCATATGAAATGTCAAGCTGACAAAAAAAAAAAAAGTCACTGGAAGAGAAATGATACCTGTATATAACCAATTCCTCTGTTTGATAACATTTTTACATCATCCCCTAGAACATCATGAGTAAACTCTTGAATGAACAGATGTACATATTATGCTTTAATATTTGAAAAAATAGATATCTCCAAGTGTGTGTCTCGACCTAATATTGTCTAATTCTATCTCCTGCAACTAGTGATACTAATTAACGAATAATTGAACACCCCATCCCCTCCCCCCAACCAGATGCTTGCACTTTAAACTTTCATTTTCATGCAGCAAAATTAAAAAGAGGCTGATTTACCAAAAGGCTCACAATAAAAAGTCTCAGTAGCAATTTCAGTTCTCTTTTTCTTTAGTACATAACTTTTACCTTGGGAATAATTTACCGGCTACATTTACAACGAGGGTCATGGTCAAAGCTGGATAGGGATTGCCAGAGGTCAAGGTCAAACAGGATCACTGGGACAATGTATTACAATCACACTTTGTTCAATCATGACAAAATAGAGAATTTATGATATGGCACTAATAGTAAGATCTATAACATAACTTTTAGAAAAGAAAGCAATCTGAAGTAAGACAGCAAAAGTATTATCACAGAATATATGTATATACTTAATGTTTGCAAACATCAGTCAATCTAGTGGATAAACTTGGTACACTTTCCTTAAATTATCTTATGTACATAAGATATGTGTATCCATTTAAATACAACAACAAAAAATTACATCTAACTGCTAGGTATATTATATCAAAATCATGATAGTTAACAACAATTTCTTTCATAATTGTGACAATATATAAAGATGAATTGTCGGGAATGTGTCAACAAATAGGAATAAATATAAACACAACTGACATATTAAACTCATTCCATTTTCAGCACAATTATTTGACTCTTCATTAACAACCTAGTGTCATAACCTTGATTTTTTTGTGATATTGTAAACCTGGACATTTTTGGGGGTTAATTTGGGATTTTGTTTTCAAAGTTTCTGATAAGGGAATGCATGTAGTTTTGAAAAATAAGGAAAATGGATTGATCATTCAGGGCTTTCAATCGTCTTTTATTGGGGCAGTTCAAAGGCCCCTTCCCAATCTAAAAAGGTACCTTTTTTCCAACTGAATATGTTGATTTTCTCAATAGTCAAATCCCCCCAATTAAAGAAAACATATTTTGATCTGTATTGCAAAATAGAAATTTAGTTGATAACAAACACCAGAAACCCAATACATCATGATTTTAAAGTATAATGGTTATCCAAAAATTCCCTGAAAGGTTGCAATTTTTCCCAAATTTTAAGGTCCCGGCCCCAGTCCCAAAAAGTGGTCCGAGAGCTCTGTCATTTAAATAGTATATTTCATCATGAAAAGAACATTTCATGTGGGTGTTTAATTTAGCGAAGTTTCTCTTGTTACTGTAAGCCAACTATGATTCACAATTAAACAGTCTGACATTAATTCACAACAATTAATTTTCATAACTGAGGAAATACACAACTAAATACATGACCAGACTCACTGATAAATCTGGCACACAAATAAAAAGTTGGTATACAGTGCTCCCTCACAAAAATTTCCACATTTAGAATAAACAATATCCTTAAATCGTTAACACTTATCTGTTAATCATATCAACAAATAAATTCACTAATTACTAATTTAGCAACTTATAACTAGTATACCAAACTTTCTCAACAAAAAGTACTAAGTCATCATGTTTTGTGTCCCGGTTTGTCCGCTAAGCTCACTAGGTAACCTCTGACCTCTGTCTCATACTCAAGGTCATCTGGCTTCTCTGTTAAGACCCAGGTCTCATCAATGCTTTCCACTCGTTCACGGCAAATGGGGCATGTTTTGCTTGTCACATTCCTACAAAAATTGAAAAAATCATGTTTTGTTTTTGCTTGGTTTAAGTATTTATTTATCAAGCTCAGATAACTCTTACATTAAATATGTTATTGTAAACAAAATAAATCTTTTTTTTGCATATTTCTAAGAGACCTGTTTATTTGTTTTCAATCTCAGAAAACGTACCACTGGAATTCACAGTTCTAATTACACATGTACATGTAATTAACACATTAAGAAATAGATAACATGTACCTGTAAATCAAAATTCTTCATAAAATAAAAAGTTTATCATCAAGTTTAATTTCTCAAATGAAAACTACCTTGATAATACATCATCAAATACATGATTTTTTTTATATATCTTTATTTTGCACATTATAACAGTAATACAAAATCATTGTAATTTTATGCAAGTTTTCAGTACTTACCATGTGTCTATACACCCCTCACAGAACTGGTGAGCACATGGCAGTATGATCTCGGACCTGTTCTCCATACATATACAGCATTCATTATCATCCTCCTCCTGTCCAACACTGAAACACAGAACACGTATTCCAAATACAGTTGAACTTGGTTACCTTGAACACTGATATCTCGAATACCATGGATATATCGAAGTCATTTGGAAGTCCCAACTACTTTCTCTTGTTTTTAACCTCAGTATCTTAAGGTTAAATACTCTGATATCTCGAAGTTTTTTCTTGGCCACTTCGAGTTTGAGATAACATACCTATACAAGAATATGGGCAGATTGACATATCTTTGACCTCTACTGATTCAGTATTTCTTCCAACAAGACATGCATGTCAGTACCACAGTCTACTTCTTGATTTTTTTGTTATGTTCAAATCATGCACTTTAAAATTTTGAGAAAAATTTTTCATAAATCTTATCGATGTACATGAAACTTCATTTTTCCCTTGCTTTTTTAATCAGGGCAAAATATATTGTGTACTAATCATTTTTACTTTGAATTTCCCTAATATATATTTGTTTCCAAATGGTGAAAATATCTATATAAAGTTCCTACCCCTCAAATATGACACTA
This sequence comes from Saccostrea echinata, assembly GCF_033153115.1. Classification (NCBI taxonomy): domain Eukaryota; kingdom Metazoa; phylum Mollusca; class Bivalvia; order Ostreida; family Ostreidae; genus Saccostrea; species Saccostrea echinata. The sequence continues at coordinate 8,519,976 of NW_026889750.1, forward strand.
GCACAAATGTCATTGGGCAAACTGCTGAGTCGACCCTTCTCCTGCTCCCTGGCATTCAGATTGGCCACCTGGTCCGAGATCTCACGATACAGAACTACATACTGCTTGAGATTTAGTCTTCTCTGAGACTCCACTCTGTTTAGATGAGTATTAACCTGAATAAAAAAATAATTCTATGAACAGATATGATGTGAAAAATGCAAAACACTTGGATTATCCAGAAAGTTTGTAAACAAACTTGTAAATTTTTAGAAAATTTATTGATTTTTAATACTTTTTGGGTCACTGATGAAATCCTTTGAAGATTCACACAAAATTTTATAACTTAAAAAACTGTACTGTACTAACAACTGTTGTAACATTTTTTTTAATCAATTGCAAGGATAAGATGAAATTGGCTGTTTTGCAAATAAGCAATTGACAGCTGCAAATATAATTTTGATCAATTTTGACATGTTTTTTTTATTAAAACAAATGAATTTCTTTACATTAGAATTGATTCTTACATTTTATGACAAGAGGCCCATGGGCCACCATGATCACCCGAGTCACTATGGCCCTTCTGTTCTTTATCAGCAGATTTTTTCCCTATATATTCCTATGTAAAATTAAGATCACACATTGTTGCCACATCCTACACCAACCCCCTTGGGTCATGATTTGAGGACTAAATGAGGATGCTTCCATATAAAAATGACTAATCGTGGCTTTGCTGTTCTTCGTTTTCCTATATATTCTTATGTAAAACTTTGATTGCCCATTGTGACCCCCTACCCCGGGGGGTCATGATTTGAACAAACTTGAATCTAAAATACCTGAGGATGCTTCCATATAAATATGACTAATCATGACTAAGTATTCTTGTGAAGAAGACTTTTAAAGATACTTCCTATGTATACCCATGTAAAAATCTGATGGGCCATAGTGGCCCCACCCTAACCCAAGGGGTCATGATTTGAATAAATTTGAATCAATGCTTTAGTCAGGAAGCTTTCACTTAAGCTTCATCTTTTCTGGCCCTGTGGTTCTTGAGAAGGAGATTTTTAAATGACCCACCCAATTTTCACTATTTCCACTATTTCCTAATTATCCCCCCGAGGAGGAGGGCGTGGCCCTTCATCACAGTTTGTTGAATTTTTTAAATTTGACATAGTTAAAGATTCTGCTGGAAAAAGTTTTGTCAGACCAGATACATGTACCTTATCTTGTACAGAAAAGAATATACATAACTGCACCAAAATGCCCCTTGTTTTCAACATATTCCATCTCACAATTTTCTTTTCTTACAGATGGACAGTCTCTAATCAGAGACATAAATAACATGTTTAATGTCACTGCTTTATCAAATTTGATCGACCACCATTTATACTCAGCCATGTCTGTTTGATTTTGTGACCTTCACCTGCCCATCCCGATCCAGATCTATAAAAAATTTGCATCATGCTGATTTTTTAGTCAATTTGAGCAATGTTTTCTGGTAAGTTATTGGTCCAGACAATTTTTGGCGGGCCTTGTCAACAGGACTGACAGTTTTTGACAACTCTGTTCATTTGAACAAACTTGAATCCAATTCACCCAAGGATACTCTGCGCCAAGTTTGGTTGATATTGGCCCAGTGGTTCTAAAGAAGAAGATGAGAATGTGAAATATTTATGTCAATGAAGACAACGTCATCAACAGGGATTAAAATGATGACAAATTTTGATCAGAAAAACTCAAGACTTTGGCTCAGGTGAGCTAAAAATCTGTTGTGCCCAATGTTCCAAATTCAGAGACAATTCTTTCATTCTTTGATTGTAAATTTAACTTAAAAAATATCACACTGATTAGACCTAATATTTTGCTTCCAAATTTGAATGTTAATTGATTTTAATTACTTTAAAACATATCTGTCTAAAAAACAATTCCTATAAATATAACTCCTACATGTATATAAAATGTTCTAACATAATTTGTAAGAGGAACTTAACCTAAAGTCACATATGAAAAAAATGAAATTTTATGCAGAGTTTATTCGATACTTAATATGTTTCACACCTCTTCTCTGTATGTTACTACATAACTAATTATGGTGATGAATTAATCTTACTTTCTGGCAGATGATTTTGACTGTAGGTTTCCAGAATATGGAGGCATCTGTACCACGTTCCACTGAGAACAGTAGTTGTTTTCCTCTTCGGTCACAGAAAGTTGATGTTCTGGAATATTGGGATAAATGTATTGATTATCATAATATTTTTCGAATATTTTCAAACAATTGGTACATTCATTACAGTAAGTAAACTGATCAATAAAATATAATTTTTCAATCATTTTTTGAGATATGAAACTAGTAAAATGGTACATTTCACTTCTTCCAAATACCACTAGCAGTAATAATGTGCTATAAATAAGAATGCCTTCCATTATTTAAAAACAAGCTAAAACCTTACAATGAATTCAGCTCCTGAACAGAACGAAGGAAATCTGAGTATGAGAGATTGGCCAGACATTTCAGGATGATGAGATGGGATCGCAGTTTACTGTGCACAATTCCAAATGTCTGCTCGGGATTAGGAAGACTGTTACCTTGCCCCATTCTGCAGTAACTAAGAAATAATAATCCAACTTGATAAAGCAAATAAAAAACAATGTACCATGATAAACATATGTTTCTATTGCACAAATTTAATGCATGCAAAGCTGAATTTAATAAAGATTGTGCATCTTTTGGCTTTAATATCCTTAAATTATAAGTCATTCATTCACTAACAACAGATGTATTATAGACTACTATTAGCATAATCAAATTTTAAACAGTTTGCCTTAGATCCCTTCAGCATAATGTCAATAACTCAGTTTAAAAGCTTTTCATCCAGCTCTTGCCATATTTCTCATTGTCTTTATACTTTCCAATAAAATAAAACATTCAAGCATTAAAAGATTAACAGCAGAAAAGCTACTGATATAATACCACTGAAAAATATGACAGTGTACTTATGTTCAATTATGACTCCATAAAAATCCCAAAATTCCCTTATACGTTTTTTTTTTCACATACATAGTGAATTAGCTCAGAAGGGGCTTAAGGGGCACATAAATGCTGTTGGCAAAGCTCAGACAATAAGTTTAGTAGTCTACTACTCATATCTTTTTTCCTTATGATTGATGTCAAGTGATCTGTATAAAAAAAAATTGAAAAAAAAAATGCTAGGAGAGAGCATTGGGTTGATAAATAAGCTTACAATTATCAATATAAGGACATGTTTACATCTACATAAACAAAATTCAATTTTACACTCAGGTGATTGAGGTTTTGCAACAATAACTGTCCATGATAAGCATTGGCTAATTTAGCAACAACTATGGAATTTGACAGTTCAAAATCTACATTTGTAATCTTGTACTTTTTTGCTGGTGCATAATCAATGGGGAAAAAGTTAAAAAGACAGATTTTCCTAAACAATATTTCAAGATGTGCCGGATTATCATTATAAATCAAGTCTTAGAATAATGGTGATATTTGCCATTGAATAGCAAAAGTTAGAATATTGGTAAGTTAGTTGTTGCTATCAGCAACACAGGATTTTGCACAATCTGAGCAAAAACCGTATACAATATACAAAACCACATGAACTGCGGGTAGTATGCAACATTTATTATTTAGTCTAATTCATCCTCAGCCGTTTATGTCCAAGTTGAAAAGGGGGATAGATTCAATTAACTTATTTCTGATTCATCCATTCTTCATTTTCCTTGTTGCTTAAGAATATTTATTTGAATGTTTTATCAAACACATATATTAATTAGCGAGTGTTATTGTGCTCTTAAATATCACCAATATAAGACAAACAAATCGCATTGCGTAATGCCATCAGATGATGGGAGAACCCAAGATCAGTGTCTTTTGATGTTTAAAGGTCCTTCAACCTGTTTACCAGTCATTTTCATTTCCTTAAAAATTTAATCTTGTTCATCAATATCTGAATCTTAATTCATAATAATGATTAAGAAGGCAAACTGAAACTTACAGCATGAATGATGATGGGTTGGATGCTAAATATTTAGCCCTCTTTCCTTAGGTAGCTCAAACCTGAACGTATTCGGAAACATTTTATCTTAATTATGTTTTAAAAAATTTATCTAGTTGTATAATTTTTTTTTATCAAAATCATATTGCTATTATAATGTTATTTCTTGATCAGATAAAAGAAATTAGTGATAAAGTCAAACTTGTTTTAGTAAGAAGTAGTGTGTACGAATAAATAAATGTTTGAAATGACTTACACCTGCATTCCGGAAATATTTGCAACAAAACAGGAAGCTTTATTTCGCAGTTGACTCACCTGTCGCACCTTTCAGGTAAGAGTTGTTGATTTATAATATTCAGAATAATGTATGTTTCTTATAATATCCAGCATATTCAGTTAGCTGCAATGAGTTCAAATTTACAAAGTTTTTAGAACTAACTGTTTAATGTTTTGCAAAGTCTACCTTCAATGTTTTAAAACTTTACGAAAAACTGAATTAATATTCGATTCTTTAGTTGGACTAACGCTGTTTTTACTTCATATTTGGAGAAAAACTGGTTTCCTCTATGATTTTTATTTTGTGGTGTACTTTACAGAGATAATTGGTTGTCAGTTAGGAAAGAATCCCTAGAGTTTTACTAATGTCTCTTGCTGTACATGCTGTATACATGATTGTTATGAAATATTTGGTCAGACATTGACAAAAGGCGACTATTGGTAGTATAGCTACTCATGATAATCAATTATATTTTTGAAATGTTTTCAGTTCAAAACTGTGTGGTCTTTATTCAGGATTATCCATAATGTATACATTATTTTATAGACACTTTTAAATCAAAAAGGAAAATTTATTGAAATAAGTGACCGTCAGGGTGAGTGCAGTTGTTTATAATTTATTTACTGGATACCTATTCACTTTTAACTTTATAGATCCGCCTCTTCAAACCATACAAGACATTTGGAAGGTCTAGTCTTTGACATCAAATGACATCATATATATTAGATGCATTTTCCTATTAAGAATCCTAACAGTCTTAAAATAGGGCAAATTTTTAACAAAGAGTTTTATCTACAACTGTAGAATCCTAAATGTACATGAGGAATAAATTATGGAATTTCGCGAGAATTTAGCACCATTCAGAAATAAAATTACTCACTTTCATTTTTATGATGTTGAAATGCATGTACAGTCTACTGATCAACTGCCCACTTGCCATTTAATGTTCTCACAATTTGATTTCTAAGAGTCATTTCATGATATTAAGCACTTGGGTAAAATAAGGAATCTACAGTATCCATCTGCAATATCCATTAAAGCAATGTGAGTAACTTTTTTATTTGTAAATTTTTGTTTGATTATTACCAGAATATAGTTTAAGAGAGTAGTACATTGTTTATGGAGAAACAGTCTATTTGCAAAGGATGGTGGATACTGAGATAAATGCAGGAAAAATTCTATTGGATCATTGTGCAATGTCTGAATTTTCTCTTTGCCCAGGTGTTGCAGTAAGAGCTCCCTGCACTTGATGTTGTTTAAAGTAAAATATCAGACAATGCAAAATTTAATGCAATCAAGTGCAAAAAAAATTATGTTCACTATATACTATTTTCACCTCTGATTTGCAAGTTCTCTTTTCTTACTTCAAGTCCAAGACTGATATCACAAGGTTCAGTTGGTTGTTTGTTTGTTTGCTTTATGTCCCTATGAGAATTTTTCACTCATATTGGGATGCTACTAATTGCCAGTCAAATCTTTTGTCATTTTGACAAAATCAACTCATATTGGGATGCTACCAATTGGCAGTCAAATCTTTTGTCATTTTGACAAAATCAAAAAATCCAAAAAAAATTTCTGTAATAATGAAAGAAAATATCAGATACTTATGCAGCATGAGTTTGGAATATTATAATTTTCAGTACATTAGATATAAAAGCAAAAAAAAGTACATCAGATATAAAGTCCAGAGAAAAAAAAAAGAACTCCAGAAAAAAAATTATATATTTTTTTTATAGACCTGTAGAAATTGTTTAAAAAGAAAATTAAAACAGACTCATATAAAATATTTAACAGTGTCAATTAAGATAAATAGTGACATGAACTGTAAGAAGTGTATTAGAAAAAAAAAAACATGTTTAATACATTTAAATTTTCTGACATCAGTATGTTCATTATAACTGTGATTGGCAGAGGTTAAGAACTTAATAGATTATAAGTATATATATTGAAACGTAAGATTCTAAATATAGATTTCATAACTCTTGGCATTAATTACAGTGTCTGATAAGCTCAACAAGTTCTGGTCCTATCTATCTCTGATAATTCACTTCCTTGTCAATCTTTTGCAGATGTTCAAATAAGCCTAAAGTCTTTATGCACGTTGAAGATTGGGTGCTTCATTTCTATAATTAGTTTTAATTAATGATCATCATGCCTGATTCTCCTAGAAATTTTAAATGTACTGTGTTACACTAGATGTGTTTATTTATAATTCTGAAAGTGCATGTTGCATGCATGTGAAACTGTTGTTGAAGCAAGTCACACATGGACTTTTTCACATTTTAGTTTTTGTAGAACCATGGCTTGTTACACTTTAATCCAATTATGCAGATTACAAATGTATGAGGTTATACAATCTTTATTTTAAGACATACGTAACTTAATTGAATTAGGGTTTCTTGACTAGTTTAACATAATCCCTGATAAGTATTATAGCCATACTGGCAAGTTTTTTTGGCAATGAAGCAAGTTATTGAAGGACAGTATGAAGCAATTAGTGTGAAACTTTTTAAAACTTCAAGCTGTTCATGCATGATTTATTGTCATAAAATATTCCTGTGTATGATATTTCAGGAGGAGATTTTACTCGGAGATAACTTTTCCTGTAATGTAAGTCACTGAAGCATGGGGTATTTCTTTTCACTTCATTGTTAGAAGTAATGTCTCCTTCTTTGTGTTTTATGCTAGGGTACAATTTTCAAAGTAACACTTCAGATATAATTTGGAAAAAAAAAGAAATTATAATTGCAGCCTCTGCTAATATAGAGAAGCTCAACTTTTGTAAGTACACTTAACAGGTGTATTAAATTTCAATTTAAGACTTTACTTAAAAAGTTCAAATTTTGTAAACAACATTTATCAAAGTCAGCTGGTGGAAAATGATAAAGGTTCACACTGTAAGAGCTTTACACATCAGTAGCTTTATTTGATAATTTATTAATACCTCAGGTTGGTTAAGAACATGAGGAAAGTCCCGAGAAAATGAATATATTTAAGGTATAATTGAATGTAAAGCTGTCAAAAAAAACCCAAATTAGTTAACCACCAAATATTTCCTGACATTGAATAAATGACATGCTGAAAATAGTCAATTTTAGTGACAGGGTGACAATTCATTCATACTGTGATTAAAATACAGAAAGGCAAATTTGGACATGGTATGAAAGAGTGCCCACAATAAAAAATCAAATGTGGGTCAATTGGCTGAGGACATTTTTATGTATTATACATTTTTTAAGGTCATTTGCTTGGCTTGGAAGTCAAATATGATATTAAAGTTTTAGAGAGCATTCATGCAAGAGATTGCCCATTTTCAGGATGAGTGACTTTGAATTTGATGTTGCAAAAACTTTCCTGCAGTCAGTCGATGTTAAATATGGGTGAGCTGTAAGAAATTTGGTGCACAAAACCTCAATGATGTCAACTAGACTTTCTAGAATGAAATTCTAACCACATCTCATCCATATAGTATGGTTAAAAGTGACAATTTAAACACTATGTTACTGTAACATTGAAACTGTCAATGACAAGGAAAATTCTAGTCAAAAAGTTTTCAGACTGTTTCATTATTGGGATCTTTCTGAATTAGCAGTTAAAGACAAATCTTTTCAAAATGATGAACTTTTGAACTTTTGAAATCTTTACTTTTTTCATGACTGTTTTATCTGGACATACAGGCTAAACAATCATATTTAACAGAGCTTGGACTATGGGAAGGAAAAAAAAATTTCCTTATGAGCTTTAAGTGTAGTGATTTTATATTTCCTGCTATATCAATTCAAGTTATTTGAAGGTCAGAATTCTCCTGCAGCCCCTTTATACCTTGACTACTCATAATGACATTGGTGGACTTAGAGGGGGACACCCCCCTCTCCTCCCCCCCCCCCCCCATTTTGTAACCAAACCAAACTAATTAAGATTAAGATATTAATTTTCTGTTGTTGAATATTGCATTTATTTAATTCACATCCCCCAGACCCTTAGTTTGCACCCCCCCCTTTCAAGAATTCTGGATCCACCACAGTGACTGCTCTGTAATATTACTGACAGGTTTGTCAGTTTCTGTGTGTAATAATGTGGTATATGGTATCCTCTTCAAATAAAGGAGAATATATACAGTTTGTTCACTTTATATAATATATTATTTGTAGTTGCTAGAATTCATGAGTTAATTATGATGGGAAAGGGTGGAGTTATTTTTAGGTTTAAAGAAAGAGGGGACCAAGGAAAGAGTGAAGAAAAGAGTTGGAGGGATGGGTTTTTTTTAACATTTCAAAGATACATATGATATTACATTCAAACATAAAGAGTTCCATCATTTAGAGGTTAACCATTGAAGTGAACAAACCACAATTCATTGTAATTATGATGAATGCATTATGTTATGCATTTGACAACATGGCCTTTTACCAACATCAGATTTATTCATCAGCCAGTGCTAATAGTTTTTTTCATGTCTATATGGAAGATATTTTTGGCTGCGTTGTGAATATATAGGAATCAAGACTGATATATATGGGTGTGGTCATGCAAGTCTCTTTTAATTTCTCTTGTATTATGTTTTATAAATAGATGTTTATGTAAAAGGTACACACTGGCTTGTTTTTCTATCTCAACGTCAAGTCGTCAACATCACATTTCATTCTGAAAATTGGGGTATACAAAAGCGTAGATGTTCGTACAGGTACACAATTGACCCCAGAGTGACCTTCAAGGTGTACACTGAAAGTCACATTCTGCAAATGAAGGGCATATAACGCAAATCCAAAGCGAAAAATGAGATTTATGGGCATGTAACTTAATACAGACAAGAGACTAGGATTAATCAACATAGGCATTTACTGTGACCAAAAGATACTTGATAGCTCTTACAAAGGAGGATGAATTTTAAGCACATCATTAGTTTAAGTACCTTGGTCAAACTTTCTGTGTATTATATTCACATCATTTTCTTCAATTTGTTTTAAATGATAAAAATCTGATACATTTTTAAGGAATTCCCTTTTCACCTAAATTGAAAATGTGACAAGATTTAATGTTATAGGAATACATGTTGAATACTAATACACTTCAATCTAAATGCTTTTAGTTTTAAAAATATTTTTGATAATCTTTTTATTTTGATTAATCTGTCAAAAATGATGCCAAGCTTAATCTTAATTATATATACCTATATATATACAGTAGTCTTGAAATTCCAATTCTGTATATTCACATCCATGCAAATGATGATCAAAGTTTACAAATTGAGTCACAAAGTACATCTGCTATTTTTAAACAGTAAATTCATGTCAGCTAACTTTGGTCATTATAGAGTTTCAAAATTTTTATACATGCATGTATAGGTGCATCTAGTAGTTTGAGAAGCTCTAAAGGTCAAAATTTGTTTACTTTCTCTTGCGCTTATGCTACTTTACCTTTGGGGAATACTTAAGGGCAATATTCTTGTTTTTTGAAGTTCTATGAGTTCCATCTAGGTATCATCTTTGATTTACGTCTAACTGCACAGGTATGATAGTTACCAGTTGTAGGTTCCTATAAAATTTGCAGCATAAAGAATTTAAAGTTTAAAATGATAAATGAATGCTGCACAAGTGACGGACCCCCACTTGCTAACTTTGATTCAAACTTCATTTGAAAAGAATTCTGGCATCTGAATTTGTTTGTTGAGTGGCATGAATTTTTTTTTATTCAAGGGAAAATTCTTTTGTTGTAAAGTTAGTTTTGTGACTAATTGCAGGATTGTATCATGAAAATCTCTTCACTTAGGTTGAAATTCTTGAATCATAAAGTAAGCTTTAGAATTTATAACTGAATTAAGATCTTTAGGTAGAATATAAATGGCATGCCTGAAAATTCTGATGTATTATACATCATATGAATCTATATATACAGAGGTATAATTGTGAATATTATTCATAATTTACACATGTACATGTAATTGTTTGGAATAAATTTCACGGTTTGCCCAGGTAGGCAATATTCGTGACAGTTTGCAATAAATTGGTGTCAAGACATCTGTGGGCACAGGAAATAGTTTTTTCTGACAGGAGTTACTTGTTAAAAAATGCAGTCCATAAAAAAAGATCTATGTCATATGTATGAGCTTACAGTGAGTAATATGAAAGATTGTTAAAAGCTAGCAAATTAATTTTCCTGCCATCCACAAATTAATTTTACGATGAAATGTCTAATTCTTATAACTGTCAAAAAAAGAGATGATTTTATTTTTTTTTTTAACAGACAAGTTAATCTGGGGAATTGACCTTAAATGATAAGATATATCAGTTTGACCCTTGAAATGAATTCAGTTTTTCCCTTCAATTTTTTAATGTTTTTGATGAGGAATTTTCCTGGAACATTGACTTGTCAAAAATACTGCTTTAACTTCGTTATATTGTAAAATTAGGTATTAAAAACAAAGAGCTAGGTTCACTTTATGCATAAAATGGCCCTGTAGGCATACCGATTTATTGACTAACACTTTATGTTCCATTTTTAACATCAAGATAAAGTAGAGACTTAGTGCTTTCATTTTCTATTAAAAATTTTCTCCTTAAAGCCAAGGTCTTGGAAAACAGACTTTATGGAATTGCAATGTTCTTGAATTTTAAGGAAAACAGGTATATTTGAGTACTTTCAGAGAGGAAAAATAATATGACCGCACCCTCTGATCTAAAAAATAAAACATGTTTTATAATCTTCAAAAACAGTTCTATCATTTAATAGTTGCATAGATCAGATTAGTAGATCAGAGGTTGCGCTTTATATTAAATATCGAAAAATAGCTTTAAAAATTGGCCGGTTTTGTAGAATTTTTCAAGATATGAGGAAAATGACGCATTTCATGACGTCATAATGCATTGACTTGCCAGAGAATTACGTCATTTTTGATAGATACGCAGTCACCAAAGGTCTAAATGATATATTATACATATATTACATGGCTTCGAGGGCAACATACCAGAATATTTGCCCCCGAGGTGACAGGAAAGCCCTGGAGTGTTATGTCGCCCGATGCCGAAGGCAGAGGGCGACATAACACTCCAGGGCTTTCCTGTTACCGAGGGGCAAATATTCTGGTATTGTTGCCCGAGAAATCATGTAATATATGGTATATAACATTTTTAAAAAACCAAAATCGGACATATGTATTGAAGACTATGGACCTGTGTAAATATCTGGAAAAAACATGCAAATTGTTTTTTAAATAGTTGATTGGTGGGTACCAATTGTTTCGATAATAATGCTAAGGAACATTAACACTATTGTTGTTAAAATGATAACGGGGGACAGCTGAAAGTTATGAAGGCTGATTTCTCTTCCTCTATAAATAATTCCGAAATATTCCGTCTTGTTTCATTGCAGAATGTTTTCAGCACGCTGACACTTGTGCTTATAACTTCTGTTGTATTTACGGAATTTTTCTCCTCAATCAAACTATCTAGTTCCTCTGAATTTAAATGAACATAAAAAAAAAAACGTAGACGTTTTCCAGACATTTTCATTTTCGCGGAACTGTTTACGTTTGCTTAGCAACTGCCTCTGTGAATTTCGAACCCGATTTAATTAATATGCAGAATGATTACACGCGAGGGAATATAACGGTGTTCAGGAGGGCAACATAACTGTTTCCGGTGTAATATAACTATATCCGGCGTGATTCAGCAGTTTTTCAGGGCATATGGATAAAAATATCACATTTGTGATATAATGGGAAAACTTCTTCAAAAATGTTATATAATGCATTGTCAACTAACACTAAGCAGTTTCAGTTTTTCAGAAATTCACAGGGCCAAAAAAGGCCCTAAGTGAACCTTGTTCTTTCCATAGTTTCTTTAAAATTTGAAAGCAAAAGTGAAAGAAACCATTTAAAAGGTTGTGATGTAAGAATTCAAGAAAGAGCATCAATTTAAATTAAGTGAATTAGTTTAATTTTATTCCAGAAAAGGAATCTTGATACTCAAATTTGATTTTAATCATGATATTCATAATTGAAGGCTTTACTTTAAATTTTCAGAGGCGATGTAAGACAAACAATTTATTGTTTTAAATTTTTTCTCTTTAAAAAAAAAAAATGTTTCTCATTCTAAACACCAAAAAAAAATTATGATGTAAATCTTGGTGAAAGTTTGCTAAATATGTCACATCTAATGGATTTCTCTCTTCTGACACAAGGTTGACAGAAAATCCAAAGATTTAAGGGCTTTCTCGTGTTACTGATAAATGGTCTCTAAAATTCAATGTCCAGTAAGTGACCAGTCTGGCTAATTATGGCCATCTTGTGTCTAATCAGTTGTGTAAATACAAACATGGTAAAAGCCTCAGGGGTCAACAATTTTCCCGTTCTGATCTGTAATTACAGGTATCATCACTTTATTTGATCTGGAAATGTGGACTTTGTTTATCTGAATTTAAATAAGGGATTCGTAGTTTTGAAGTCAAAAGGTTGAAAGCTGAATTTAAATTGATTGAAAGAGGAATTATAAATACATACATTCAAATACATACAGTATTGATTTCGGTTTTTTTTCTTTTCAGATGAAATTTCTACAAAATTCACAATGATACCTGGTATTTGGAAACAATAAAAACCATTAATAAGTATGAAATGTATCAAGAAAATCAATCGCATTGAATTATATATATTGTTTCATTCGTCTAAGAGCCATTGGTTTTGATAAATTGATATGTGTACCAATTTTAATGCTAAATGCTTAGGTAAATGCCCATAAGCTGTATGTATACAGCAGGTGCACTTTTATACAACTTCTGTATCGTGTGGGGTTCAAAATAATAAATGGCAGTTATTATCAATACCAGGTAATTAGTCAACTAGTTTATATTGATGCCAAAGGGCAATATGAGATTTCGGACTTTAAACAAAGTTTTGAGTCAATATTTTGGCATAGGTACTCGAAACAGGCTTTCACTGTCAAATTTTTCATCTAATCTGTTACAAATACAATTGGTCTGGCGTTTCCTTTCAGCGACTCCGAATTGATTTTTCTCTGGTATGTCTATTCACCAAGTATAGATAAGGAGGTCTATATAATTATAAGAAAAAATCACCCTGCTGTCAATTCAAGGGGTGCTAATATATATATACTGCTGACAGTTTTTTTTTTTTTTTTTTGAAATATTGTCATTGAGATTTTATTAATTCTTTTTTGGGGTTTATGAATGCATGCAGATATATACATGCGCAAGTTGAGATCATACACTTGCAATGGAATTTCTTTATGTGATTTATTGACTGTGAAGCGTTGAAGGCATTATCTGTATTTTAAAGTTTGTGCAAATATTGTTCGTATAAGCCTCAGGAAAATATAAGCGAGCATTACATATATAGATATTAATCATGGGTAGCCACTGGCAGGGAAATACACACCAGTGACTATTGAGTTGTGGAGGGGTTGTCGTAATTTTCAGAGGAGCTTTAGAAGCAACGGTGTCTTTACTAAGTGTTTCCTTTTAATGAACTGATATTCTGTGTGTGGCACTTCCAAACACAAAAAAAAAATTGTGCACTAAGGGATTTTACGGATTTGATACACAAGGAGTCACCTGCTTTTGTTGTGGTTGAAGGGTGTATGTGATATGTAACAGTGTATGGAATATTTAAATCCTCCTGGACATGAATACATATGCTAGACAATAATCCTCTGAGATTTCTAAGTAGTCTGCATGTTGAGGTCTTGAAATTTAAAGATTCTTCGGACTACAGATTTTAAGGAACGGAGATAAAATTATTATTTACTGTCCACCTTGACCAAAGAGATAAGGTGTGTATGTAGGGTATATTTTTAAATCTTCCCTAAAAGAAAAACCAACCCCTTTTTGAAAAAAAAGCATTCCAACCCTGATATCTTCATTGTGTTTGTCAGAGTGCTGTATTAGTAAAAGACTTAGGGGTTCAATAGGATGGAATGACTGATCAAAGGGCTCTTATCTTTGTTTTTATTGTGACAGATTATGTGATCGAGAGTGGGTGATAGTCGCTCTGTCATTATGTAGATCACACCAATCTTACAGTGTCAACAAACCGACAGAGATCCTGGGCCGCGACCCAGTGTCCATGTATTTGGAGGGCCCCACGATATATATATATACACTACACATACCTGTGTTTGTTGTTTTTACAGGTAACACAGATCATCAATAATCAGATCATGGTGGTTTGATAGCATCACGGAAAAGATCGAGAGATCAAGAGGTCTACAGTTATGAGAAACATGCTCATCCTACACACGTAAGGAAAAAAAACCCTGAAGCACAGAACAGGACCAGAGAGAGAGAGAATATACTTTCTATAACATCACATCTGGTTCCTGTTGGAGGATTTTAAACAGAAGGTGAGTACCCGACAGTCTCTTATTTTTCTGACATAGTTCCAGGATAGATTACCCAGAGATAATTTTTTAGAGGTTCCTTTTTTCTCTTTGTGTCACTTTAAATAATAGGAGGGAAAATACTTGGCATTTTTTGTTCGTTTTTGGGGCTATTTTATATGAATATTTGATGACTAGGTCAGGTTTAATGACAGGGAATAATAGTTCACGGTGTAATGTGAAAAGGAACAATTGAAGTACTCTGGGATTGTACAGTGATCTGAGGTAATCCTTCAGTAAATTGACCATATTAGAGGAAAGGGAGGTTTTTATGGAATTTTTCAGAAGAGAAATAGTGTGGGATTTTTTTCGGTACAAGAGGTATAATGGGTCATATTGGGTTTCAGGCACAGGTGAGAAAAAACAACTAGGTCACAATAGAAATCACAAACATTTAAAAATGATTTTCTCCTATACAAAGCTGTTGGTATATATTTATATATAGGTCAAGGTAGGTTGAATTTTTTATGAAAGATTTACGTTGAGGTTGGAAAACAATGGTTTGGTTGTTCAATATAGGAAGCAATCTTCAGTGTTTCCTGAGGCATATACATAGAAGAGGAAAAAAATCAATTGTCAATTATATAGGTACCAGTAAGTAATTATAGATGTAAGCTCTAAGGATTAACACCTTAATGAGAAATCACTAATCAGTAAGATTCATTTTCATCAAAGTAACATAGGCCAAAAAAAAATCTGTCAAGTCAGCTTCTTCTTCAAGCTTTAATCGATTGTCCTTAATTATTGTATCTCGACTTCTCATATACTAAGCTTCTAGGAGATATAAAGACATTTAAGGGGAGTTTTTGTTAACCTCTATTCATTCAGATAAAAAAACAATTCTTCCTTTTCAATAAAGATAAAGGATTTTTTTACTTAGTTTATCAGAATTATTTCCCATTAAAGGAGGAAGAAGATAAGAAGAAAAATTTCCGGTCGGGCAGTTTTATCTTCATGGCTATCATTGATAATTTGGCTATATAGTTTTTTTTTCATTATTACAGTGCATACACCTTTTATTCTACTCACTTTTGACAGACACAGCACCATAGGTCATTAAACTCGGTTCTAATTAATCAAGACAATAGGTTGACAGTTGATGAGATTTAAAATTAATGAGTGCATGTCCATCAAAGCTGCAGGCATGCGTTATGTATTGTTAATTTCACAGAAGTCTGAAGTACTGTGTTTTAAGTGATTTGATGATTCCGTATTACCACACAGTGGAAGCCAGAGTGTAAAGGGGTCTGGGAAATAGGACTATAATCCCATCGGGAATGTTGATCCTTTGTATTGATGGGATTACCGTAATCTGTTATTTTTCTGAGAAGCCCAGCTTGATGTTATTGCGATCTGTTTTATATAGGACTTCTCTTGTTTTGATGGGTTTTTTTTGCTCTTTAAATGTGAATTATCTGTTTCATACAGAGGATTAATGGTACCATTCCTTAATTTTTTTTATGAAAATAACTGAAGAATGTGATGAACAGTTTTTAAAGTTTACTTGTGTGGACTCTCCTGAAGAATACACGATTTTCCTTTTTCATGAGAATGGTGTCAAGGATTGTTAAGCAGGGTCATTGATGACATTACCCATTTGCAGGTTTATCTTTACACTCGGAGCTTTTCTTTAAAATGTTTTAAGATAATAATTTGATGTTCTTCAGGCACAAAATGGATTGCATATCTTTTTAAAAGTTATGTAACAATTTCCTCATGGTGTAGTTGAGTGTTATGAATTGTTAAACACCAGACAGTGTGCGCATCATGGATGGATTATAAATGACAAAAAACTGAAGTACAAAATGTAAGCGTAAATAATATTCAGGGACACATGATAGCTGCACCATATTGTATTGTTGTTGAATTTTGATACCATGAAGATTTAACGTAGAATATCTGCACACAATAATCAGTGGAGGATATTTTTTACACCTAATATTCTGCCATACATTTTTAATGACAGGCAGTATCATATTTGAAGAGGTAAATCAGTGCTGGACTGGCTAATTAATACAGGCTAAAAACTGCAGTGTTGATAAAATAATCAAGGTGTCAAGCGGTGAATGCTCTGTGCTGTGTCACCCCAATAATGCACATGACAGAGTAACTGTGTATTTCAGGGACTAGACTTTAGAGGCCTCAAGGATTTATGTTGCATACAATCCTTTCAGAAATCCAATGGTATAAAGTTTTGTGAGATTTTCTTTTGCGAGTGATTTTAAAAGAATCTAAAACTGACTGAGGTTTAATTGGATTGTACGTAATTAGTTGGGAAAAAAGAAGAATTCTGTTTTCTTTTACTGGATTTGTCATAGATACATTTTATTTTATGGAATTTCAGTAGTGTTTCATATGCATTCTCTTTATTTATTTTGTGGAGTGGACCCTTCAAAGAATATAAGCAAGTTTGTTTGCCATTGTGTTGAAGTGCAGAAAAATGACATATAAGTTGTTTGTTTAGCATACAGATTTTTATACAATTTGTGTGTGGTGTATTTCATTATCATAACACATTCAATAACCACTCATAAATTATGCATTCAAATCTGCATGCATATATTCTTTGCAAAGTATAAAGCTGACTAGATCACTTCAGGTTTCAGAAGGCCACCAGTCTGCTAAAGTTACAATGTTATGTTCATCATCAAAATTAAGTTAAACAAAATATTTTCTTTACTTATTTTTTTGTTTTGTTTTCCAGGATGTGCTATAACAGACCAACCACTGAATTTACAAGTGCCAAGCCAGGATAAACTGGCATATATATATATAGTGTCATCTAACCCCACAAAAAGTGTTTTGAAGTGACCAGAAATGGCGGAACTTAAGGTGAGAGTGGATGGAGTTTCGAGAGTGGTTTGTGGTGTCACGGACACCACTAGTTGTCAGGATGTGGTGATAGCACTGGCCCATGCCATGGGAAGGACAGGTCGGTTTACCTTGATCGAAAAATGGAGGGATAGTGAACGGCCTCTTCTTCCAACAGACTGCCCTTTACAAGTTCTCCACAAGTGGGGAGAATATGCAAATGAAGTTCAGCTTTTGTTGCACCAGTCTGACAAGAAAGATCAAGTTTCTCAACAGCAGCAACATCTGAACAAAATAGATCCTGCTCCTGTTCTAGCAAAGGAAAAGGATTCTGGGATCAGAAGAGTTTTGACATTCAGCGGTGCTCATAATTCTGAAGTGTCAAACCGTCCTCTATATAAAACTCCTAAACAACGGCAGTACATGGGCAGAATTAGCGAGGATCAACATTCTAGATTAACCAATGAGATTACAAATTCTCAGCAGGGTCAAAGGTCAAGGGAAGATGTGCATTACAAACCCGATAAACAGAACTTTCATCCTGCTTTTCGAGACAAAGAGAATGTACTAGTGAATGGTGGAAATGTAAATTTTCAGGATGTCAAGAAAGGCTTGAGGCCTGGACAAAATGGAATAGTTCATAGGTATCCCAGCCCTCCAACTGAACAAGTGCAATCACAACCCCATGTTGTTCCTAATAACAGAATTGACCATAGAAATCCAAAACGGATGGAAGCAAGGGTGAATCCTATTCAGAGAAATTCACCCAGGACTACGCATAGTGTGGACCAATCAGCTACAAGTGCATTATTTCCCCCTCATTCAAAACCTAGACATAGTGAGGAGAATGTTTCTAGAGGAGATCAGGTGAACCATCCCAGACAGCCTTCTCCTCACATAGACAATGTTAGAGCTTCCGCCTTCCAGCGTGTTGTTCCCAACAGACAAACTTCACCTTATCGATCAAAAGAACCAGAGGTCGTTCCAGATCAAAATGGTGAGGCGGAGGAATATGATTTAGATAGCAACTTCCCTAGTCTTCCTAGAGATAGGGTGATGCTGGAGGAGTACCGAATGCCTGGTGATGGTCACCATGACAACAGTCTCATCGCAACAGATCAAAAAGAGAGGGTGAAGCTTCAGAGACTGGTGAGCATGCAACAGGAGAGGTTAAAGATGCAGGAATCCCAGATCTCCATCATAGACACAGGTAATGCAGGAAATATATTCATTAAATATAAGTTAATTAATTCATATACACGTCTTTTATTACACACAGAATTAAAGATATAGCAAATGCTCATTTGCACTTCCATGTTAATTATTTCCTTGATTCATTTTTGAAGGAAAACTTTTATACTAATTATAACTTTATGTGGCATGTTATTCTATGTTAGAGCTTAGTTCCCTCGAGGCAAAACAGAAAGAAGAATCAGAAGAAATTGAGAAAATCACCAGCAAAATTAAAGAACTAGAGGATGTTACCAGAAAGTACGAAGTGGAAATCAGTGAACTAGACTCTACATCTTGGGTGGATATTATAGAAGCAGAAAAACAAAAAGAGAAGAAAATTCATCTGGAGATTAAGACGTGTAAGGACAAAATCAGCACAGAAACAACAGAGCTCAATAAACTCAATGATAGACTTCCTCAGGTTCAGACAGACATTGATAATGAGAAAGCAGAAATGGAACAAGAGGCAAAACGGAGAAAAGAGGAGGAAGAAAAAATGGTGGAAGAAATAAAATCGATGAAAGAAAAGTTGGATGTGGAGAACAAGAAAATAGATACTGATAACACAGAGCTAGAAACAGTGGAAAACGAGCTTAGGGACCTACAGAACAAGCTAGATCAACAAAAGGAGGAAGTTACTTCCCTTGAGAAACAACTAAAAGACGTGAACCTTAGAGATTTTCAATTTTCTCCTGGTCCAAAAAGGAAGAACAAGTCTGTAGAATCAGGTGAAGGTAAGACTGATTGTGTTAAATGTTGTAATTTACTGCTCAGAATTTTTTTGTGAATAATTCAGTTGCTGTCATATATATATGCTAATAATATTCAGTTATAAATACTATATTCAGTGTCGCTATTCACTTTGCAAATACTTAAAGCTGGTACCTGTTATTTTAGCCATGCAAAAAGGTCTTTATAGCAGGCAGATAACAAAACTTGCAGAGGAATTTCTGTTTCAAAGTTTGATAAATTTATTAAATTACTACTACATGTAAATACTGATAAATATTTTTTGTTAAAAATTTTTTGATTTAGCTAAAGAAATGTGTTCATTGAATGTGATACTGCGATTACTTCTTTCAACATCTTTAGAAAAGGTGTCACTACTTGTAAATGTAACACAAATTATCATGACCTAGACATAAAATCTGAGGCTTTGAAATTCAGAGTAATTTATTGAGTACTTTATGGCCTAGTATATCTTTTTTTTATTTGATCAGTTTGGTGCAGGGATTTTTTTTAGCCTGGAAATTTTTTTTTCTTCTGTCAATATACATGTTTTTCAACTTAAAAATAATCTAAGAATCAAATTAATCATATGATTATGATTGACTAAACATCAAATAGGGGGTTATATATCACAGAATTCTATTCATAAAATTGGAACTGACATTAGAAAATGTACATGTTTTTAACAGTCTTGCATGAAATTTCAAACTTTAATTACTGGAGTTTCAACATCATTGATGGAGCTACATGTAGAATAGTACTGCACTTTTAAGTTTATATTGTTGTTTTAGAGAAGTTCTTGTCACATTAATGTCCTGTCTATATCACTCACCAGATTTTTTTTTTTATTTTCTGTTGCCCTCCATGCCAATAGTGTAGGATAATCAAGGTAAATAACTCTTTGTGTGGCTTGTGGATTAGGTAGAGTTATCTTTCTTTGAGTTGTTGTGTGTGAATTTACAGGGATAATAAGCAGAAAAAGACAACAAAATGTTGCAAAAGGCATAAACCCATTGTAATTTTTTTTTTCAAGTAGATTTTTCATCTATAGTCATTATCCAAGTAGGTTAATGAGTGTTATGATAGCTAAGCCAATAAACGAGTGTGCTGATATAGTGTTCATACATTTCAGTAGTTGATTAAGTAAACTTACAACATAAATTTAGGGTAGACTTTGCAAGTCACCACTGTTTGAATACTAAAACTATTCCTTATCATTTGTGCCATTATAGTTTTTTTACAATTAGATGTACTGTTAATCTTATTTTTTTAATATATATGTAGTAGTAAAGAAAGTTTCATGATTTCATGTACGTATATACCATTATACATGTATATATTTCCCATTATATTCAAGACCCTAGCATAAACATTTCAGGGAAAAAATGAAGATATGTACATATAATTCTGTTTGTTCTTAATTATGCAATTTATAGAAGATATATTAGGTGGCCTTATGCGAAGTGTTTGGGACAGGTATGCTTGCCGGACTATATACATCTCAATTCATGATTTAATAAATAATGATGTAAATTTCTCTTCACAGCTGTTTTGAAGATCCTTGAAGGAAGGATGTCCCCCATCAAAGGACTCAGTGGAAAGATCACGCCAGTCTTATCTGTGGCTAAAGATCCAGATGGGGTGTGGGTATAAGAAACCAGAAAGTGACCATTTTTACACCTATAAAACCATTGACAGTTCATTTCAAGTCCTACGATGTTTGATTTCGTAAAACTGTAACGCTTTGTGGTCAAAACTTGGTATGGAAGATTCTTGTATACATGTATGTACACACACTTGTATGCTTGTGTGAGACATGTTTCTGCAATTGTGGTACATGTATTGAAGAGCATATACATGAAGTGTTAAAATTCCATTTCTTTCGATACCAGTAAGAGGTTATCTTGCCTTTTCTACTTGATTTTTTTTTCTCTATAAATATTTGTTCATTATGAGAGGACATTTTTTGTTGGATATGACATTTTCTTATTTTGAGCAGAACTGAATCGGCCTTTCTATATACAGGATGTAAATTTTCCAATTTTTAGCTCTACTGGTCAGAGACCAGAAGAGCTTATGCGATAGTAAGGTGTCCGGCGTCCGTCCGTCTGTCTGTCTGTCCGTCTGTCTGTAAACAATTTTTCAAAATGCTACTCCTCCTACAGTTTTGGTCTGATTTTAATATAACTTGGCACACAAGTAGACTACACTAAGATACATAATTCAGTGCATCGGTTTTTGATTTCAATGAACGGTGTTGCCATGGTTACTAAAAATAGAAATTTTTGTGAAATTCCTTTAAAATGCTACTCCTCCTACAGTTTTTGTTTGATTTCAGTATAACTTGGCACACAAGTAGACTACACTAAGATACATAATTTAGTGCATCGGTTTTTGATTTCGATGAACGGTGTTGCCATGGTTACTAAAAATAGAAATTTTTGTGAAATTCCTTTAAAACGCTACTCCTCCTACAGTTTTTGTTTGATTTCATTATAACTTGGCACACAAGTAGACTACACTAAGATACATAATTTAGTGCATCGGTTTTTGATTTCGATGAACGGTGTTGCCATGGTTACTAAAAATAGAAATTTCTGTAAAATTCCTTTAAAATGCTACTCCTCCTACAGTTTTGGTCTGATTTCAATATAACTTGGCACACAAGTAGACTACACTAAGATACATAATTCAGTGCATCGGTTTTTGATTTCAATGAAAGGTGTTGCCATGGTTACTAAATATAGAAATTTCTGTGAAATTCCTTTAAAACGCTACTCCTCCTACAGGTTTTGTTTGATTTCAATATAACTTGGCACACAAGTGGACTACACTAAGATACATAATTTAGTGCATCGGTTTTTGATTTCAATGTAAGGTGTTGCCATGGTTACTAAAAATAGTAATTTCTTTAAAGTCCTTTAAAACGCTACTCCTCCTACAGTTTTTGTTTGATTTCAATATAACTTGGCATACAAGTAGACTACACTAAGATACATAATTTAGTGCATCGGTTTTTGATTTCGATGAATGGTGTTGCCATGGTTACTAAATATAGGAATTTCTATGAAATTCCTTTAAAACGCTACTCCCCCTACAGTTTTTTGTTTGATTTCAATATAACTTGGCACACAAGTAGACTACATTAAGATACATTATTCTATTTATTGCTACATTTTGCAAAGTTTCAAATCCAAGTGCTACGTTTCCTTTGTTATATGTACAGACCAGTAGAGCTACAGTCTCATCAGAGACTTCTGGTTTTTTTTATTTTTCAAAACATATAAGTTGTGAAAATGAGATATTTCTCTGTTTATTTTTCATCTCGGTGTCAGGTTTGTGATATTACTTTATTTAAAGAATGACCAGGAGATATTTAGGGCTTTTCTGTAAAAATGTTAATTTCTCCAGTATTTTTAAGTCATTGCAATATGACAGAAGAAAAATGTATATTAAAATGGGACAAAAATCTTAAATTTTGTTTTCTTTTCGAAGAAGATGAATAATTGTGAATTATATACTGCATGTGTTTCTGAGTCTGTGAAAGGGTTAATTTTTATGTGATGTTGAAAAATTTAAGGTACATTGACCCTTCGATAAGAGAGATAACTCTATTAAAATGCTATCTCTGTTAAGTTTTGCCCCACAAGGTAAAGTGAAATTATATCATTTTTGTTCTAAATGAAATTTCTTTTGGATAATCATTTGTGTTGATTAAAGCAAAGTTTTATATGAGTGAACCAGAGGGACAACAAGCCTTAATGGTTGATATCATAATTATTCATCTATGTTGTTAGAACAACATATCATACTGCATTTTACAAAGTTGTATTTTTAAATTTCTATTTTGATACATTGAATTAACACATTATTTTCCATGTTGCTAAGATAGTAATTGTAACATGATGAGAAGTAAATGATGGTCATATGATATAGTTGTTCATTACAAAATATCAATGTCATATTTTGTCATTTTTGCATGCTAGATCAGGTAATTGATTTATTGTTCTGCAGCCAAATAATGTGTTCAGATATTCATACATTCCTCATTAATCCCAGTTTATGTAAACCAAAGACTCATAATTTTTTTGGCCCACGCTATATTGTGCATTAGATTTAATGATATCATAAAACCGGGAATGATTTGCTATTGATAATAAATACTTACTTATTATAAGTGTGGTCTTTCATTGGTAATTTTTTTTCTTTCAACACTTCATTCCTCTTCTAAGTTTAGAATGAGTGGCCATGTTAATATGTATTTATTACTGGTGGATATTTCATTTCCTTGAGAGCTGTTTATTTTTTTGTGTACATGAAGGTTAATCATGTTGATACTCAGAATAGCATTGTATTGGGGTAAAAAGGATATATGTTCATCAAAGAGAGGTTTAATATTTTCTTCACTTGTCTATGAATCATTTTTATAACAATATTTATCACATATCATGTATATTCATTCCTTCTACTTACATATGCCCACAATATTGGGAGAATTTAAACTTTTTTTCTCTTATAATCAGGAAAATCTGGGAAATTGTTGCTTTCTTTTGTTTTTTGATAAACATAATAATTAAGAGACAAATTGGTACCATATATTAAATTTTTGATTTTTTTGTTTGTTTGATTTCTTCAATTCAATTAAGAACGTATACATTCCATTTTTGACTTTTGTGTAGGGGAACAAAATAGTGCACTTTTTCCTACCTGTACCAACTGATTTATCAATTTGAATGTTTCAACTGACTTTTTTTTTCAATGAAATGAACAGGAATATAATCATTCATTAAGTTTACTAAAGTTTTACTGTGTAATAACTTTTTTTTCAGGGTAATATTGTTTTAAAATTAAAATGTCTTTGTAGCTGAATTTGATGATTAACATATTTTCTGTAGTATGTGAGATTGAAATGCTAGTTAAATCCTATATCTACATGTAATTTGTTAATATATACAGAGAAGCATTCATCTTGGTACTTGTGTTTTGTTTTTATGCATCATGATCATCATTTATAGATAGAAATCAGATTCTTGCCCCGGATTTATGACACATAAGGTTGTGAGAAAAAGAAATTGTTGTTTTTGTTGACATTCCTGAATTATATTGTTACCATGGATAATGTATTGTTATAAAATGAAATATGTAAATATAAACTGTTAAAATCCAGTTGTTCTGTTTGATTTGTTTTTCGAGATGGAATATATGTAGATTATTCAAATATTTGGATAATGTGTAGTTCACAGTGTATGGACTAATAAGTAATTATGAAACAGAATTTAATATGTCACTTCCTGTGTAGAGTAGCTGTCAGTGACATGTTTTAAGGATATTAACAGATATCTATCTATTTCACATTCAAAGATTTCATAAATTTTATTTTCGTTCAGTGGCGATAGTCATCTATAGAGGAGATTAAGACAAGTGGATATTCTTAACTTCCTGGGAGGAAGTTATTAACTAGATTTAAAGTTATTCAAGAACTGTTGAGGATGAAATATACATGTATTTCAAGTGCAAGGATTATATTACATATAAAAGGGCATTGATAAAGCCTAGAAGTATATTTTAACAAGCTGTGTAGGTAGATTTTTAGCAATACATTATTTGAAAATTTACTGTTAGATTTACCTCCCTTAAAAATTTTTCAACTGGCATTAAATTTAGAAAATAATCCAGGCGCGTAGCTGCCTATACGCAAATACGCAAGTGCGTACACATCATTTTCAGAAAAAAAGATAAGAAAAAAGAGAGAATTATTCGGAGAAAAAAATCTCAGTACCATCCAACAAATATTCGTGTTTCAAATTATTCTGTGTCATACAGTGTCGATTTAAATTTTAAATTATTATGGCTGTATGATAAAATTTGAAATCTTTTATTTAATAACTGCCAAATCCAAATAAATCATTCATTATTTTGTCATTGTTCTATCATACATTGATATTTTTTTTAAAGATCTTTGAAAAATTAAATTTCAGCCACATCGTTGAATGCTATTATCTACTAGTATGATTTACAATACGATATTTTTTGGTTCACAATTAAAATTTCGTATACGTGTTTTTAAATGTTAAAAATGACTATATGATACCAATTAATATATCGGTTAAATTTTTAGCCTCAATTATATGTACAATAAGTTTCCATGGAATATTAATTTTCGGTAAAGCAATAAATATTACTATGTCTTTTATTTCCTAAACAAAAACTAAATGGCATAATTTTTATATTTCAAGAAAATGAATGAAATATTTGGTAAAACTCCGGAGCTTCTGGGTCCTCACCAGCAGGCACGTAGTATCACGGGAGCTACTTATTCCCAAAACCTAACCTTTTACTATTGAAAATGTACATTGTAAGGGTGGACCCCCACTGTTTGTTGCACCATTGTTAAATCAGGGTAATTTGGTAATGTATTAATAAAAATTTGGTTTGTGAAAGATGGACACCCCCTCCCCCCTTCAACAAACACACATATACAAGAAATAGGACTTCGAATTTTGACAATCTTCCTTTTTCGTCCTTGCTTGACAAATTTTTAAAATTGTAATTTTTTCCTGGCTGGCAAAAGCTATATTACGTGCCTGACCAGAACCCTTAAACACTTGGGGGGGGGGGGGGGGGGGGGGCTCAAGACCGCCCCCACCCAACCCCCTGCCGTTCTCTGCTTACACATCATTTCTATTCTGGCTACGCGCCTGTAATCATTTTTTTATTCATAAGACCCTATCGTTATAAATAAATAATTAATAAAGAAAACATTTCCAAAATTTACGTATAATTGTATATTAAAGTGAAGTGCCATGGAATATTCCTTGATGCTGGTACACATGCTTGTATTTGTACTTTTTTAGCGAAGTACATAATTATTTTTTGATTATGAACTTAACAGTATAAATGATGAGAGAACAACAACTTATTATAGAAATCTCCTTTTATTTGTGATAACAAGACAAGAACCTACATTAAAAATGAAACATCACTGAAGACCGAGGTTGAAAATGGCATACTTTTCGACGTGCATCCGACAGAACTATTAAGTTACACAGGTTTTTATGTGTCATTTTTTGGCATAGCTGCTTCAGATCATGAGGGTTTTTTTTTCTTCTGTTAAATTTTGGATTTCATAGTACTTAGTAGAATCATGTGATTATTTATAAAAATCCCGAATAATCTTCATCAAAATACATTTCCTCAGGTGGCATGCACTGCGTGTAGATTTCAAGCTGTAAAAGATGGCAAAACAAAACTTTTCAAACATTAATACTTAAGAACGAATTTTAGATGAAAATTTAGAAACAAAAATTTGCTTTGAAGATAGTAGTGGGTTCGTTCGATCAGGCTTAGGGTTTTCAGTGAGGGAAAGAAAGACTGCGTCTCAAAATTTAACAAGGACACGCATGGTTTAATAAATTATTGCATGGACATTGTGCGTTAGTAGGGTACACACTAGGTTGTGAAATGGTATATTCAAAATGTTAAGTCAGTTTAAAAAAAACTGTTTTAAACAGTACAAACAAGTAAAGAGCACGAAAACTCACATCGTCAATATCCCCCTCGAAATCATCCAAATTCTCGCCATGTCCAATCTGTAGTGCACACGGTCTAGACTGGATTTTTCCTTTTAAAACAAAATTTGGATTTTTATTAACACTTGAAACATTTTTTGAGGTATAATCTATTCTTAGTCTTAAAGATTTTGAATTCATGGTATTCGAACACGTCCGTGTTTTGATTGACATATATCTTACCTCCACCCGGAATCCATCTGGTGACTTGCTCATTATTCACTGAACCCTGGAGACGGCCGAGATTGTATGAATATTTCACATTTTTCCATTCAGTTTTCTATTTAAGATAAAAAGAAAACAACTTTAAAGGCTGATTTATAACATCACAAATATCCTTTCAAATATGACGGTAGATTTACAAAATTTTATTTCATTCCTGAAAGCTTGGGAAATTAAACTGATCCATGCTAAAAATCTTTAGATCAAAATGTCCCTTCTAGATTAAGAGCTAATCCTACCGGTTTCGGAATTTCTATTTGAGTGTAGTCTCCCTTTTCAGTTTGGGCGCCAAACATGATGCGATCCTTGTCTTTTGCAATTAGTATAGATGCATTGTTTCCACAATCTGCGTTACTTATTATAGCCTGTGGACGCCCGGAACTATTAGTGGAGTCCCGGAAACGGATTTTGAGCATGACCGAATCTCCATAATCCACATTGGAAAGCTGGGGTACGCGCAATCGACTACTTCCGGTAAATTTGGCAACTCCTCCCGAGAAAGAGACGTTGTTGTTGACAATATAGACTGGTCGTTTGTCACGCTCATCTTCAAACCCGTCTGAAAAATTCAGCTTCACCTTCGATGTGCATTCAGCAGCTACAAAGTAAATTGCAACCCTATTATGTCGGAAAAAATAATACGAAGCGTGTTTTTCAAAAGAACATACCACATGTTTATAGGAAATGCCTTATCAACTACTTCAAGTTATTTTAATAAACGTATTATATTAAGTAACACGTGTTTGAACTAGTATACTGGTACATGAGATAATACTAACTTTTGTTTGACGAGTATGGTACTCTAGTTGTACATTCACAATCGGCCTGACTGTACTGTGTACCTGGGGCACAGGGCATCTTTATCCAGCCATAACGCTGTACAAACTGTTCAAAGCTGTTGGAATCTCCACGAACGGGCTTCTTGTCACAAGCTGTGAGTGAGAAAAGGTATATGCAGTTGAATGTATAGTGTTAATTTGGATTACTGATAATTAAGGAATTGAAATGCTTCTGAATGGTTTTACGTTATGCTGCTAAAGTATATGCAAGAATGAAAGGAAACTCACCTGGTTTTCTTGGTTTAATTGTCAGTTTGGGTTTTAAAGCTGCAATTGGAAAATACATTATTTGTACGATTTACAGACTCAGTATAAGAAGCATTTTATATAAACCACAAACACATAAAAATATCAAAGAACGTGATCTATCTTTCTTTTATAAAATTACTTTATCGGGTTAGAATCTGAATTTAATTACCTGGAAGAGATAGTTTTCTAAGGGGTGCGTTCTTTTCAGGGCTTATTTTGTCCGACATCAGAGCTCTTGGATTCAGATGTTGTGTTGGACGTGGCGGGCAAGGATCCTTGCAACCGCTATCCGGAAGACATCCTATTCCGGAATGGTACGAAGTACCGTACGGACAACACATCGGAATTGATTCTCCGCCATCACAAGCCCAGAAAGACCGACAACTTCCGGGGAGGTCATAGGTTAATACTTCCGGGTCCAGACAGCGGTCTGAAAGAAATAAACTTTTCATTGAAGTAAGCTAGTACAAAATTTGAGTGTTATTTTGTGATTAGTTGATCATATTCAAGTAAGGCAATTTGCGCTTCAAAAGATGAAAATGCAATTTCATTTTCCAGGTGATATCAATTTTTAATGATAATTTGTCTTGAAATAATATTTTAACCGCTTACTTCACAAACATAAAAAGTTTATTTCTTTTCATTGTCTAATAAAACGAAAACTACCAGTTTCTTTTAATATTAGACTTTAATTTTACTTGATTGTTGTAAAGATACATATACCCTGAAGTCCACACTTAAAAAAAAACTTTTTAAAAATGCAAAATAATAAAATTGGCATAATGCACAATTTAAGATTGTATTCTTAAGTGTTTGTATACTGATTGTGCTGACTTTTAAAGTCTCCAAATTTGAGATCATGTGTTTAGTCACTGACATCGCTTCGGTCCTGGCTTTCGCTACTGTTGCCGCTGCTACCGCTGCTACCGCTGCTGTCACGTGACTTATAATATACCTTTTTACTCTTTCGATTCGGTTGGTTTGCTACCTTGACTTTTTGGAAGAGGTAAATATAATTATCTCTCAAATGAACGCGAAACTTTCTGATGAGACGATTATATTGTTTTGACTTAAGAAACCCTCGTCGTATTCGAAGTCTTTGCTCACCAGTGGGACATTTGACTCTGTGCGCAGGCTGGCAGGTCAAGGACGTTTGATCCCAAAAGTTTCCCCAAGGACATTCCTGATACGACATCTTCTTTAAACCATTATTTCCGAAATAACACTGAATGAACTTGGAGCAGTCTGTGGGATGTCGTGTAAAACCGGCGCCATTTGACATTTTACAGCTGTCACATGGATCTGTGAATGAAATGTGTATACCATTAAAATTTAAGATAATAGCTTTGTACCTAAAATAGGAAAGAAAACATTCTGTCATATTTGAACAGAACATCAGGCGCGGAACACTGCTTGCAGTACTTTGAATTATATCAGCAGAAACTGTGCACTAACTAATAATTTGTATCTGTTTTTAAGGGAAAAACACGTTAATAATAAATTTGATAACTAATCATTTCATACGTATGAAACACGAAAATGTGTCTCGTGAATAAATACAATGCTATCGCGTCGCAGAAACGAAATCAATCGAAAGGTAAGTAACAGTACACTTACTCTTTGGTTTTTTGGTGGTAGGTGGTAAAGTGCTGGTAGTAGTTGGTTTAGGGGTTGTGGTAGTAGGGGTTGTGGTAGTACTGGTCGTCGTTGTAGGGCACACCTATCAAATTCAACAGAAAACATGTATCAAAGTTTTGACGACTAGAGAAGAACATACAAGAATATCTGGGATTGGGGAAAAAAACCAAATACCGAAATCGGAGAAGATCGAGAATGAGATTTTAAAAAAGACGAAATCGGAGAAGGGCGAGATACCTGGACAACTAAAGAAGAGAACACAAGTTTGAGCTGGTCAAAGCTGGAGACAGAGAGAACCCTGGTTCCATTGGATGCAATAGACTTCAATTCATTCTCTGCAATCAAATCGGACACGCCCACTGCATACAGTTTGATGCCCTCAGACCTCGCGAGGGCGCTTTCTTTGGCAGTGTCTCTGGGATTCTTCGATATCCCGTCAGTGATAACTACTCCCACCCTGGGAACACCTGGACGACCTTGACTGGAGAACATTTTGCGCAATGACTTGATACCTGAAAATACGAAGAGTTTTTCATTGCTATAAACGAGGAAAGGATTCATCGGATTCTGTTTCATAAAATGAACTGCAGCTTATTGATTGCAGTTTTGCTTAAGTTTTTCTCATATTTTTGATGATTTTCACTAGCTGCAATAATGTAGCCCTCTCCGATTTTTTTTTTTTTTTTTTTTTTTTTTTTTTTTTTTTTTTTTTTTGCCTCTTCTGAAAATATCAGATTTAAAAAATCGGAGAGGGCTACATTATTGCAGCTAGATTTTCACCAAATAGTTTAAGTTTTAAAAAGATACCTAGATCCGTTCTGGTTCCGTCTCTTGGGTGCCTCAGTCCCATGATTTTGTTTTTCAGTTGTTGTCTGTTGGCACTGAGAGGTATTTCAGCTGCTACGTTGCTACTGTACAGTACGAGACCAAATCTTGCTTGGTCGTCTGCTAGTTGTAAACTTTCCATCATGTCTACCATGGAACTTTTCAGTGTTCGGAAATCTTTTGAGGTAATGCTATCTGATCCGTCAACAACAGCTACAACATCTAGCAGGTTCCTGCAATCTTTAACAACAAAACGATTTGAACCATTGCCATTTCCGTTTCGCAAATGATTGACAGACCATTCTATTTCATAAATGTTTACAAAAGCTAAATGTCGCAAAAACAACAAGGTTATGTGTTAAGCGGTTGTTTCATTTTCAACTTAGGACAATTCATCTTTATGACCAATAACTCCTTTGTCGTTGGGAAATTCAACTTTCATTTCATGCTTTTCAGTGAAAATTTGATGTCATGTGTTGTCATACTTTGGTAATGAGTGTTTTAAGGCAGGAAGAATGAATAGACTTTTTCGTGTATCCCACAGTCTAAATATGTAATAATTGTTGGACATCTCGTTTTCTCTCCGATTTTAGAACATTTGACCTTTCATATAAGAGGTCAAGACAAGTGTAATCCTTCTGAACCTAGACACAGTGACATTAATATTTACGGTTACAAGTGTCGGGGTCATGAACACTATTTGTATTCGACAATTACATGAATTTGCCCAATGTTTACAGCATATACATGTACCTGGAACTCCCATATTTTATTGGTATGGGAATTTTCCTTCGATAAAAATTATTCTGTCTCGAGCATGTTTTTTAATTTAATAATCCCCAGTGTAAAATTAAAGATGTTTGTTTGTTTGTTTATGAAAACATATATTTACAAATAACATGTCCATGTTCAATAATTCACAATAGCTGTACTACATGTAGTAAACATGTACAATATTTCACTAGCGCTACAATGCCCATTGATATCTACGAACATTTGATGTTGTTGCTAATTTGTTTTTGTTAATTTTATGCCATTCAAAGTAAACCTATCTAATCTATTTGCAAAAAACACACAAGCCCAAAAATAAAATACAGACTTAAAAGTCATGAAAATGACATCATTTAAACGATTTGAATTCATTAATCTATTTTCTAGTAGAAAGATCTATTATTTTAATTTAACCCACTCAAGGTATTAAATGCTTAAAATACACCTATAATATGACATATAACATAGGCGTCGGAAGCAAATTGAAAGTAGGGTGGCTAATTGAAAGGGTGGGGGGCTAAACCAACGGAAAAAGGTAAGCCCCAATTCCCAATGCCTATATTATGCCTGTCTTTAAAAAAAAAGTGGCCCCTAGCCCCCCCCCCCCCCACCCGGTTCCGACGCCTATGTATAATTCATACATATTTAGAGAAATTATCCGAATTCAAAGATTTCGACTAAAATAATCAATTTCAGGACTCCTGATTTTGTTTGTTTTTTTTTCTGATATGGGCCCAGGGGTGTCAAAAATTAAGGCGCACGCGGACGTAAATCATAGATTAAACTTGGAATGGCCTTATTTTGTTTTGTGATATTTTTGAATTGTTTTGTTTAATTGACATATTTTGAATGTTTTTTGTTGTTTTCTGTAGTTGTATTAAATTTTTGTACTTGTTCATTGAAAGGTTCATTTGTGTTTCAAGTCAACATTTCAAAAATGATATGGTCAATACCATGGCAACCAGCATCTAAAGGCAAATTTACCATAGCAAAATACTATACTCAGAAAAAGTTCTACGGGCCTGCTCCAGTAAACTCTACAAATCGATTTTCATACTTTCCTTTTAGTCACAATGCCTTCCTTAAAACATACATCAAAATTTTCTTTAGAAATCGACAGTTTCAACCATTTAAGGTGAGAACCTCCTAAGTTGTTTGAACTTGTATTCGAAATTTTTGTACTACATTTATGCAATAGAATATGTTCAGATCAATGCCTTCCTTCCCGTTTGAAATACGTGGTTATGAGATGACGTGTGGCCTGAAACTTGACTGGCTCTGTGCGGAGAAAATGCCTAACCAATCAAACAAGGGCAATTTATGCCTTTATCGTCAAAAAAATCAGCTGCAAATCAAAAAAAGTATGGCTTTTATAGTACAACTACTTGGTAGCAACTGTACTAGAAACAGTTTAACATAAACACCAAATATTCCTTGTTATCATTTTGCCCCACCCCCCTTTTTGGGTGTTTTTCTTGTTTTGGGTGGTGGGGGGGGGGGGGGACTAAACGCGCGCTGATCATGTCATGCTCGAACCTATACTACAATAAAATCTTTAAGCAGGTTTTGTAAGCTACTAATGCGAAGCCATCCAAATAATTTTCAGCAAGACTAAAAGACTAAAAAGAAGTATTTTTGAATCACCATTTTGTACATATATGAAGCAATATTAGCAACAAGTTTTTCGAAGATAAATCATTAGCAAGAATTGTAGCTAAATCTATACAATGCATACCAGCTAAATAGTACATTATAAAGTTTTCATATCTACATTACATACCTGGTATTATCCCTGTTTAAACATATCAAAACGACATAAGGTGCAATTAACTGTATCATTGGTGATGTGAACATTTTCAAAATTTATCTGTATTGGTGATGTATTAAATGTTTGAAAATTTATCAAAATTGACAAGTTTTAAATTTATAAATTTTACATGTACTTTATTTCATAGTATAATGACAAAATGAAGAGAAATTAATGAAGATTTATAATTTTACATGTACTTTATTTCATAGTATAATGACAAAATGAAGAGAAATTAATGAAACACTACTTATAGATTTTCCGAAGAAAAATATTTCTAAAGTCATAAATAACACAAGTATCTTTTTAAAAATTCATTTTGATAAGATAATCTATTATATTTATTTCTCCACAGAAAACTACAATATTACCTTGGTTTGGTTTCGCTTTTACCATTTTTGTTGCTTGTAATTGTTTTCTTGCTGGTGGCGGAGATTCCGGGAGCCGAACTCGGATACCTCCAGGATTTGGTATAGATTGACAAAATCCAAATAAACCAAAAACTAATAAAACAAAATTCATTTTTCAATCAAATATTTTTTTTTCTGTTTTCGAAATACTACCACACGTCCATGTGTCCCTAACCCTAATGTTTCCTCTTCGAACCACCGCGGTAGAATATCGCTAGGTCTTGCACGAAGAGTGGATTATTTGTTCTGGCTGTCATCAATTACAACCGAAAGCAATTAATGTTTTACAGGTTTGAGGAATTAATTAATATTCCCTATTATTAGTGGTCAAAAATAATGTACATTTTTCGTAAGCTGAGCGTTGTTTTCAGGAATAGCTAATATTGTGTTGTGTCCTTTCGTATGTTTAACATAGTTTTTGAGTATCTCGCTGCGAAATGTCATTGGTAATGACTAGTAGTATAACGGCGGTCAGTGGTAGCATGACAAATGAGATATACACAATACCATAAGACAAATAAGAAAATTTTTCTAAGGTATAAACATGGACAGTTTGAAGCATTTTTTTTATATATTTTTTACGTGAATTTGGCCAAACTTCTGGGCTAAAAGTCAGTTGATTATATGGGAATGCTTATATGTTTTTAAACGAGTATATGGTCATATAGTCCTTCAGCCAAGAATTTCCTTTGGTGTAGGTAAGCTTACAGATCTGGTTACTTTTTGATGTGAACGTTTTGTGTCTGTTTTCTTCAATATTGAAACTAGGTCCGCTTTCACTTTCTGTCTCGGTTTTTTCTCGAATGGTGGAATTTGACATTTAAGTTTCGAACCACCGGTAACAGTAAAATATTTATACATCTGCAGCTGTTCCTCTTCGGTGAGAATGTTTGTCGGTACGACAACATTGGAATAGCTTTTCAAAGAAATTTGTGTCATTCGTATGCCATACAATAAATCTCCAAGAACCTGCCTTTTATTTTCACCGTCGGTTGGTAACTTTTGTCGATGACATTCTTCTTCCGCCCACTTTGCAGCTGCGCTGAACATCTCAATTTCCAGAACGGATGTCACGTCAGATTTCAAAATGCATTCCAAGCCCTGGCGAGATACTGATTTGAAACCTTCTGATTTGAAAACAACTTTTGCATTTCTTTGAATAAATCGAAGAGTTATGTCTTTCATCTCCTTCATGTCAAACCTGAAAGCAACATCAAGAGTTGCACAGGCATTTTTGCTGCATAACGACGACTCCAGATAGCTAACGCATCGCTCAATGAGATCGTCTAATTTATACTTTTCAGCAAGTTCTATCAAAGGCAAAGTATTGCTTTCATTTAGGTTGGTTTCGTTGGTATATATGTACCTACAAAACAAAATCAAGCTTCATATACATCTAAAAAAAATGAAGAAATGACAAAAAATTGTGAAGGGGATCATATTTTCCCGCTGAGGCACTTATGGAGAAAAACAGGAATAACATGTCAATTGCTTCCCTTCACCAAAAAAACGATGTGTCGTTCCTTACCTTAGAAGCATTTGGAATATTTCTTTTGAAGTTCCTTCTATTGGTATATTTGGTTCTGGTATTTCGGTGTAGAAAATTCTTTCAAATTCTTCGCTTCTCATGGACAAGATGAATTTGTGACCCGGCAGAGATTTCCCGCCATCAGTGAAAGTGAAGTGAACGTCTGCAAGTGTTTCATTGAGACAGAGATACTTCAGACACTGAAGCGGGGACTTCCCC
Organism: Saccostrea echinata; assembly: GCF_033153115.1. Classification (NCBI taxonomy): domain Eukaryota; kingdom Metazoa; phylum Mollusca; class Bivalvia; order Ostreida; family Ostreidae; genus Saccostrea; species Saccostrea echinata. The sequence goes on from NW_026889750.1 coordinate 8,555,503, forward strand.
GTGCGCCATTGAGGTCCGAAGATCCCAGCCATCAAAATTGTTCTTGTTCGCTTTCGTCACTCTTGTTTTTAATTAATTATATTCCATTATTTCTCTTACATGTACAATCCAAAGAGAGGCAAGGGTCAAACCATGATTTAAACTAAAAGCTAACAATGAAATATTCCCATTTCGTTCCTGTACACAACATTGAGATGCTTACTTTCCAAAGAAATAATTTCATGTCGGAGGAATTATCAAATAATATCTTTCTACAAAGAAAGTCCTCTCGGGCTTTCCTGTACACATGAATACGGTGACCCTTTTTGTTAAAACGCAACGAAGAACAATAGATTTATGATAAACAATTAGTTGTGGGATAGGATTGCAAGTTAAAGTTTTTAATGAAAGAAAGTGTAATAGGCGTAGATGTAAAATGATATCCACATTATCAATATTTTAGACAGTTGCTTTTGAGATTGTGTAGAGATATTTGGTAATCTGAAGGAAACTACAACCAAAACCATTTTTGAGAAAACTAACAGTTTTATTCATTCAATAACAATTCTCGATTTTTTTAAAGCATCCGTTACTTTTATGTGTCTTTTTGGAGAATATTATAATCTGCAGTAATTGATAACAATACAAATTCAGCGACAGTCAAATAGTTCTGCTTCCTTAATTGTAGATGACATTGCTGATTAACTTCCGCTTTGATAACCCGCACTACACAATCACTACGTGTTTCGTCACAACTACTGTAATCACAAAAGTAACAATCCTACTTTTTGATTGTTTTCAGCTTCTAAGGTACATGTAATTCTGAGTCACATTGTACAAGTCAGAATTACTCTATTGATCCTGAGGATGTTTTTTTATGTGTGTGATCTTTATGTCAGTCATTCGAAAGGAATGACCTCTCTATATCGGACCAGCTCACCATTGGGCGCTTTTGTTCCCTCCGGAAGAGTAGCCAACCAGACGACATCTTTTGCTGCCTCCTCTACAGGTCTAGGTTTGATACCTTGGCAGGTGCCATCTTCGCCAACATAGACTTCGCTGCCTTGTGACGTCATCCATCCAGGACAACACGCGTTGATAAGGATGTTACGTCGCACGTCTCCTGCAAGTTCTCTCGTTAAAACACGAGCTAAGGCCGAAAGGAGTATCTTCGCAAGCACAATTGGAGAATCTGGCCATCCATAGCTCTTATGGTTGCCATGTTTGACGGCCTTCATATATTCATCTGCAAGTGTTATAAGTTTGTACATATTGCATTTTTCAAGGTCAAGTTCTTGTTGCAGTTTCTCACCAAGTTCCTTTCTTTTGCCTATGTACCCGTTTGTGATGATAACAACACGACCGTGAGGATGCATGTGTGGAAGCAATATTCTGCAAACATTTAGAGTTCCTTTGAAATCTGTTTCAATGGATAATTGTGCTTGACGAAATAAAGGAACTAGTTCATTTTTCTTGTAAGTTACAGCGGCATTGTTAATGAGCACATCAATTCCACCATATTCCGACTTGATAAAGTCTTCAAACATCCGAATGCTAGCAGCCTGGGTAATGTCGAGCTCGTGATATCTAGGTCGTAGTCCTTCCACTTTCAGTTTGTTTAAGGCAGCACTGCCTTTATCAGTCATTCGAGACGTAAGAATGACGTCGCCATCAAACGTCTTACAGAGCTGCCTCACGAGTTCCAATCCAAGTCCTCTGTTTGCTCCCGTAACCACTGCCACCTTTCTCCCCATTCTGCGAGTAAATAAAAAAGATTTACTCATTGTGTTAGAACCTTTAGAACTAGATCTTGATTTTATCGATTTCAAGCTTTAAAAAAGGACAGAAAAAACACTGGAAATATTCAGATTTGTATTCACAGATGGTACTGTAGACATTCACCTGAATTTCGGACTTTAACGCCTTTTTCATCTTCCTCTGATTTTAAATCAGAGAACAAGACTGGAAGTATTTATACAGCATTTCAAAACAAATCTGATACATTCTAAGCTGGATTTTTAAGCATGGAAATTGGACTAGGAGCAAAAGTTCTTCGTGCATTATTTATTTGTAAAACCAGAAAAATCAATATTGAAGTACTGAAGCAATATATGACTTGACAAAGGTTACTTAATGTATAGATAGAATAACTCGGAAAGTGAGATGACCACATAAACATAGACTATATCATGATACATGGTTGCCAATGTAAACTAGTCCGAGATTTCTCTGTTGCAGTTTCGTTCTTTATCATGAGGGACGCTCAGCCAACAAAATGTAGTTTCTTGTTGGTCTATCGCAGAAGAAAAAATATCATTCTAACACTCTTATGGAATTAACCTGCAACAAATTCATATGTAAATCAATTAACTCACCTGTTTATTTGTCACAAATGGAAACCCGTGAATGGATTCAGGTCGCGACTTGATATGTATCAAGAATTTAAAGCCCAGGTTCGATTTTTTGCAGCAATAACCACATTATAATCTTGTTGGTTCAGAATGTAAACAAACCGATAGGCAAAGTGAAGTGCAGTTCAACCTGATTATTTGATTTCCTATTTAAGTTGGAAAACAAGTAAATATACACCTGCGTTTGACATACACCTAAAAATTTTTTAGGAAGCAACTTAAGACTGATAGACTGCTAACTATAAATTTTCAAATGTAGAGATTTTATTTAAAAATTACCTTCATATCGTCTTGATAGATACTCAAAACAACCCTGTTCCGTACGGTCAATGTATCTGTTCCAGGATTGTTCTTGTTTATCCTTGGTTAATGGTTAAAAAGAACATTCATAATAACACTATTTCACTCCATATTAGAGCTGATTTCATTGCTACTGGGATACTCTATTAAGTATATCCGCTTTCTTGTAAAATATATTGTTTGAAATACTGTCACAATCGCAACTTCTATTGCCTATCGGCAAACGGATATTAAAACAACTTTTTTTCGAGCTTGCCGGAAAGGTCCGAGAAGATGCGATTGATACACCAGAGTCAGAATTAATACATGAAAACGTTGAATATTCTAAAAACTTTTTTTGTGATGTTAGCTATGATTTAGTGGTTGACATGCTGAAATGGTGACTGCATAGGATACTAGAAAATGTTAGAATCTATTTCCAAGTTCTAAACTATCAGGCTTCTCTCCTTTATTAAGGAATATAATTCATAACATCACAGGGCTTAGTGGCGCCTTGATGCATTGTTTTAAACTGGCTTTAATGCCACTTTTCAACTTCATCGGTCAATGACAATCGGTTGAAATCAAGAGGATTAATTGTTAGTTTCAATATTTGTCATGAAAAACACGATTGTCTTCTCTTTCAGGGGCTGACAGATAGTGCAAAACATGTTTTTAAGCTATGGCTTTTGAACTAAATATGTATGCAACATAGAGGCGTCGTCTCAAACTAGCCATTTTGATTATAATAGAGCTTATGGTAGAAAGTGAAACCAATAAGAACGTGTACCTATTCTGCGCAAATTCATCGTCGGAACCCACGGAGAGAAAATCCGTGGGTTCCGACGATGGCGCAAATTCAATTCTGGCAGAACATTCATAAATAGAGAGAGTCTAAATGAACAGATGAAGACCGTTTCATTGTAAGCGATTTTGGCTACACTATATAGTATACATGTACTAATGAACAAATTGTCAGACACTGTTATAACAATTAAATAAAATAAATAAACAAACTTGAGAAATTATTGTTCATTGTATTGAATAACATTCGTTAACATGTATTTTAATAAATATTTATTGACTACACAATTTGTTTTTGTTTCTGTTCGCATTTTTTGCAGACAAATTTCTGTGACCTTGACATTGTAATCTTTCTGAACAATTTCTTGTAAATGTCCTTGCAATGATTTCTGAATTCTAGGTCAAAGAATCCATAAAAGAAAGCGTTCATGACATTGTTGATGAGATAAAGTCTAATGGCCATCAGGTAGAAAACTCGACCAACGTCTGATAAGTTGTCCTTGAACTCAGGTCGCACAGCGTAGATTATCAAAACAATGATATAAGGATAATAGGTCACAATAAAGGTCAAGGTTATAAAAAACAACAATTTAGTGATTCGGCGCTCGCGAATACTTTCGGCAGTTTTTGATTTTTTCCTTTTTCTTAAAAATGTCTTCAGTGGTTTCCGGGTCTTTTTGGTCTTTATCGCTTTATTTGATTCGTTTGTTTCTTTGCCTTGAGTTTCATTTTTTTCGTCGACCAAATCCTCGTGTGATCCTGAAAGTATCTTTGTTGTGTTATTGGTACAATCTGTCACGATAATGTCCGGGGTGACAGGGGTCCTTTCGGAAGTATCTCTTCTGTTCAATACGAGACCCTTAAGAGTTTCCGGTACATTGGCCACTTTACTGAAAACGTACCTGATTGATGACATCTTCCTTGAAGATTCATCGCCCTCGCATAACTGACAAGTACTCGAAAATCCACTACTTTCTGTATTGTTTCTGTCATTACTTTCTTTGTTTGTAAACACATCGTCGTCTTCAATGGTAGACGAACTTTCTTTTTCTTTTGAATCCTTGATTTGTATTTCGATCTCAAGAGATTCCAGGGAATCACTTGACATCGGAACAGGAGAGTCCACCCCAGAATCCCGATCCGTTTGCGTTGACTCTATGGATTCTCGCACTTTCAATTCCTCGTCAGTTTTGGAATCTGTCGATTCCTGGGCTTTTCTAGATTTTACAGAATTTTTTACATGAAATCTAACAATCCTGGTTGATTTCATTCGCTTATTGTGCGCTCTCAATGATTTACCCACAAATGAATAAAGAATAGTCAAGCATACCATGCAAGAAATTACAATCAACAGTTCCAGGGCATAGTAAACATACCCATAGTAAGAATTTGAAACTGCATCCGACCATGAACACTCTGATCCATTTAAGTTTGTTTCTGATTCTATGACCACAGTATGGCGACCGTAAATTAACAATGCTGGAGAGGTAGCAATGGATGATCCAATGATTACAGCAATGATAGAACGGATGGCTCTTTTTTCTGTGACTTGTTTTCCGTTTGGCCGACATATTTTTCGAAACCTCTCTGCAGCAATAACCACAAGCATCAGAGCAGCCGCAATGGCTAAATTCGTATCGAAAAATCTGAAGATTTTGCAGGCAATTGGAGCATTGAAGGTGTAGGGATTGGTTTCGTCAATGATCTGAAACGGGATGGAAATGGTGCAACCAAGCATGTCGATGCATCCAAGAGCCAGAACGAAAACACGATATGTAGATCTCTTGATTTTGGTTCCAAACACAAACAGCACGTGCGTGTTGGCGATGATTCCAATAACGGACAAGACAGAGAGAACCAGGAGAAGTGGCAGACGATTGATGACTTCTTCGGAATTGAGTTGCGCCAGCATCTCTGGAGCATGTTCACTGTGATTAAGCATTTTGAAAATGTCTCTATAAATGTTTCTGAACGCCATGGCGCTCATCTTTATATAGGAAACACGCTTACTGCTTATTTTGTAGCGTATCTATTGTGATTCAATATCCGATTGGTATATTGTGTCTAATACATGTAGTTTTGATGATTCAACCCTTTCTGACCGACTTCCATCCCTTTTACATGCAAGGTTACAAAGGGGGACTTCGGTCTTTACGTTGCCATGTGTGGTTCTGTGGTATTTTTAATTGTACTTTTAAAAAAAATCATTGTGTCATGTATATGTCATGTTCAAAAGTACTTTACCAGAACATCAACAGGCATTGGTGAATATAACATTGCAGTAAATTACTCGTACTTTGTTAAATTTACTAGTAATTATTTTTCTAGTAATGTGAAATTTATTTTCAAAACCACGGGAAAAGATTTTAGGATTTTCCGAGCCAAATTATCTAGAATATTTTTTTTCTTTGGTAATTAAATTAACACTTTTTCCCTTTCAAATAAAGATATTAACGACACTATATGATGGCCTTTTTGTGTTTTTACATGTATATAAAGAGTCGGACATGATCTATACAAATACAGTTTAAAAGAACGGTTTGATTCAGAATGTCTCTTTCCACTTTTTCAGCGAATGACTTGAAATATTTCAAATATCAGAATTCTACGCATTGAATGAATAATAATGTGTGTTTTAATAATAGGGAGTTTTTTTTATTTATAAACACATTGTAATTTTAATGTGTTCATCTTTTTTGCGCGCTCTCTCTTTCTCTCTCTCTTACCCCCCCCCCCCCCCCCCGAAAAAAAGAAAAAAAAACGTTAACAAAATATCGCAGCTTTTAGAAACGTACAACAATAATCCATAAAGTTTTAACTTAAAAGTAAAATATGATCATTACATTCATGATTATTGTAAAAAAGAAAAATAATGAACAAAACTCGATTATCGAAGAGGTCGGTTTTCTTTTTATCCCCCCCCCCTTTAATTTTATAAAAATTTTGACTCCATATTGTGGACCAAAATCTAACCCGAGAGAGCTATGATTAAATCAAAGTTGAATCCACAAGATATCAGGATGCTCCATTATCAATACAATCAATATGGCTCTGTACACATGCATTACGTAAAATCTGGTACTCTGATTTTGGAAATGATTTCAAATAACTTTGGTAAGTTTTGCTTTAAAAAAAAATTAGTGTGGTCTTACCAATCCTGAAAAGAATCTTCCTATTTACTGTCATGTAAAACTCTGATCCCCTAGTGTAGCCTCAACCTACTCCCGAGGGCCCCGATCTGAATAAACTTGAATCTGCACTACCTGAGGATGTTTGCATATCAATATGACTAATAGTGAGATTTTGCTGTTCATAAAAGAAAGAAATTAAAAATTTTCCCCAATTTAACATATACCAATTAAAACTTTGATCTCCGTTTGTGCCCCCATCTTACCCCCAAGGCCCATGATTTGAAGTTTTGAACAAACTTGAATTAATCTACACTACTTTAAACTGCTTCAAGATTTTTAAAGATTTTTCCCTATATGTTCCAATAGTTGCAGATCTGTAGCTCGCTGGTCTTAAAAAAAAAATTGGAATGGGGATGGTCGTCCATACCAATTTTTTTAGACCAGCGAGCTACAGATCTGCAGCTATACTCCTATGTAAAAGTTGGATCTCCTTTTGTGGGCCCCCTCGTACCCCACAAGGACTATGATTTGAAAGGAAAAGAAAACGAAAACAAGGGGGAAAATTGAATCTACACTACCTGAGGATGCTTCCATGTTAATATGACTAATCATGGCTTTTCTGTTCTTGAAGAGACTTTCCCCCTAAATATTCCTGTGTAAAAATAGCTTCTATTGTGGCCTCACCCAACCCCGGGAATCATGATTTGAACAAACTTGAATCTACACTACCTGAGGATGTTTCCTCATTAATATGAATAATCTTGGCGTACCGTTTGCTGTTCTTAAGAAGAATATTTTTTTCTTATTTATTCCTATTTAAAAGTTTAAAAGCTCTCTCTCTCTCTCCCCCCCCCCCCTTTTGATGATTATTGGTATGTAATAGTAAAATGCTGTGGTTTACCGGTATTTTTTTTTCTTTGTAAATCGTTACTTAGTTTTTTATAAAAATGTTTAATAAAAATATAATTTAGGGTATGACACGGTCCTCTTACACATAGAACATCTCTGACGGTTCTCACGCTTTTCGTGAGTTCCTGTCCAAGTAGTGTAGGATCCAAGCGAGATAACTTAAAATTGTATTCTATAGATTCCACAGGAATGTTACCTTAATTAATTCCCGTTAAAAAATTGACGTGATTCTCATATATCCTTTGAGTAAGATATATTTAGATAAAACGTCGGGTTTATTGCAAAACTGAAAGCCATGCATAAATAATCCTTACGATATATAATGTGCCACGAAGAAAAATTGATTCATTAGTCAAAGCGTATAATCTGGGAAATGTTTTTTAATCAGTTCTTATCATATATAGTCACATCATCAATAAAAATTGATTGACCATTGTTTATTTTATGTAGCATTGTATAAAATTAGACATTATGCCTATGTGATATGAATGTCGATTTGGGGAAAGGAGGGGGGGAGGGGGTACTGATTGTTTGTACTGATGTGCAATGTATTCATGTATTGAATGTACAATTTGCAAATAAAGGACTATAATAATCAAATCATTGCATTGATTAAGAAGTCAATCTTTGTTTATTTGTTCCTATTACTTCTTTATCAATGTTAATGTTTGTCTTTTCTGAACGTTGGTGTCTGACCTCACCAAATATTCTACATGCTGATACAGATAATTATCAACTGGCAGTACTGAAAAATGTAATCGAACATAAAAATGCACTGAATTAACAATTGCAAGTTAGTTATATATTCTCATTCTTTTCATAATCAGTACTAATAAGTCCTTTGATTTGTATGTATTAATTAGAATGCCGTGTATGTTGCCAATCAATGGTGACCAAATCAAAGCAATGTTTATACATTTTTCATTGGTTCGACGAATTTATTGAATTTGTTCTTTGGGAATGGATTTATTCCATCCCTGTTGTTGATGAGAAGTTTCTAGGCGCCTGATTACATACTCTTTGCATCAAAAGAGATTATGGAAGTTCATTGACTGAATGGGGGGTCAGTGTTGGTCACTGTCTTTTCATCTTGGGACGGTTTATGTCAGTATGAGTGAAGGGCATCAAGCTGACGAATTTTACAAACAAAATAATTTGCATTGTCATTCATCGGTTCATTTTATTGGTAAATTGAATAATATAGTGACCTGCACAATATTGTTGTAGAATAAACTATAGTATATTAATGAGAAAATAAAGTGGACAGTTGTGACAGATTAAGGATTTAATTCTAGGGTTCGAGAGGGGTGAAGAGAATAATACAAAAAGGATATAGGGGGTATCAAGAATCATTTTTAGACCTCATTCACTCACTGAATATATAAAGAACTTGGGAGAATAAGCCTAAAAATGCCCAGTGTTTGAATAAATAAAAACTTGAAGTGAAATTTTCTTGGATATATATCATATCAACTTATATCAACGTTTTCTTGTTATCTACATCTTATGCTTCTGACTTTCAATCATGCATATGAGCGAAAAATTATTCGTCTATTAGCATGCACTAACAGAAGGAGGCAAATGGACCAATTTTATATACTTTATTTTTCCGTGTGAACAGGTCATTATTGAAAGTACGAATGAAAATAGATTCTTTGGTAATAAATATCATGGAGCAAGGACATACTACATGAAAACTTCAAAAGAACGATAACATTTTTCATTTTTATCTGCTTATTACTATCAATAGTAACAAGTTGTGATGGTGGATTAGTGATAAAAGCGTCGGTCTCACTGGGAAAAAAAAAAAACAAACAAACAAACAAACATACAAACAAAACAAAACAAGAAAAAAAAAACAACAACATAATTTGCATAATTCGGATCTTTATTTGTGTTCAATTCACACAGAACCAAAAATGCTTTTTTTTCCTTTGACGACAGCAGTTTCCCTAGAGAGTGTCTGGCAATATTTCACCTATTATAGTGTTACCGGGTTCACAAAGTAACAAATATTGTTGGTGTTCCAATCCTTTATATATCCAATATTCAATATTCAATATTCAACAGTCTGAAATAAACACAGACATTATTTAACACACAACAACACACACACATATAAAATACACAAAGAGAGATAACTCTTCTTGTTTCTTAATACTCACTATTCAATAAATATTTCAGGCATAAAAACTATTTCTCATATTAGTATAATATTGAGATTATTCCTACAAAAACTATAATTAACTGTATATGATTTACTTTCTTTGTATATCGTAATTCTTGTAAACTTCAGTGAATAAAATACGACAGCAGATATTCAAATGTAAGTCACTACTATTAATGAAATAGATACGTTTCCCGTTATGATTCACATAACAATGGAATGTAAATACATAATATACAGACTCACATTACACCTAACATGATACAAACATATACATCACATATCTTACCCAATATATGGTATCAGACCCTTGTTATATATACAGCAATTCAGCTACATGTACATCATATCAAGTGGATCTGAATAATAACAAATATCATAATATACTCTTTACTTATTAATTTATAAAAAAATGATTCACACATTCACTTTTACTATTCATCAAATGAATGTATTTATAATATTAAAATCAACTGACCTTCTATGGATAAATAAAGTCCAAGATCAATATATCACAAGAACTGAATGACCAAACTGATCATTCCAGACTCAACTTGAAAAATAATAATATTAATAGAAACTTCAAGATAAAAATCACATGACTTAAACTTTCAGCCAACCAAAACAAGAATTCAATGATCCATGAAAAACTGACCAGAACTGGTATGGAAATCCATTTCTGACATATTTAAATAGAATGAGAATAAATTTATGGAAAGCTGTTACTGTAAATGATAAATGTTTTAAATTAAATTTATTTTATAATCTGTTAAAATAAATCAACTCACACACTACTACAATAGTGATACGAAAAACATTCCCGTATTTTCTAAGTTAATAAACCAGTGATTTTCTCTGAAGAAATTGGGAGGGATATGATCTACATGTACCACTTTTTCATGAAAGGAGAAATGAACATATACAGGTAAGTACTCAGTGAAACATCGTTTTTCAAAGGAGGCGGCGGCAGAAAATAATTTATGAATTATTTATGATATTTATTAAAAAAAATCTGGAAAAAAAATGACAAGTAGGAAAAAATATACATGCATGGAAAGAAAATAAATAAATAAAGGAACTCCAATTTTTTAAATCTTGAGAGGGGAAATGTTGTCTCATTCATCATATTCGGCAGAAAAAATGCCGAGCTTCTTTAGAAAAAATAAATTATTAAACAATAAAAAACAAAAATTCCTAGGGAAGGGCGCCCGGCTCCCTTGTATTACTGACAGGCCTGGGTATTTTAAAGCGCGAAAAAATCGGACTGATACAACTATTAGATCCGCCTATCATTCTGGGAGCAGACGAAAATGAAACCAATTTTTCTGACCAATCACATCACTCGTTACGTTTCTGGTTAGATTAAACCACACCTTCATTTTAGCAGCCATATTGAACTCGGTTGAAAACTTTTACGAGTGACAATTTTGAAATTTGGTAAGTACTTTAAACATTTGTTAATCTTGTCTGACAGAGAAAATAGCAAGAAATCAGGGATTATTTTACAGTGATGACTTAAAGGCAGAAGTTGTCAATATATTTGTTAAAACACTTTTCTCCGAAACCCACCACAAGTGACAGGACAGGTTATCAACAGATTCCTGACGTGCCTTCGTGTTTCTGTTGTACATTTCCATTTCCGTAAACATTGCCACGTTCTGGCTTATCCTGCTATTTGTTTTGCATTCTTAAGTAGCATTAAATGATTTTATCTGGATAGTAAATCGAGATGAACTTTGCATTAACTTCCTTTGCTGTCACAGGTGTTTTTGGGATGTCACCCTCGGGCCTAGTATTTCTCACCTATTATGTGTTGCTCCGTAACAAGTATTCAGTCAAGAGAGCCACACTACTCTTTGAAGTATTGAATATGAATGTCACTTTTCATGGAATGCATACAGCAAATTTTCGTTAGATAAAGCTGCCTGTGTCAAAGTGTAGCTTCTTTTTATCTCAACCTTGCAGCTATACCCTGTATGTAATCCAAAGCACTGCATTCTGCATACATATTCAAGGTATTATGGACAGAGTAGAGTTATCACTGTTACCAGGGACCTATATACTAGTATATAGGTCCCTGCTGTTACATTGCAGTTTTCAGTTTAAAACTTGCTCTAAAAATACCTTCAAATCCAAATTACTGACCAGTCAACATTAAAAAGTATATTTCCATCTTAGATACATGTACTTGTTGCAGACTTGTCACCTGTTGGAAATTTACATCCTTGTAAGGAGTTTTAATGATAACAGAGATTGTTTTCAAGATGAGTATCACTTAGTTAGAATAATCTAACTGTGTTTCGGGACAAGCCCTCACCACAGTTAGAATACCCCCCTATACTTGCAATGTAGCAAATCGGAGTGGATCCACTCTGAAATGATTTTGAAGAATACAAAAGGGGTTGCACTGAAAATAACTACCAAATTAATCATAACAAACCTTTTTGAGATTGTAGATGCCTTTTAACCTAAAAAATAGAATTCATATGGAAAATTTGAACAAAAAAAAATAAAAACAATTTTTTAACCAGAGTAAGATAATGAAGATATATTGATATCAGAATAATTGATGATTCTTTCTTTGCTGATTAACAGAGATTTTTATATTAATGTTAAGGTTCTTGTTAATATACACAAGGAGATTGAATGGAGGCAGTGGTATCCTATGAACTCAGATAACACTTTATTTTTATTAGTAAAGTTGCATCCATATGCTATTTTTGGTGGAGGGATACTTTCTATGTATCTGAAGAGGAAAGAAACCCCTGGAAATATTGGATAATCATGATGCTGCTGTACTTCAGGATTTTTTTTTTCTTTTTTCTTTTTTTTTTTTTTTTGCAAGGAAAGGAATTCTTCTAAGAGACAAACAGTTACAAATTAAGTTTATACATATTACTTGCAGAATCAGTAAAAACAATCTTTCCTAATAAATCGGATTTTCACACGATACTTATACAAAAAGAAAAAAATCCAAAACAAAAAAACACCTTATTCTGCATATTCCTATTGTCAATCTTTTTTTAAATGTTACAACAAAATCTTTACACTTTTTTAATAGTTTATAAGTCTCTCACCTCCCCCCCCCCCCCCCCCCAAAAAAAAACTGTCTTTAAAAAAATTAAAAATCCATTCTTTTGCGGCCTGCATATATCTATATGTCTTTAAAATCATTCATAGAAAATATATATACTGTCATTTTAGATGTAGGTAAGTCATAGGAATGGTGTCCATTCTTATAAAAATGTGGTTTGTAGCACTAAATTAGACAACATTTCCTGATCCATTTCCTTTTCTGCGACTCATTTATTATAACAAAAACCCATGTTGACACGTCATCAATTGAATGTCTGTTTAGGAAATAATCATTACATTTCATATGATTGTATGGCATTGATGCATTGCCTGTGTATCAATCACACTTTAACAAGATTAAATTTGAACTTGTTTTATTAGGCTTGGATGTTGAGAGAGTTTACTACCGGTATTAACTTGGGGGGGGGGGGGGGTTATACATATACAAATTATTAATCTGAATCTGTTATCTTTTAACCATGTTAAGGGAAGCACATGTTAAGTGTATGTTGCTTATCTTGCATGTTCAGCTGTCATTAGACCAGTCATTGAGTTCATTCTTTCATAAGTCAGGAAACCAGTTTTCCAAGGCAGGGTCTCCGATATAGGCTCAATGTTTTGTAATGATTTGTGCGGTATATTCCCAGTCAAAGCATGGGAGGGTGTGTTACTGCTATGGACATTTAAATCTTGTACCTGTAGTTGACCATCACCAATAATATATATATATATAGGGTAGATCTGACAGTGCTTGACACACATCTCACCTCCAAATAAACAGAGGCATGCCATTAAATACCTAGCTCTACCAATGATCCCTTTTGTACTCATGTTGTAGAAGTCATATTGGAATGTCAGGACAGTAACTGGCTATTTACATTGCTTGCTGACTTAATTTACAGGGAGATAATTGTATTTCTTCAGTGTGCAGTAGATTTCAGGTGAACCTGTTGCACGTTTTTGGTTGTTTTTTTTTTAAAGTAGTAAGATATATGAGCAAATTAGGTATATTAACTAATGTTAGAAAGCATAAACAGGGGTATATTGTGTTCATTTTTGAAGAGCATTGCCAATACATATTATCATTCATTGTAGTAAACATTTAGAATGTTTTAAATATTTGCCATGATCATTGAACCTTTCAGTAACAAATCCTTTCACACCCTTTTGCCAACATTTTCATTCACTAGGAACTTCTGTTTTGTAGTAGCCCATATTATTATGTATTAGCTTCTTCTTCCATTTTTGAGCCCAGATGGTATGATTCATTATTAAAACAATAAGCTGCAGTGGTGATTAAGTTTGAACATTTAGTACATGAATCAACTGTACTGTACGTGCATGTACACATTACACATGGTATCATTGATACCTATGCAAACATCAATCAGTGGTTGGTCTGCATGTTGTAAAGATATGATGTACATATACAGGTATACCCTTTGATAAAAATGAATGGAATAATGAAAATTTTGATATGAATGTAAATCAAATAGATACAGTCATACCGTAAATTTTTGACCTAGATTTTTTTTTCTATGGTAATTTTGTGGTCATGGTTTCTTGATTTCATTGTTGAATTTCATGACATGGACATTAAAGTTCGTTTATGGGATGAAAGATTAGGAAATGTGAAGTCCTAATCTATGTAAGAGGAAGTGGCAAAAATCTTTTTTTTTTCCAAAATAGTTTCTAAGCTGCTTAAAGAGCTGTAAAATTAAAACGCTGGAGTAATTTGTGAGTACACCGTAAGTAAATGAATGAGGTTATTTGGGCTATTCTTCCAGCTATTTATATGAAGAGGAAAAATTTTTTTTTTTGAATTTGGAAACTTGACACTGAATTTTTATACATGCTTTGCCCTCTGAATGTGATTCCATGCATGACTGAGAACGACTGAGAATCTTTATTTTTTAAGTAAAGAATTTGGGGAATGAAATTTCAGCCAGCGAATGAAAAGGTAATGAAGGATAATTTTACTACAGGATGGTCAGGTATTTGTATTATTGTACCCACCCAGGTTAGAATGGCACATGACAATGAATTTTAGGCCTGGGTGCATTTAAAAAAATTTATATTAAAAAAATGTGATTGATAGTTAAAGGCATGGTTAAGTTTGCTTGGTAATCTATGCACATGGTCAAAGTTCATACACATTACTGTGCATCTAGCTGATGTGCATGCAAAAAGAGTTGAAGAGGATGTAGGTATGTTAGGTGACTTGCAGTGTGTAGTTTTGGCAGGATCCTATCTGCTCTAATCTCTCTGTCTTAATTAATTGATGTCTACATTTAACCTCCACCAATTTACTG
Source organism: Saccostrea echinata (assembly GCF_033153115.1). Lineage (NCBI taxonomy): Eukaryota > Metazoa > Mollusca > Bivalvia > Ostreida > Ostreidae > Saccostrea > Saccostrea echinata. Next base: position 8,570,570 of record NW_026889750.1, read on the forward strand.
CAGGAAATGTATATCTCCATCTTTAAGTTCAAGGACAATACTGCATGCGTTAGCAATAAATTTAATAATATGTTTTTGTATCTCCAGTTTTTTGCCAGGTTTCAGTCTCTGGTTGAACATGTTGAAGTGTCATCATTACATTTTTTTCCATTGAGGATATGTTTATATATTTAGTGGACAAACCAGTTGATATGCTTATATGCAAATTAACACAGGTATTAAAAGCTTGATGTAAGATGTCATGTGAATTTTTCAAAAGGTTGCAGATCCATCATGCTGGATTATATTCATGATATATTTAGATAACTCTTCAATTTCCTAGTGTACTTGACATTGGAGAGAATTTTAAGTAAGTTTGAGTCCAACAGATATATGGAATACAGAAACTCCTATAACATCTAATCCTTACGGGAGCGTAGCACAGTGATAACAGTTAAACATGTTAAATGTACCCAGTACCCTTTTATACGGTCTACAATGCCCTTTACAGTTTTAAAGTCAGAAGTGAACAACTACCATACAAAAAATAAAATTCTTTCAACCACGGATAAATCTATAAGATTTCAAGACTACATACATGTATTCATTTAAAAATTTTATGTATGGAGTAAGGAGGGGGAATAGCTTATTCTCTCTGGTGAGCCGTAATTGTTTTTAAATTATCAATGCTACAAACATCTGATTTCTGTTTGTTTACATTGTTATCATGCTTTAATGAGAAACTTTTAGGGTGGAGTACATAGACAAATGGATAATCTATAGACTGCTGGGATCTTGATGGGTTTGATAAGACATTGAATTGATACTGTTCATATACTGCTGGTACTTGAAACACAGTGGCATATTCATTGGGAAATGTATATTTTTTTACCATAGATATACTTCCTTTTTGCTATTTTTGGTAGGACTCGATCCATAGCCTTCTGTGCATGGTTATTGATATTATCTAAAAATGAAATATACTGTCCTTTTCCCACATCATAACCACAAGCAATGCATCAAGCTATAGCAGTGTATTGATTGTTGTTTATAAAACTGGCAACAATTGGTCAGAATGACTCTATGATTGATTAAAACACAAAGTGGAAAAGATTGTAAAGACTTGAATATACTTCACTTTAAAAGCATACTGAACAATTTTGTGTGTGTACACAAATCTATGTTGGCCACTGTTATATAATGGCTGTTAGACTGTGTGTCTATTTTGTCTTTGTTGTTTATTCATGATGTGGCTATGTCCACTATGTGTATTCCTGTTTGAGAACCCTTTGATTCTATTTCTGTTCCTCTGATAATAACTGCACTGACAAGGAGGAATTGTGTGGTTTTGTATTTGTAGAGAAGTTTTAGAATAACACAGAAAATAACTATTAAGTTGTTGTGTCCATTTGTTGAGTTTGTGTGTGCTATTGCCATTGGATAAGTGAAGAAGGTTAATTACTAGCTTTGTTATGATTAACAGGTGGTCACTAATGAGATTTTCGTATAATTTCATTTTAGGAAAGTGAGCATTATAAATGAATGTACCATCTGCCATCATTTGACATTTCAGATTTAAAATGTGTAACATAAAATGTTGTGAAGTTTGGAAACTTGAATGATGCTCTTATGTATGTTTTCAATTCCAACAAGTACATATAAATGCACTTTAATTTAAGTGACATGTAATACATTCTGTGTCGCAAAACAAAATAGTAATTAAAGAAGTTGTTTTTAGTCACCAAAAGGCATTAATAGGAACTACTTCCCAACAGTAGGAAGAACAGATAAATGTGTGTGAATTAAAAAAAAATCACTTGAATGCAATTAACAAGATTCCCATTACACACATTATCATTTCCTGCAATTAAAAATGATTAATTCTGTTTTTTAGATCTGCGTTGTTGAGTTCTGTGGATGAGTTGATACCCACAGTGTTGTGGAGATGTCTTTAAATGAGGACTTAGTACAACCTACTAATGATAGTTTCTGGGAGATCGGCAAGTACCATAGGACCGTCAAACGTATAGACAATGGTAAAGCATTATGTGACAGTCTTAGACAGCTGATTAAAGAGAGAAGTGAAATTGAAACATCTTATGCCAAGAACCTCACAAATTGGTCCAAAAAGTGGAATGAGTTTCTTGATAAAGGTAATACATGTAATAAAACAATAACTCATTAATAAGTAATTAGAGTTGTTTAATTTATTTCCTAAGAAATAGATTTCTTACAGATAAGAAGTGATTTATCAGTAATAGCCAAATAAGAAGTTACACCATACCAACAAATGTACCATAATTTTACGTTCAGAAGTTCTGTAAATGATCTGAGAGCTTCCTTTCTAGCAGTAATGCCACATAACTCTAATTTCCTCTGATTTAATCAGTATGCTTGAGATACTTTGTATCTCATGAATATTGTTCATTAGGGTTGGCTGATCTACACCTAATTTCCTTCTGTAGGTAATGAATATGGTACTATACAGGCGGGCTGGAGAGGGCTCCTACAGGAGGCTGATAGTCTAGCTGATTTACACAATGTAGTGTCCGAGAACTTAATGACTAAAGACTATGCCAGCATTAAATTATGGCAGAAAGAAAACTATCACAAATCCATGATGCATTTTAAAGAAACAAAAGAGCTCGAGGAAGGGTTTAAAAAAGTGAGTTTTTTTTATTTAATTTTGTGTGACATATAATGATTATGAAAGATTTGGAAAGAATGAGTTGTAATTTTTTGTGCTGGTAACATGCCAGCTTGGGGAAATGATCTTTTTTGGGTTTTTTTTTAATGACACCAAGTAAAATCTGTCGTGACTAAAATTAATAGATATGAAGTGTCAGAAACCACAGGATTTCTCTCCCTTACATTAAATTCAATGAGTTGTAACAGTGAGAAATCCGATTGATTCCAATGAAGAAAGATATGAAAATAAAAGAGTATTATAGAGTTGCTTGCATGTATACCATTTGACCAGCTTTTGTGGTGAAATCAAAATTGGTATTAAAACTTTAGTTCATTGCATGCAGCATGTGTCCACGTTATGTCACTGAATTGCAGTGAAAACGAGAGTATGTAAATTTATTTTTAGGCACAGAAACCATGGGAAAAGAAATACACAAAAGTTATGCAGTCTAGGAAAGATTATCATGCAGCGTGTCGAGCAGAGAAGAGCACAGCTAACCAAGAAAATAACGCTAGAGGAGATTCGGCAGTATCCCCCGATCAGGTACGAATTGTGTGTGTGGAATACTGGAGCTAAGAGTCCAGAGAATAGAGAAAAAATTATGAAAATTTTTTAATCGCAATGACAGTTGTTAGACAGTACAGTTCTATCTATTGTCTAGTATGGCCATTGGTTTTAGTATGATTACATTTCTCAACAATTTTGTCTCGTACATTGCAGACATCTGAAATTGGTGCACATGAGACAAAGGTGTGAGTTCTATTGTGTTGCTTGTCTCTGAGGAGCAAACAACTGTTTAATTTCTAATATCCTTGTTTTAACATACTGTAGATCACTCAATTTTCGCGACACATTTTCGTGAGATAAGTATTTGGTATTAATTAGTGAGACAAAATTTTCACGTATGTTGGTTATTGCTGTATGTATTCTATGTTAATAGCAATATATACACGAGAATGAAATTTTGGCGAGCAGACTGGTTAGTGTAATTACACGAAAATGAAGTTCTCTCGAATAAAAAGTGATTTACAGAAATTATCTATGAAATTTGAATCAAGGTGAGACGTGTTTTTTTAATGCATTTGTTTTATTGATGCAGAACAAGTGTTTTTCAGAATATTGTGTTTGTTTCCTAGGATATGATGTACCCTTTTTGCATGCATGCATTTTGTTTCCTAAATATTTTTTTCACATCAAATATTTTGCAGTTGTGACTACTCATTAATGTTAAAAAAAATATTGCAGTGACGAAATATTCTTTCTAAGTTTAAACATTGCTAACATGATCTTTGTTGAAATTATTAAAAATATTCTTGTGAATTGAACTGAACCGAGTTTAGTATTGAATTTCCATGCTAAAATTGATTTTTTCAGGAAAGTAATTGATAATATACCCTTCCTCAATTTTGCAGTTGAAGAAAATCCAGGAAAAATTACGGAAATGTCAGCAGGATGTAGAAGCCACCAGAGACAAATACGAAGCTTCATTAAATGACCTCAATAGTTATAATGCTAAATATATTGAAGATATGAATGAGGTAATTTGATGTCCAGGAAACTATCCTAGTGTTACTCTGATGGTACAGTTTAAAAAATAATTGTGTTTTATAAAAAGAGAAATGAAAACAAATCTTTATACTGCTTTTGAATTATTAATGTCAGGTCTGTGTGCAAGCAAATTCTTAAGAATTAGGTGGTTAAGCAAATCATCTTAACAGATTATTGCAGCTCTCCTACAGATATATCAAAATACTGATTTTTTCCCCCCAAACATTTATTTTAGGTGTTCCAAAAATGCCAAGACTTTGAGAAAAGTAGAATAGAATTCTTTAAGAAGACAATGTTTGAGATCCATCAACATCTTGATCTGTCTGTTGAACCAAAGTAAGTGCAAGAATTCAGTTCAATTGCAAGCTAACCATTCTGAAGTTTAACTTGTGCTGAATCTCTGTCATCAGCATCCCATGTTAATGATTTTGGAGCAGGTCCATTCCATGGTAATTAACTGTTAGTTTTAGCTTGACCAGGCTTACATGGATGCTGTATCTTGAGATACTTACAAAAGACTTTCTTTAGGATGTTCCAAGTGGCTTGTATTTTGGACAATAAATGAAAAATCTGTAATGATGAACTTGCATGTAACTAATGGATCTTACTGAATATTCATTTGGTATGAGATGTTGCCTTACTTGTGATGAAATTTGTGGATTACAATCTTTGATTACCTAACCTTTCCCATTAGTCAAGTTTCATACAGGTAATTGCTGTAATGGGCTTCACGTATTTAGCGTTATCTTTTTTGTGTCAAAAATTGAAGGGTAGTAGATTTTTTAAACAAGTAAGTTTGATCCAGTTGCATCTGAAACATATTATTTAGGTGATCAATATACAGCATATACAATATTTTTGGGGTACATCATTGACAGTTTCAAAGAAATTTCTATTGACTCGTCAAGTAGCTTTGAGATTGTTTTTATGATGTGTGTGATTGTTGAGATTGTTTTTATGATGTGTGTGATTGTTGAGATTGTTTTTATGATGTGTGTGATTGTTGAGATTGTTTTTATGATGTGTGTGATTGTTGAGATTGTTTTTATGATGTGTGTGATTGTTGAGATTGTTTTTATAATATGTATGATTTTTTTTCATGCCTAGCACACTTTGTTACAGGTTTTCACAGGTGTACAGTAACCTTCACAGTACAATAGGTCAGATAGACCCTGACAAAGATCTGAGATGGTGGTCAACAAATCATGGAGCGGACATGCCCATGAACTGGCCAACATTTGAGGTTTGTTGGTCAAAATGTAGAATTTGAATACATGAACATTTTGAAACTTCACATTTTTAGAGCTTTTGAAATTGGTCCATTTGATAAGATCACATGAGCCAATTTTCAATGTTTTTGTTTTAAGAAAATTGTAATAGCACTGTTATTCATTCTTACAAAATGTTTTATTAAGGCTATGTGTCTTTGATGTGGTTCTCATATAATTACACAGAGGAATGTTGAAAGAAATACACCTATTGATTTTGGGGTCTCTCACTCAAAGATTAATGATTTCAATGTTTCTGAGGTCTCTAGATGCATATAAAGGAACACTGAAGTATTAATCAGTTGTTTTTCTGAACAGGAATATTCCCCCGAGCTACAAAACATTTCCAAGAAGAAGGACTCACAGCTGGGTGGAAATGATGGCATTACAATCACCAGTATTCGTCATAAGCCAGATTCGTTTGTTCAGCAGTCAGACTCCTTTAATTCTCATCAGAGACAGACGTCTACAGAATCACCCAGGTCCTCAACAGGTTCTAATGTACAACAACAACAACAACAGCCTCAACAGTCCTCAACGCTTCGGTAGGTTAAGGTTTTATTATTTTACTTTGTTTGCTCAGGGTGTATAGTTGTTGAAACTTGAGCATTGAGAATTCTTGATCTCTAACAAGTCACAGTTATAGTTTTCAAAATATTTGTAGAGTGTTCAGAAGTCCTGATTTGTTTGTTACTGACATGTTTTCAGTGCATATACATGGACATGGGGAGAAAAAAAAATTAAATACATTTCAAGTAGCGTAATTTGGTAATAAGTATTGATTTACATGTTATTGGTATGAAACCTACACCAGAAAGATTTCACTAAGATTAGACCATGACCAATTGGTCATGTGTAGGGGCAGGTTTTCTTACAAGTTGCATTCAGAGAAAATGAAACATCATTTAAGAATAAAATTATTAGCATTGTGCTGTGAAGTAACTTAAGTTTATAATGACTTGGGTTCAAAAAATGTTAGAAAAAGGGAAGATAGTGTGATTTACATGGAAGTGTCACTCTTGACATGGACAACCTTGACCTTTTCACCTTAGTGTCCAGTCACCTTTGACCTCATTCTGGGGAATGATAGCCTTTACTGTAAGAACTCTTCATGACAATTTTACCAGGAAAATTTCATTTGATGGATTCTCCTTACGAAAGAAGGAAAAAGATAAGGCATCCAAAAGGAAAACTATGTTGGATCAAGCTAAACAACCGAATGTAGAGGAAGTCAAAAGAAATTCCGATCCATCCCGAGTGCAGCAGCCCCCTGATTCTGCACGGCTTGCTCAAATGGACACTGATGTCTCACAAGCTGACATTGTGCAGAAACAACAAGGGGGAGAGAACTACATCAGATCAACGTCGTATGACGAGTCACTCAATCCATTCGGCGATGATGATGATGCTGATGAAGCCAATGTAACTGCAGAATCTCATGTGTATCAGGCAATAGATGAGGCACGAGGGGAAAACAAGTAAAGATTACCTCTCTTGGAATGACGCATTGTGTTGCATTTGTTGTAGCTGTTGCAGTCATGCATCCTGTTGCATATTCTCTTGGAATGATGTTCGCCTACCAGTAGCACCATATGAAATGTTGCATCTTATAAGCTATCCAATGCACCCCTCTTGAAACTGACCTTTTATCAACTATAGTATCCATAATCTTTTAAACAACAGACAATGAAATTAGCACCAGTAATATTAACTCTAGATGTAGATACTCCATTAATAGCTTGCAAAAAAAAAATATGTATAACCAACTAAAACCTAATTGATAGCCTAAATTTTCTTAAACATGTATATTTTGCTGTATTTATTGGCTATATTCTGTTCTGCTTGGAAGTTAAGCCTTGACTTTCCTTATGGCTATTACATGTATGAGAAATGACAATGAAGATTTTGACCTCTTTATAAGGGAGAATGTAAAACCATGGCACAGAAATATTTTTTCCTGAACTTCTCATTTGTATAAATACATCTTTTGAAATATCTACAGATCTCCACTGCTTTACTTATGGATTTCCTTTCTTGGGTTGATTTCCTAGCATTCTTATGATTTGCTAATTTCTATTTATTTGCAGGTCTTATACTAATTACACATATTTCAGGTTTGTTATAACCCTTTTTCACTTGCTGTTGTCAGGTGTTTAGTTATAACTTTTATACATTCCTAGGGCACAGAGGGTGTTACATCCCTCCCATATCTACTTTTGTAAACTTTGTCATCCTATCAAGTGGTTTGTTTACATTCCGTAAGGTGCCATCAGGATCTAGGAATTTCATAAGTGTTGTTACAATTTTTTTTGAGTATGTGTAACAATTCCTCTTTATTTTTTTCGTAAAATTTTGAGAAATCTATATTTGGTTGTTGTAGCAAAATATAGATTTATTGTGAAATTTCATGTCAGCATGTGGAGCTACTGGTAAAGTTTTATTCAGGCATTCTTAATTATTTTCATTTCCAAAATGTTCCGATTTTAGTTGATTCAGGATATTTTTATTTTTATACTAGCAAAATTTGAACTCTCACTAACCTATTTTTCTTACTTCTATTGTATGTGATGAATTCTTACTTAATACAATTGCATGTCTGTAACACATATGAATATATGTTGTACATGTATTAAGTACATTGTACTAGTAATTACGGTAAATATGTTATTGAATGTAGAGAAATAGTTCAGTCTGATCAAAGTCAAAACTTGCAAATAAATTAACCATTTTATTGAAAATATGGGGACAACTATTTTTTGATAGAGATCTAACTCCACTGCTAGAAAGTAAATTGAAATTATGAGTACAAGTAGCTTTCATATTTTTGCATGGTACTTTTCGACGAAAGATTAAAGCTACAAGTTTGTAATGAACATTGGACATCGCACCATATCACCATATAATGTTTTACTTATGTTGTATACTAAAAGATTTCTTCTCAATCTACAGCAAGGAGGCTGAGAAGAAGGAGGAGCCAGCGGTAGTGGAGGACACAAACCCCTTCGCTGACGACGTAGATGAACCCCCCTCTCCCTCACCAGAGGATTCCCCACGGCAGGTGAACGGGAAGGAGGGTGTTCCTGTCAGGGCTCTGTACGATTATAACGTGACAGAGGAGGATGAATTAGAACTCAAGGCTGGTAAGTCATGTCTGTAAGCTATAACCTGGGGGTTGCTTCCCCCTGGTAAATATTGAGCAAGTTTCATAAAATTTCAAAGAATTTCCACCATTGACATGTAGTTAGTATAAATATTAAATAAGTATAATTTTTTTCCAAGCTAAAAGGTAGTTAAAAAAAATTGTGCATATTTTATTGATAGCTGCAGGATTGAGTGCCCTGAAATGTATTCTGTTTGGTCTTCTCACAAATATTTTCAGGCATGTAGTGATGTACATCAGGCATTTATCACTGGAAACATTTTCAAATTATCCAAACCTACTCTTGGATTACATTTAGATAAAGAATTTAAAAGTAATTGTCTTCAAGGATAATTTTTTCCCCCCAATTTCAAATGTTAACAACAATGGCAAATCAAAATGAATACCATTTATTTTAATGAAGGTGAAAAGTAGAAATCTGAATTTGGTTCAGTGGTAGGTATTTCATATGACTTCAGATAGTTTAATCACATTATGTTATCTCTACTCAAAAGTGCAATGTAAAGGCCATAACATCTTCTTTTACATATATATGAATGATGTACAACCAAGATATTTGGCTGTAGCATGTTAAATTATTATTCCTCAATTAGCCAAGATGTACATGTACCTAATTAGAATGTTTTTTTTCTTTTCTTTCTTGGAAAAGGGAAAATATAATACATGTAATTACACAGGATCAAATTTGATTTATAGATACTTGGTATATGGTACATACATGGTACATGTCAAATAAAAAGTAACTCTTAGAAATTGTTAATTATGTATTTCTTATATATGATTTATTAAGTTTCTTCATCTTCTAAAATGAAATTGAATAATCAATATGTTAATTTCCTCAGAATTGGGGGAAGGTATAGAAAAGCTTTATGATGATGTATTTCAAAAATAAAATTTTTAAAAGACATCTCTTTTTGTGGAAGCCATGAATGATTTGATTTGAATCTATTGTCATGATGTCTTTTTTCTTTGTAGGTGATGTCTTTGTCAAATTATCTGAGGAGGATGAGCTAGGCTGGTGTAAAGGTTACAAAGACGGCCGAGAAGGATTGTACCCCGCTAATTATGTAGAACCTGTATAGATCTCCAGAGCTTCGCCATCCCACCAGCGTTTGGAACAGAGGACATATCCTACATGCTGTTCAAACTCTCGAATAACCATGATCAAACGTTTAATATTCAAAGCATTGGAATGTGACAGGGCGGCTACAGCTTGTTATTACATGTATAATGATATTACACTTGTTATATCTGTTACTTAATGGTTAGCAGTACTTGTTTGTGTATGGTTGTCTTCACGGACATTAGGTTGTTTTCATTTATAGACAATATTGTTATAATCAGAATCTTCTGTAGAGTTCTCCATTCCTCTGTGGACACTGTTTTAATTAAGCAGAATGTGGTAGAAAAAAAACAGTGATGTTGTACAGAGAAGTGAGTTAACATGAAACCTTCCAGACAAAATGCGATAAACTACAAAATAGGCTTCATGTGATATACACTATTATATTATTAGTATGTATGTATGTACATCTCTCTTGCCACCATTTTTGTTAATAAAAAAATTTCCATCTTTTAGTAGAGTAGGCTTTTTATGTTGCTAAGTTCACTTCTTGACTTTCCTTTAACTGAAACCCTTATGGTGAAACGGTTATGGTACTTGAAATAAAATTTTTGAGTCTAGATTTTTTTTCTCCAGAATTTATGTTTACATAATTGACATATCTTTAGAAAATTTTCACTGGAAGTTTCATATGTAGAATTGTAGATATCTACCTCAGGACAACATGTATGTTAATTAACTTTCATCTTGGTAGCTTTTCTCTTTTTCTCCAATCCTTATTGCTACGCATTCACTTAGTACATGTATGTATTGACTTCATGAGCATGTAAATCCATATTTAGGGTAGGTCTCTTTAATTTAAAAGCACTGTTTTGTTATCGCATGAGCTTCCAGTTTGTGATCATGTCATTTTGTGATCTCTGTATTTTGCCATCTTTGCTTGATTGTACATTCCGCACTTATATTGTGATTCTACTTTTTTTAGAGAAAAAAATTAGTGTCAGAAACACAAAATATCTGCTCATTTTCCAAAAACAATGTTCTAAGTATGATGTTAAAAGCTATACTTTTATCATAGGTTTTGAAAACTTTTAATTTACAGTTGATGAACATTTTTTTTTAATTGTGTAAATTTCTGATTTCATAGAAAAAAACTTGTTTTTCTCTCTAATTATGTTTAACAAAATTCTGAATGTAGACTTCCAGCGTGTTTTTCTGATTAACTTTATTTCTGATGTTTCTAGTATTTTTCTGCTGCTGAGATATTTTGTTCTGGCTTTTTTTATACCTTGGAATGTTATGTAATCTATACATAAATATTTAGTGGTTTACCACTTGTTACCCAGCCCTCTCCTTGCACACTTGGAGACAGCAAAGCTAAACAAATCTATGATCAAATCATGTTCTGATGGACAATTTTTTGTGAACCATTGATCTTATGTACAAAATGATGAAAATGGCAGTATGATAAATTCTTTTCATGTGCTGTCAAGTCCCTAAACATTTGTGTCTCGGATTATTTGGATTTTTGAGCGGATAAGATTCCATGTGTTTTTGAGAGGTTCCATGTTAATTGATATATATCCATTTTATGATAATATTTACATTATTATGTGCCAGTGCTAGATTTCATATATGCAATTATAGAATGTATAGTGTTCATATTACTATGTTAGAAATGTACAGTTAAAGCAGTGTCGCAGTTGTCTCCCTTTTGTGGGAATCCATTTTGTTCACAAATTCTTCGAAGTGCTGTTACCGTACTTTATGGTAGCCATTATTCTTTTGAAGTGATTATTCTTAAGTATGATTTAATCTTCCTGTACAGAAAAAATATTTTCATCATCAGATTTTTTTTTTACAGTATACCATCTAATGGAATTAATTATACAATGGAATATAAAATTTTCAATTTGATCCGATTTTAAATATGATTAAGCATTCAAATTTGAGCCTTTCTGGTTGTATCAGTTTTACTGTAGAATTTTGATTTCTGCCTTCAGTTGAGGAGTCTGTGTTCTGTTTTAATAGTACTGAAGAGTGTCTTTGTATATTACAAATATTATGAATTGTGTACAATGTATACCCAATGTGTAGCTGGGAAAAACTGATAGTTATTTATTACTGAAAATAATTGCAATAAATAAGATCTAACAGTTAGCAGTTTGTTTGTCTGACAAAGTAAAATGTAAAGTATGTACACAAGAAAGCTCTGCTTTTAGCGATAACCACAAGACAGAATGCTTGCCTGTTTTGCTTAAGCCAGATTGGTTACATGGATTTAATCCCTTACTGCAATTTTTTTATACTAAAAGTTTGTGTAACAAGGATGCTCTAGCAATGCCTTTCCCCCACTGGCAGTTTGGCACCAGCAAATCTTACTGCATACATTCATAGAGATTGATAAGCATGAAACAGAGAATTCCAATGTGCTAGCACTAGAGGTCTAGGATAAAATTGATATCCCCAACCTAAATAATCTTGAGTGTACTTCCATACAAGGCCATAATTTATTGCAGCCCGGAGGACCGGGCTGCTCTATACATATAAGTTTAAGTGTTGGTATATGGGGATTGAGGTGGGAGAAGTTATTCAGAATTAAAGGTTTTCTAAACATTAAAAAGATTGTTAATCAGAATGTTCTTTCCCTTTATAAATTACGAGATACACAATATATTTACTTCCATAAAGTGAATCTGTAAAAATATATATGTTTTTCATATTTAATATATAAAGTTGCTTATCATTTACTATCGAAAAAACGAGTCCCTTTTTTTAGAACATCGAATTTTACTTATCGCATAAAAACGTAAAAACGTACTTTACACAGTTCGTGTTTTATATTCTTAAAGTGATAGACATTTTTGAAAAAGGTGATGCATGCGTCTGGTTTCAATTTATATTTTGTGCAGCCAACATTTACTTGAGGAATTGATAAAGTTTAAAAGGGTATCGTTTTTGTTCGATTTTCATCCGACTATAGGTTTTCAAAATATTCTCGACTGTCGTCTCCATCATTTAGACGCATGCCTTTTTCACACATATCGAAGCGGTTTGATGATCAAGACTCATTTCCATTGTTTACTGTATTTATTTCCCGGGCGACAATTGATGGTTACATCAATGTTTTCTTGTACCTTACTGTTAGAAATATCAAATCCCACATAAAGCTGTCATGTATACAATAATTGACCAATTTTCAGTGAAATGCTTAAAAACTTCTATCACTTAAAATTTCTGAAAAGTTTCAATTTTTCAAAAGTGCTTAATGAACCTACTTCTGTCAGATGGTTTTTAAAAATTCTATTGAAAAATAATTTCATCAAAATAAATTTTCAATAAATAGAGAACCATAATTCCCTCAAAAAACTCAGAATATTAACTAATCTCAAACTTTATTTACAACTTTACTATTAACAGTAGAAGACCAAATCCTAGTCCAATATCTAAAATGTTAATTTAAAACAAACAAACCATAAAACGCTTATTATTTATTAATAAATCCGAATTAATTCTATTTCTGTATGAGCCATATATCCAACAAGAAGGTTAAAATGCCATGAAACTCAAAACATTATCAGCAGCATCAGAACAGTTAAAGTTTGAACCCCAGAGACACTGACTCGCTGCTTGATCTGCAAGTCTTCTACAATGTTTGACCTTAAAAAACTGCTGAATTTTTTTTTCTGGTCAAAAAGAAAAAGGCCAGCTGAAATAAGAGATTCAAAGATTAAAATCTCCGAGGATGATTTTGATTTGTTCATAATCCAGATGGGAACCATAAGTTGCGGGTAAAAGATTGAATTCCGAATCATACCAAGAACATTGAATACTCTGCTCTTGACCCATAGTGCACCATTTCACTACACTCCTCCCTTGGCGGTCTTTGGAATTTTTGTCAGCGCCTCCCTCTAACAAGAGCTGAACAGTGAACAGTTTTCCAAAATAAGCTGCGCAGTGGAGTGGGGTTAATCCTTTGCCATTCAGATCACCAATTTGTTTCTTTCCCTTTTCTGACTTCAGTATCACCCTCACCACCTCAATGTGCCCCCGCATACAGGCGAAATGAAGGGCATTATTATTGAATTTGTCAGTAGTCAACAGGAATTTTTCATTTGTTTTAATTAGACATTCCACAATGTCCTGAAAACCTCCATTTGCTGCATAATGAATACAGCAACGTTTAAAAACCGATTCGTCTTTCACGTGATCCAGTAAACTATTGGAACTCATTCGTTCCAGTATTTGTTTCACAATTTCTTTGGATCCACCACGGCATGCTTTTGCTAGATCTCGGTGGTTCAAAGAGATTAATTGGCCATTCGATGTTAAGATTTCGAATATTTTGTGGTTTCCTTTTAAGCATGCCCTCCACACGCCTTCCTCTATACCAGTTTGTGTTTGGGATTTCGCCAAGGTCCGAACTGTTTCAATATTGTTTGCCAGAATAGCATCAAGGAATGGACATGAATCTGTAAGATTTATTTCTATTTTTAATCATACAATCATTTAATAAAGTAATATTGCGAGTAAATTTTGAGAGAGAGAAACTTTGACGGTGCCGCATAACATTTAGGAGAGTAGGGAAGTTAACCGAAGCTCTTACTAAGATATGCGCAAATATAACCTTATTGTGACCTAAAACCAAATGCATATTCTTTACAAACGTATCAACTTACAGTGAGTCTTCTCAATTCGTATTTTTCTGACCTCTAGGTCTTCATTAAGCAAACAAACTTATCATTATTTAAATCTTTTTACACACAAACGCAATCTTCTCAATTTAAAGGGACAGTAATGTCGAATAAAAGCCAATGTTAAAATAAATTGAAGATTTATTGTTTTACGATGTGCATTAACCGGACTACTCTATCCATAGAGAGATAAGCTACCCTTTTTATACCTAAAAAAGTGATAAGAATTAAGTCCAAGCAAATTTTGTGTACCAAAGGGTAAAAAAGAAGGCAAAAATCATTGTTGAATATGAAAATTAATACAGCCATTTCACGCCAATGTCAGAGTTATCTCTCTTAGCTTAGGTTCGTTTGTCCTTAAGCCCATACCGTTTTCTTCATTCGAGTCATCTATGTCTGGTTCGGGCCTGTCCTCCAAAGACTCCTGTCTGGTAGTGTTCTTTTTCCCTAAAGATACATGATTAATATTCATAAAACGACTAGGACAATCAAAGAAAAAAAAAGCTTAAACAACTTAATCGCAACGCCATTCTTACATTTATGGATGACTTTGTCTAGTGACAATCTTTTGGCACATTCGGATGTTGCAAAATCGGGAGTATCGAGACGGCATACCAAGGACAAAAACGCATTTTCATGTGGTGTTTCATGCACAAGTCTCTTCAGAATCTGTATTTGAATAAAAATGCATGACAAAATTTGACTCCTCGAAATATTAAATATACACTGTATACTTGTCTGGTACATTTGTTCATTAAAAAAACAAACAAACAAAACAAAAACAAAAAAAAAAAAAAAAAAAAAAAAAAGGAAGAAGAAAAGAAGCACATTTAATATTTTGATAATCCAACCCCTTCCTGTTTAATTCAAGAAAGTCTTACCAAAACTTAAGCCTTATATTCATGTTAAGCACAAGTACACTGTGGTCGAGTTTCTGTTGTCATTTAACTTTTACCCCCCCCCCCCCCCACACACACACACAAGGAAATTCCTTATTATCCGTTACATACCTCCTTAAGTCTGGGATATATATCATCAAACTTTTCCCTCGTTATTTTATTAGACGATGGCAGGTGATGACAATCATTTCTTATGTCCCCGATTCGAATAACATCTGCTCCAATGCTTTTATCTTCTGCTTTCAGTTTTTTCTTTGCCCACCCATTTTCTGGTGGGGGAACAGTGCCTATATTTCTGACCAACACACACAACAAACGGACATCAAGTTTGTCAGGATCTGCAGAACCTTTGATTTCTCCGAGAATCTTTTTTTCATCCTGATATATTTTGTTTATTTTCACTAGCCGATCAAGAATCTTTCGTTTTCGTTTCAAAAGACATCCAAGCGGTTCCTCTGTTTCCAGAAGATAAATTAGGGGGAGTTTTGTAAAGTCTAACAAAGAGGATAGCCTGATGAAATTGAAAACCTCTTCTGTGAATTCAACATTAGAACTTGTCATATTTTCGTCCGGAGCACTTTCAAGGGGGCATTTCCTCGGAATGCTCAGGAAGACTGGAAGTTTAGAGTTTGCATTACCTATAGGTATATGTTCAGGGGTTCCCCGATAGATATACCATTTCAATAAATATATCCTTTTCGTGGAACTGTTTTATTAACACTAATCGTGGATACGTTAACACTATATAACTGCTACACGTGTGATAAGATCATTCCCAGAGACGGAAGCCGTTTATTCTATAATTGTTCTTCTCGTTTAAATTTTGAGGGTTATTTCCTAAATCATATTTAGAACAAGTCGTAATTTTGTGTATTACCTGTAATCTATTTATAGGTTTAAAGATCCCTGGTAAATTATGTTATCAAAGGTCATTCAAACAAATAATCCACATGAAGGGTGGAGCCCTTGTTAATTTACAGGTACCTTATCTTCATGTAAATACAAAATTATACACAACATATTGATCATTCAGATCGTTCATAATTTTTTTTATTAATGTACAATTCTGTAAATCTATATAGAGCTTTCTAGTTCATAGAGAGCAGAAATATAGCACATATCATGAAGTATAATTCAATAAGAGTCGTTTAAAAGTGAAAGAAATCTGAAATACTGGATGGGCTGTCTTTGGTTCATTAGACAAATCAAAGACAAAGCACCACAACTTGAAATGGACACCACTCGGTAATACAAAAGTTTATCTACAGACAGGCACGCACTATGTGATTGAGCCGGAGGGGAAAGTGGATCGGTTTCCTCATCGTTTTGCCCTAAATTTTCTTTATCTAAATTGTAGAAGTGAATAAGCAAAAGAATAACACTTATATAAGTGTATCCACTCTGTTACCTCAAAGGATAGAATTTGAAGCCCCTTCCCAACGGCCCTTTTAAATAATGAAATATATTGCATGATAATTTTTAACTAAATCATTTCTGGAAAAATTGCTACAATATAAATCAATTTTGAAAACATATTAAAGTCAACATAATTTTTTTCTTCCTTTCGCTTTCCGTTTTTGTTTTATATTGTCTTTTATGATGGAACTGATCTAGGAACATGTGATTTTTAATGTATTGCTATCCACTTGGTGTTTTATGCGAACAATAAATCGGGTTAGGTGATGTTATATTCCGTCGGGATCGAACTCCTACTAATCGCATGAGCATCGGATGGAGAGGGCTGTCAGACGAGCGTCAACTTTACTAAAACACATTGTTACTCATCACTCTCTGCAGATGACTTCCAGAGACTTTACTGCTGGTATTATTGGTAAGCAACAGAGACGGTACTTAGTGTTATTTCTGTCCGTATGACGTATTTAGCATCAGTACAGAGTCAGATGTTGTGTAACATGATTTTTGAATTGTTGAAGTTTGTTTACTTACAAAGTAAGTAAAAAAAGTACAAGGTAAAAGCAAATTGTGAAATAAGTTAAATGAAAATTCTTCACTTCAAGCAATCAATTTTGTGCAGATAATGGAAATGGCGTGAATATTTAACTCAGGTCCGGCACAATCTATATCCCGTGATTAAGCTATAGCTTGAATTAGCTATATAGCTTAATATGCTATTCAGAATAGCTTGATTTAGCTATTTTATCACATTTTTTCTTAAATGTGTTTTTTTTCAGCATGCACAAAAAGTTGCACATTGGTGCAGTGATAGTATTAAACCTGCACTTTTCTGAAAACGTCAATGAAAATCGCTCAGCAAATTGCGTCTCCTTGAGAGACTTTGTACTCAAAGTTCTAAAAATTTTTGGGCTATATAAAGCAATTGATTTGTGACGTATACACACAGTTACTTCTTGAATGAAATTATAAAGGAGGTCAATTATAGTCAACAGATATTAATGAGCACAATGTGAAGCAATCATACTTCCACGCCTCAACGCACGCACAAGATGGTGTACAGTTATCCAAACCACAGGCACTTGGGGTATGGACCCCCCCTTTTCCATTTTTTTTTTTCTTTTTAAATCTGGGGTCGAGTCACCTTTTTCCTATTTTTGTATTCTAATATGCACTGTATGTTATCAATAATGTAACTCTTTTGTCTCTATAAGCTGTTTTTAAATATATCGTTTTCGACTGATACATAAAAAGAGAGAAGGCTTGCAACTCTTTTCTCATCGTCTGCCTCACCTCGCTTAAACTTCGCCTGATTATTTATCGAAAGCATAAGAAAACATGGAATATGCGTACAACAATAAATTCATTATACATTCTTCTTCCTTTTCATATTTCCATTTAATTTTTATGTGCCCCCGATTTGCAAATATTTCGATTAAATCATCCGCATCTAGGGTAAATTTTGTTGATGTGCACCAGCTGGGACGGAAGTGCAATAACGGTAACTCTAACTTTATAAATATTCTGCATTTAAAAAAAAAATCCAGGCTTTGCAATAGCAATATTGTGAAATTTGGTTGTGTAGGTCGTCTGTTAAAAGTTAATCTTCATCCATTAGAATTTGCTAGTTACAGTTATCTTGTTATTCACAGAACTTACCGTTACATGTTATATGAAGAGAAAATTCAGGATTTATTCCTTCTCGCATTTAATGTTCCGAATGACATTACACTAATGATGATACCCGAAAATACCGGGCAATTCCGTCCCAGCTGGTGCACATCACAATTCACTGTTAAACTGCAGTTAACAAGCAATTATTAGAAAATATTTAAAGTTAGATAGCATAGTTCGATTATGTCTTAGTTGTAATCTGTGCATTTTTATTTTTTTCCTTAGAAGCTAAGAAGTATAACATTTGATCATTTTTCTTTCTTATTATTTTTTGTTTTTTTTTTAAAACTTTTTTACTCCATGTAATAGAACAACTGATCTGCTTCTGTGCTTTTTATTAGGAGATCTATCATATTCGTATTTACGATTTAAAAAATAGGAACAAGGTGCACAGTTGACAATATATTATTTTTATGCCACAAAATCCTGTATTCTTACTTCCAATTGATAGTAGAAATACAAACCACTCACAGCTACAATAAAACATTTGCACTTTCCTGCAATACCCTTTTATATTTCACCTGAATTTCCTCTGTAATATCTAATATGTGGTACCTTTGGATTTGGATGCATTGATTTTGGCATGGGACTCATTAGTTTCATTAAAAGGGTTCTTTGGAACCATGATAACCATTTTCAAAATGAATCACTGATAACTAATGTTTTGAATGTAGACTTTAATGTATATTGATTACCACTGATGAGCAGTTCTGTCCATAGTCTAAGTTTTAAAGTCAATTTTGATATCTCAAACCCTTTAATATCTCAAAAGTTATATATTTTGTAAAAGTATGTAAATAATTTTGTTTTACAGTGATTGGGGATGAAATTTTAAAGGGGCAGACAGCTGACACAAACTCACATTTTCTGTGCAAACATTTATTCACCCTTGGAGTCAAAGTGAAAAAGGTATGAAAAATAAAGCAGAAGAAAAAAATTGTTAAAATGTCTGGCAGAAATTAGTACAAAATGTTTAAGATTTATTTCATTGGAAATGATAGAATAAAGAATGCCATTTTGTGTGCTCAGATATCTGTGATCAGTGATGATCTGGATGTAATTGCAAATGAAGTCAAAGAGTTTTCTTCGAGATACACACATGTGATCACCTCTGGTGGAATAGGCCCTACTCATGATGATCTCACATTTGAAGGTATAACTTTTCATTTCATAAAAGAAATAACAAAATAAACCATGAAGCATTGAACATAATAGCTATGGGTAAATATTGAAGAATGTGGTAACAGTTACCTCCCTTTGATTTATGACCAGATCTTCTTTTTATTTGGTAATAGACCCATTATTCCATGATTTTTTTTTTACATGTAGGGGTGGCTAAGGCATTTAATGATGTTGTCTCCCCTCACCCTGACATCGTAGAACTCTGTAGGCAGTTCTGGGGAGCAGAAGATCTTTCCTCACCAAAGATGAAACTGGCCATGGTAATATTCTACAACAATGCTTGATACATTGTACATTACATAACGATGATACATTTACAGTGAATCACTATGATTCATTTAGACCAAAAAGATACATGTGAAATATTTTTTCATCACTGGAAAACACTGAGTGATCCTTTGTCAATTCATCAGTTTACCTGGAAGGCATCCTCCTTTTTCACAAATGTTCAGTCTTGCCACTTTGAATATTTTTTATCATTGGAAGACATCGAGTGATCTTTGTCAGTTCTTCAGTTTAACTGGAAGGCATCTCTCTTTTCCACAAATACTCAGTGTTACCACATCATATTTTCATAAAACCTTGTGAAAAATGTGAGGCACAGTAAGTTGTGAAAAATGTGAGGCACAGTAAGTTGTGAAAAAATGTGAGGCATAGTAAGTTGTTAAAAATGTGAGGCACAGTAAGATTCCTTACATTCTACAGATCAGTTTTGTCAGTTGTGTTGCATTAGATACAAGAGACAGTAGATTGTTGTACATTTTCTGTGAATTACATGTATTACGTACTACTATGTATGATTACTTGTGTTTTGTTTGACATCTGCAAATTACTTGTGTTCATGAATCAAAGGTCTTCATATGGTCATCATGTTGTGCATGATCCTTACACAACAAATTTATTAAGTTTGCTGCTAGCACATATTCTTAATAAAAAAATAATTGAAAGATTATTTTAAAACTTGGGCATGATTATACTGTAAAATCATATATTTACGTGGGGTCAAATTTTCATGGTGTGAGGAAAAAATATTGGTTTGAGTAGATTTGATTTCATGGTTGATTCAGAAGAAACATGATATTGTAGTACTAGGATTGTGTAGACTCTTATAATATCAAAGTTCATAACCTATGAATTATTATGAAAAATAATAATAAATCTATGAATAATCTATGAAAAATTACTGACACATCCCTAAATTATTTTCTCAAAATGATCGTCTCGTAAAGTCAAAATAAGTGGTGAATCGAGTTGTTTATAATTTATCAATTAATTATATCAATACTCGGACGACTCACAAGTGTAGTATCATCTATGTAAACACCCAGTTAACACGTCCATCCCAGCCCCAGGTGTTCACTGTTATCCAGATAAGTCCAAGCTGAATTAATTTTACGCTTGATTGACGTGTATACATGTGCAATCAAAACTTCGAGAGATAGAGAGTAAAAAACAATGAAATATGTGTAACAGGACCCAGTTCTTGGTTTGAGAGATAGAGAACTTCGAGAGATCGGGAGTTCGAGAGATCAGGAGTAAATTTGCTTAGTTATAAAGAGGAAAAAAACGGGACCAGAGGTTCACTTTGAGAGATCTAGAACTTCGAGAGATCTGAGTTCGAGCCATCGAGAGTCACCTGTATAACATTTTAGCATTTTGCTGGGGACATGAATTCATGGGCCCCTTCATACCACCAGAAACAATGAAAATTAAACCCCCACTAAGTGATTTCACAGTATTAGCGAAGTGAAAAAGTTAAAAAGTAATAGAATTGTGAAGAACATTTTCTAAATGTGCAATGCTTTATAAGTAATATTATTTAAAAAAACAAAACAAAAAACAAAAACATATAAAACACACACAAGAAAAAACAACAAGAACAACAAACACAATATTACAGCCTAGGTTTTTAGAGGCTTTACATCTTTTATTAACTATATATATATGAGGGGTTATCAAAATTAAAGTTTGTGGACTAGCTAGCATCATAAAATTAAAACCGCTTTAGGTACATCGATGAATTTTTACACATTTAGTTAGCATTATCTTTTCTATCTATAGAATAAACCATAAATCATAATTTTTATTTTTTAATAAATTGTTAGTGTTTTTGTAAGCAAAGGTATGTCCAGGTGGCGCAACCTCTAATATGACGTTTTTTTCTACCTGAGTGTAACTGAGAAAAACTCTTTAGATATGAGTATTTGTCATAAAAAAATCTCGTTAATTCAGGCAATTGGTACGACACACTTGTTCAGTAAAATTTGCAATTTTTACCCAATTCTGTAATTTCTATGAAATTTTATCCTAAATTTTATATGGAGTGTCCAAACAATTATGGGCTTGAAAATAACGTCAAAAGGGGGGAGGGGTTTCTTTTTCAAACACTCTATAGAGTTTCGCTCGTGGAAAAACTGGTATAGACCTAAGGAATGTTTAAACTGGCTACAGAAAAAAAATGAATCCAGAGTACTTCTTTTTTAATGCCCAAAAAGATTCAGAGAGATGAAATATGCACAGTTAGTGTCGATTTGTAGCCAGGGTGTCAAAAGTCAGTCACGTCGAAAAGTGACGTTGATCATGTGTGGTAGAAATTGAACTCCAACAAGCTAAGTATTCTGGCATAATCAAGTGAGGATATTTCCCAATATATAGATCCATTTACAATATTATATGCATTGAAAACAGCTGCTCATGACATTGTAAATTCATATAAACAAGACGGGCTTAAGTTAAACAATAAAATGCTTTCTTTGGCTGTTAGTACGAGAATTAATGTCGCAGCTGTTGCAGAAAAAAAACATAACCCGCGTAAGCGGGTTATGTAAATTTTTTTCTGCAATAGCTGCGACATTAATTCCCGTACTAACAAACAAAGGAAGTCATTTTATTGTTTATATTTATATCTGTATAAAAAAAAACAATCAAAGTATTATTAAACATGTTAAATATTGTATTATAGAAGTGTATGTATAATTGATGGAACAGCCTTTGCTGAAGAAATCTATGCAGGTGGCTTGCTTAGTGTTGTTTACTCAGTGATAAACGGCAATGGGTTACTTAAGAAATAAAGGAAATAATATTCAATGGATGTAAATATTCCTTACTTAACTCCTGGTAATCTCATCAAGATAAGTGTATGAGGTAGAGAGAGCGGACATTAAGAAACAATGACGTTAAGCGGACGTCATGACACTAAACGGCGACAGCGCCGGGTGATCACATAAAGTCTTTTTTAATTTTAGAATAATTTGGCAAATTATCAACGTATCAAGCTAAAATTTTCAACATTTCTTAAACTTTTGTTGTTTTATATTAGGCATAAATTTTGTAAGCAAAGACTACATATTATTAATTTTATCGTGTCAGTCAACGAACTTTTTGATAACCCCTCGTAAACATGTATAATGAGTCATTATTTGTAAAATTTCGAAAAAATAAAAATTGATCTGTTGACTTTCAGTTTTGTCAACAAGATCAACAGATGTTACCTTTTAGCCATGCAATTCACAACAAGAATTTTATGTCATACGACTTTTGAATAACTGGACTTGATATATTTCCATGGAAATCTTTAAGATATCAGTTGTAGTGTCCTAAACATGTACTTTGAAATTATAGTGGGTCTTTGTTTCATGTTTCTTTGTTAACAAAGGTAACCTACCTGGTATAATTCCTCATACTTTGAATGTACTTATTCAATAAAATGGAGAAGAAACATACTCAAAAGAAAAACATTTCTGAAAAATGTCAACTTTGCCCTCTTTGGTATGTGCATTTCTAGGAACTTATGAATAATTCATTCAATACATATTATGAGATTGTAGCACATTGTGTGAGATTTTACAAGTATGAATTAATGGTAACTGATACGTATATCAACAAAAAATTTGCTGAGGTGGAGTTTAAATTTTTCTCTTTCTTATTTCTTCAACCCTTGATCTTTTTTTCTTGGTACATATATTGAGATTCTTTAACCCTGGATCTTTTTTTCATGGTATGTATTATGAGATTATAGCACATTGTGTGAGATTTTACAAGTATGAATTAATGGTAACTGATACGTATATCAACAAAAAATTTGCTGAGGTGGAGTTTAAATTTTTCTCTTTCTTATTTCTTCAACCCTTGATCTTTTTTTCTTGGTAATTTGCCTATGTTTTGTGGGGTTTACAATAAAAGGAAATGATGATAGTCTGATGTATTGGTTGGACATGGATACAGTCACTGTGGCATGTGGGAAATTCACATTGTTGAATCACCAGGATATGAAATTAAAGATAAACTTTTTAGCAGCTAGTACCGGTATTTCTGTGTGTCATAGTTAATGACCTAGTGATATCCCTGATTCATTTTTCATGATCACAGGCGTGAAACTTTGACATCACTCTTTTCAAACAGTTAACAGACAGACTTCAGGCATTAAGTTTCATTAATTTCAGCCAAACATTTGTAAAAATTGTTTGCCTTTAGATACCAAAGTCAGCCAGATTGGTGTATGGGGTGAACAAGAAGACAGGAGAGAAAAACAAGTTCCCTTTAGTGGTGGTCAACAATGTGTATATATTTCCTGGTGTCCCCTCTATTATGGAGAGAAGTTTTATAGCTTTGGAGGTTAGTAATGCAGAGTACAGTTTTCTTTATTAGTTTTTTTAATTAACTTTTATTATACTTTCTTTTAAGAAAGAATTTTTTTTTAAAAAGTTAATTAGTTTATTTATGTTTGCATTTAAAAAAAGGATAGATGGCTTTTTACAGCAATGTATTTTTGAATTTGGAAGGGGGGGGGTGTTATTGAAATACCGACAAGTAACTGTTTATTTATATAAAGGAAATGTTATCTTTGAGATTATTGTATTTCTTCATAATGATTGACTGCTTTCTTCACTTGATTTTGATAACCACATTAAGTAAGTTGTAGGTATTTAGTAATCATGCATTTTCTTTTTACCCCAGTTATGTATACAATTTAGAATTCAGCTAAATGTTGTTTTTTTTTATGTAGGATTTGTTTAAGAATCCTGATGCTCATTTTTACACAGAGGAAATCTATGTTCAGCAAGATGAGGTATCAATCGCTGCTGTACTGAATGAGGTAGACCAGGAATTTAAAGTTGATGTAACACTAGGCTCGTACCCAGATTTTCATAACAGGTACATGTAAATTTAGCCAATCTTCTCATATCAGACATGATCATCCATTTGTATGTTGAAAATATAACCCACAGTTAAGTTTCTTGCAAGTGATTTCATATTTGAGTTTTTAAAAACAGTCGTCACTGTTATTTTCCTTTAAAATGTAGATGACTTACTAAATTAAACTGATATAGTTGTTAAAAAAAGTTAAACTGAGTATGATAATTACAGGAGTGACAAAGTAAACAAATACAGGTTAATTACATTTATTAGAAAGGTAAAGTAATGCTAACCTGTTTATTACAGTTTTTACAAAGGTAGTCTAATGCTAACCTGTTTATTACAGTTATTACGAAGGTAATCTAATGCTAACCTGTTTATTACAGTTATTACAAAGGTAATCTAATGCTCACCTGTTTATTACAGTTATTACAAAGGTAATCTAATGCTAACCTGTTTATTACAGTTATTACAAAGTTAAATTGATGTTGGAGTCCAGTAAACCAGAACAGATATGTAAAGCTATTGCTACATTACAAGAAAAATTACCTGATGGTATGTTATATTAATTATTTTGTTTTTCCATTTTTGGTATAAAAATTATTAGAAAATCATTTTAGAGGTTTGATATACATGTATGTGCTCATACATTCAAAATGATCAGGATGAGTAAAAGTAAAATTATACAGTATCAAAAGAAATTGAAAATGTTTTTATTCCATGATCAGTATGACCCTGTTTATGTAATATATATACTAAATATGCATGTTTTTCCTCAAGTTATAACAATTTTTTTCCCAGTTTGCATGCAGCGTCTGTATAAATCATTGTACAATTTTCCTCTCGTGATCAGTTACTTTGGTTATTTATCATCTGTCTTAGGTCACACAGTATTTGTTAGTGTAAGTGTGGGCCAGTATCTTTTTACATACAATTTACATTAAATCCTGATAAAAAAAAAATAAAGTCTGGAATAGATTTTGCTTTGGGTTTTTGAGAAAGAAAACGAAAAATGAAGAAAACCTAAGAAAATTTGAAACAACCCCCTCTTCTTTTCTGAACATGACCTATTACTGTGTTAATTAGCTCACCTGAGCTGAAAGCTCAAGTGAGCTTTTCTGATCACATTTTGTCCGGCGTCCGTCTGTCCGTCTGTCTGTCCGTCCGTCTGTCCGTCTGTCTGTCTGTAAACTTTTCACATTTTCGACTTCTTCTCAAGAACCACTGGGCCAATTTCAACCAAACTTGGCACAAAGTATCCTTGGGTAAAGGGGATACAAGTTTGTTCAAATGAAGGGCCACGCCCTCTTTCAAGGGGAGATAATAAGGAATTAGTGAAAAAATAATGGCATCATTTAAAAATCTTCTTCTCAAGAACCACAGGGCCAGGAAAGATGAAACTCATGTGGAAGCATCCTCAGGTAGTGTACATTCAAGTTTGTTCAAATCATGACCCCCAGGGGTAGGGCGGGGCCACAATGGGCGATCAAAGTTTTACATAGAAATATATAGGAAAAATTTTTTAAAATCTTCTTCTCAAGAACAGCAAAGCCATGATGAGTCATATTTATATGGAAGCATCCTCAGGTAGTGTAGATTCAAGTTTGTTCAAACCATGACCCCCGGGGGTAGGGTGGGGCCACAATGGAGGATCAAATTTTTAAATAGAAATATATAGGAAAAATCTTTTAAAAATTTCTCAAGAACAGCAAAGCCATGATGAGTCATATTTATATGGAAGCATCCTCAGGTAGTGTAGATTCAAATTTGTTCAAATCATGACCCCCGGGGGGTAGGGTGGGGCCACAATGGAGGATCAAAGTTTTACATAGAAATATATAGGAAAAATCTTTAAAAATCTTCTTCTCAAGAACAGCAAAGCCATGATGAGTCATATTTATATGGAAGCATCCTCAGATAGTGTAGATTCAAGTTTGTTCAAATCATGACCCCGGGGGGTAGGGTGGGGCCAAAATGGAGGATCAAAGTTTTACACAGAAATATATAGGAAAAATCTTTAAAAATCTTCCTAAGAGTCATATTT
Organism: Saccostrea echinata; assembly: GCF_033153115.1. NCBI lineage: Eukaryota > Metazoa > Mollusca > Bivalvia > Ostreida > Ostreidae > Saccostrea > Saccostrea echinata. The sequence goes on from NW_026889750.1 coordinate 8,597,319, forward strand.
ATATGGAAGCATCCTCAGGTAGTGTAGATTCAAGTTTGTTCAAACCATGACCCCCGGGGGTAGGGCGGGGCCGCAATGGACTATCAAAGTTTTACATAGAAATATATAGGAAAAATCTTTAAAAATCTTCTTCTCAAGAACAGCAAAGCCATGATGAGTCATATTTATATGGAAGCATCCTCAGATAGTGTAGATTCAAGTTTGTTCAAATCATGACCCCGGGGGGTAGGGTGGGGCCAAAATGGAGGATCAAAGTTTTACACAGAAATATATAGGAAAAATCTTTAAAAATCTTCCTAAGAGTCATATTTATATGGAAGCATCCTCAGGTAGTGTAGATTCAAGTTTGTTCAAACCATGACCCCCGGGGGTAGGGCGGGGCCGCAATGGACTATCAAAGTTTTACATAGAAATATATAGGAAAAATCTTCTCAGGAACAGCAAAGCCCAGATTTGTCATATTTATATGGAAGCATCCTCAGGTAGTGTAGATTCAAATTTATTCAAATCTTGACCCCCGGGGTAGGGCGGGGCCACAATGGAGGATAAAAGTTTTACATAGAAATGTATAGGAAAAATTTAAAAAATCTTCTTCTCAGGAACAGCAAAGCCCTGATTGATCATATTTATTTGGAAGCATCCTCAGGTAGTGTAGATTCTATTTTGTTCAAATCATGACTCCCGTGGATAGGGTGGGGCCACAATGGAGGATCAAAGTCTTAAATAGAAATATATAGGAAAATTTCTTCTTCTGAAGAACTGCAAACCATGATTAGTCATTTTGATTCAATTTTGTTCAAATGATGACCCCCAGGGGTAGGGTGGGGCCCAATGGGGGATTGAAAGTTTTACATAAGAACATATAGAAAAAATATTTCTTCTCAAGTTCAGAAAAGCAATGTTTAGTCATATTGATACGGAAGCATCCTCAGGTAGTGTTGATTCAAGTTTGTTCAAATGATGACCCCTGGGATAGGGAGGAGCCACAATGGGGGATTAAATTTTTACAAAGGAATATATGGGAAATTTTTTTAAAAACTTCTCAAGTACAACAAAGCCATTTGTTATATTGACATGGAAGCATCATCAGGTTGTTTAGAATTCATGCCCCCCCCCCCCCCCCCCCCCCCCCCAGTAATCTTTTCAATACTGAACTGATTTGTGCTTTTGCCTAGCCAATGTGCTCAGGTGAGCGATGTGGCCCATGGGCCTCTTGTTTAGTATGAAAATGTTTATCAAAAGTAAAATTGCAAACCCCCACCCCATCTTTGAGTTGGAGTATTTTGTCAAATCTTCCCATTTTTATGTACCGAGTATTCAAAAAAATTTTTGTTGAACCAACTGTTCAGCAACAAAGGTATTCTTGGACAGTGACTTTTGGTGATATTTTCTTGTTTCATTTATTAATCTGACAATATCAAGCATCACTGAAATGCCCTATTCATGACTATCATTTTTTCATTTCTATAAAGCTTTGTTTATTATACTGTGTTTCCTGACAAAGGATTTCAGTCTTAACAAATGTTTCTCTTTACTCTATTGCTGTTAGATCTGATTAGCTTCTTTAAAAATAAAAAATAGACAAACAAGCAAACAAGAACCAAAAAGAAAATTTAAACTGTTGATTTTCAAGAAGATTTCTATTTACAGGTAGCATTGTAGATTATGATAGCCAACCCATCAAAAATGCAACACGTAAAGTTTATGACTTGATCCAGTCAAGTAATGCTGACAATCCTTATAGGAACAGTGTTAAAGAGGCAGTGTCTGTATTAGAGGAGTGTCTAGAGAAATACAGGTACTAAATATGTACTAGCATTTGGATCAAAGTACTAATGTTTGTAATCCTTAAAGATGTGTATGATTTTTGTGTGGTGAATTGTAGTGAAGAAACAGTAATTGATATACCCAGGTATACTTTACTTCCACTTATACATGCATACATCATGTATTTGCTTTCTTCTGCAATATTGCTTAAATGGGAATTCGTTGCCTTAGTGAATACTGCCTAGGTAACTCTAATTATGAATAATAAATGTTTAATTGAAAGGAAATCTGAAAAAAGTCTTAAACATATATTAGAAAAAGAGTGTAAAATGTTGAGTGAAATCAAAGCTTTATACACTACTATTCATTTTTTTCTTTTACTTTCCTCAGTTTAGATGAAATATGTATTGGCTTCAATGGAGGGAAGGATTGCACAGTCTTACTTCACATTTATTATGCAGTTGTGAAAAGGTATGTTACACAATCTACTTTTATGCCCCCCCCCCCTCCCCCTGACCCCATAATGTTTGTCATGTCAATCCTTCCATTTCTTCATTGGGCTTAGTTCAACGATCAATTTAAAACTAACTTTTCAAGGCATTTCCAAATTCATATGCAGATACATGTACATATAATGGCAAGAGGTATTCAACTGTGTCATAATTGTGTCATAATTATACCCCAACTTGAAAAGAGGGGGGGGGGATACATAGTGATGGGGGTGTCCATCTGTTATACTTGGGGATAGCCATCCCTTATCTGCAACTCCTCTTACATCACTGAATGCAATTTACAAAATCTTCATTATGTAGTGGCATTGTCCATCTCCTATTTAACATTTTCATTGGACATATTTGGGTTTCCATAGCAGAACATGGGCACTGTCATTCTTTTTTTAAAAGTGTGGTTACCCACCTACCCATCTCTATCTACAACTCCTATCACTGAATAAAATTGAATGAGACTTTCTCAGAATCTTTATTACAGTGACATTATGACGTTCTATTTTACATTTTGATTGGACAGATATTTTGGGCTTTATTTAACACTTTAACAATCTCTTATCCTCACCTCCTATTATACCACTGAATAAAATCTATTGAGACCCTGTGATCTTGACATGAAGGCTTACATCAAATTGTTTCTAACACATGAATACGTCTTATTTAGAGAGAGCAATTCAAGTGTGCTTTAAGTTTTGGGACTTTGGCTTTATTGTAACCTTGACTTAATAGTTACTGATCTTTTGTTCATTCAGTTCTGAATTCTGAAATGAAGAGATTAGCTAACAGCAGGGAACTCATGTCCTTTTGCCATATATTTTTTTCACTGGTTCATCTTTCTTTCAAACAACATCACTAGCATTTGAGGCTCTGCTATGCCAATGAAAATTCTTCCTAGTTTTGTATTTGGGAACATTTCAAGTTAACTAATTTAAAATACAAAAACTCTTAAATATATTTCAGAAAATATCCTGATTTTCAAGGAAGGCTCAAAGCTCTATATATCAAGAGCAGACTCCCATTTCCAGAGGAAGAAAAATTTACACAGTTAGCACGAGATAGGTATGTTGAATTTTCTTTTAATACATGTAAATATGAATTTTCTTTTGAATTACTTTTATTTATTCAATCAATTGTAGTTGCTGTAGGGATTTAACTAGAATTGTGTTCTGTTCATTTCAAATATTGTAGGTTGAAGCTTTAAGATTAGCTGTCTGTCTGATCCTAGCATTTGACTTATTTTTGTTTTTTCAAACCAGACCTGCTCATATGATGAATGAAATTAAAAATATATTTTGTAAATTAGCTCACACCCTGAATCAGCTTGTGACATCTATTGTTAAGCACAGAAATTATTATTTTGTTCTCAGGTCATTATATATTTTATTTTATTATATATATATTTTATATTCAAACGAAACTTTCTCCCATCAAGTATATTTTCTTCTCCCATCAAGTATATTTTCTTTCCAAGCAACTACAAATGTATAACATACGAAAATTGCTTCTGCAATTTTTGGGTTGTAATTTTAAATTCTAATAACTTAAGAAATGTATATCTTAGTATCATCTTGAGATGTATATTTTAGGCATCATCGTGAGATGTTGTATATTTTAGGTATCATCTAGAAATGTATAATTTAGTATCATCTTGAGATGTTGCACATTTTAGGTATCATCTATAGATGTTGTATATTATATGTATCATCTAGAAATATTTACATTTGTTTTGTTTTTCTACTAAGCCAACTGTAAAATTGATTTGAAAGTCATTTTTGTGTATACTCATGCGTAGAAATATACACATTGAAACTTGAGCAAAAGTGACGTCACAATGAAGCTACAGAGACATTAATAAAAATGTAACGATATAGGACAGCAAAAAATTCAAATATTGAGTATATTATTGGTGCTTTTAAACTTGTAAAATGTAAATATAAGGAATGTTTTTAAGTTTAGTGTGAATTATTGGTGTGTAAATCACACAGACTTGCACATAGGCATATTTTTCATGAAGCGCTAGCGCGCTTCATGAAATATGCCTACGTGACAAGACTGTGTGATTTACACACCAATTACTCACACTAAACTTAAAAACATTTCTTAAATGTTGTATATTATAGGTATTATCTACATATGTTGTATATTATATGTATCATCTAGAGATGTTGTTTATTTTAGGTATCATCCTGAGATGTTATATTTTTTAAGTATCATCTATTGATGTGGTGTATTTTAGGTATCAACTTGAGATGTTGTATATTTTAGGTATCGACTTGAGATGTTGCACTTTGAGGGTCGTATAAAAGACAGTCTCCAGCAGCTGAAAAACAAGCATTCTGACATCAAAGCTGTTATAATGGGCACCAGAATTACAGACCCTTACTCTAGTATGTTGTTTTATTAGTGTTGTTTTGTAGTTTTCTGAATTTCGTTATTGAATCATACTTTTAGAAAAACTTAAGGGATGTTCAATATTGCTTTTGTTCTATTCAATTAAAAAATGTAAAATTTCACCTAAGGTTTCCTGTTTGCTACACTCCCTTCTAACCCGTGGCAGATTAAACCTCTTAATCCCAGCTTACATGAAATCTCCATTTCTTGTTTACAATGAAAACCAGGCCGATATTTGAAAGCTGTTACAGTACATGATAGGCTAGAAGCTAGATTTAAAATTCTGCAAATATGACATTACATGTTTTAGTCCAACTTTAAGAAATATTAAAGATAGTTATTTGTCCTTACAGATGAGAAATACCTTTTATGACTTGTAGGTCTACTACGCACCTTTCTTTTTCAGTTTTCTCATGGTCTTGGTGTGTATTACAAAAAGATAGAATATTACTCTTTTACTTATATACTAGCTTTTCTGTCCATCTTTGTAGGTCATTTAGAAGCCTTCAGCATGACAGATTCTGATTGGCCACAGTTTATGAGGGTGAACCCTGTTTTACACTGGTCTTACAGACATATATGGAAGTTTCTGAGAGATTTAAATATACCTTACTGTAGTTTATATGATAGAGGGTAAGTGATTTCATTTTGTTGCATACTTCTCATCTTTTACAAAAAGCATTGAGTAACAAAAAATTGATGTTCATTTTTTTAAGTCACCTGAGTCACTCAGGTGACCTATTGCTATCCGTTTTTGTCCGTTGGCGTGCGTCGTGCGATGTACGTTAACATTTGAACATTTTTAGCTTCTTCTCTGAAACCGCTCAACCAATTTCAACCAAATTTGGCATATAGCATCTATGGGTGAAGGGGAACAAAAATTGTGAATTTCATGGTCCCTGCCCCCCTGGGGCCTGAGGGGTGGGGCTAAAACCACCAAAATTAATGCAATCTTTAAAAATCTTCTTCTTTACTCCTGGACATCAAGCAGTCAAACTGTTGGCATGATTGTAATAAACACTGAGCCCTCTACCAAAATTGTGAAATTCATGGCCCCAGGGTCAGGGGTTCTGGTGCTAGGGCGGGGCTATATATATCATATAGTGAAAGTGTATTATTTCTTTGAAAATCTTCTTCTCTGCTCCTGGGTATTAAATAAACTAACTAAGTGTATAGTTATGATGAGTAAGAGTGTCTCTTCCAAAATTGTGAATTTCATGGCCCCAGGGGCAGGGGTTCTGGTGTTAGGGCAGGGCACTATTGATTATATAGTGAAAATGCATTAATTCATTGAAAATCTTCTACTCTGCACCTGGGTATTAAATAAACTAACTAAGTACATAGTTAGGATGAGCAAGAATGCCTCTTCCAAAATTGTGAAATTCATGGCCCCAGGGGCAGGGGTTCTGGTGTTAGGGTGGGGCTCTATTGATTATATAGTGAAAATGCATTAATTCAATGAAAATCTTCTTCTCTGCTTCTGGGTATTAAATAAACTAACTAAGTACATAGTTAGGATGAGCAAGAGTGCCTCTTCCAAAATTGTGAATTTCATGGCCCCGGTGGCAGGGGTTCTGGTGTTAGGGTGGGGCTCTATTGATTATATAGTGAAAATGCATTAATTCATTGGAAATCTTCTTCTCTGCTCCTGGGTATTAAATAAACTAACTAAGTAAATAGTTAGGATGAGCAAGAGTGCCTCTTCCAAAATTGTGAATTTAATGGCCCCTGGGTCAGGGGTTCTGGTGTTAGGGTGGGGCTCTATTGATTATATAGTGGAAATGCATTAATTCTTTGAAAATCTTCTTCTCTGCTCCTGGGTATTAAATACAGTAACTAAGTATATTGTTATGATAAACAAGGATGCCTCTTCCAAAATTGTGAAATTCATGGCCCCAGGGGCAGGGGTTCTGGTGTTAGGGCAGGGCACTATTGATTATATAGTGAAAATGCATTAATTCATTGAAAATCTTCTTCTCTGCACCTGGGTATTAAATAAACTAACTAAGTACATAGTTAGGATGAGCAAGAATGCCTCTTCCAAAATTGTGAATTTCATGGCCCCAGGGGCAGGGGTTCTGGTGTTAGGGCGGGGCTCTATTGATTATATAGTGAAAATGCATTAATTCATTGAAAATCTTCTCTGCTCCTGGGTATTAAATAAAATAACTAAGTACATAGTTAGGATGAGCAAGAGTGCCTCTTCCAAAATTGTGAATTTCATGGCTCCTGGGTCAGGGGTTCTGGTGTTAGGGTGGGGCTCTATTGATTATATAGTGAAAATGCATTAATTCTTTGAAAATCTTCTTCTCTACTCCTGGGTATTATTGAAACAAATTAAATACATAGTTATGATAAACAAGGATGCCTCTTCCAAAATTGTGAATTTCGTGGCCCCTGGATCAGGGGTTCTGGTGCTAGGGCGGGGCTCTATTGATTATAAAGTGAAAATGTTTTAATTCTTTAAAAAATTTTTCTCTGCACCTGGGTATTATTTAAACAAACTAAGTACATTGTTATGATAAGCAAGGATGCCTCTTCCAAAATTCTGAATTTAATGATCCCAGGTTTAAGGGTTCTAGTGGGGAGGGGGGGGGGGGGGTGGTAGGGGGGCTTCTATTGATTATAAAGTGCAAAAGCAAAATTTCTTTGAAAATATTCTTTTCTGCTTCTGGTTAAAAAAGCAAAGAAGCTAAGTGTATAGTTATGATGAGCAAGAGTGCTTCTTCCAGAGTAGTGAATTTCATGACCCCTGGGTCAGATGTGCTGGTGTGAGGGTGGGGCTCTTGATAATATAGTGAAAATGCATTAATTCTATTAAGGAGGTTCGATCCTGAGCCTTTGAGCAGATTTTGGTCTGGACCTTTATTTCTAAAATTCTGCATCATTTTTAAGTTCTAACATTAAATCTGGATTCTACAATGCAAATAAAACTATATCCAATGAAAAAACCGCGATTAAATTCCATTCAAATAGGATTAAGCTAGGAACTATATTTTGTGGTGGAAGGCTTTTTAGAAGAAAATGATCAATTTTTCCCTTTTGAAGTATATACAGTACTGTTAAGTTTAAATTCCTGTTTTTCCATGCTGGTTGCACACAGAGCTGTTTTTTGCAGTGAAATGTTTTATTCTGGTTCTGAAATATCTATTAAGTTATTTCTCATGAATTCTTTCATTATATTGTGACAAATATAGTAAATATATTCTGAAAGTCCAGGAAAAATTGAGCCAATTTTAACATAAAATTAACACTTTTTTAATAATATCTAAAAATTTACATCATAGACCCCCACTTTTGTTTTTCTTTTCTGAATATATAAGATAACTTTGATCAATCTGCTTAAATTCAGCAAAAGTTTAAGACTTTAAAATAATTTTTTTGCTTGTTAAATTTTTAATGCCAGAAAATTCACATTTTGTGAGGGCAGAAAGGTCAAATAATTGATTATGCGAAGCAATTTGCAACTTTTTCTTCGTCACAATTTCAATGTGTCTTTTTTTAAATAAACTAATAGTTTATTTTGTCCATGCTTTATTTGGATAAAAACATTGGAGGGGAAAACGTCGAAGAGGTGATTTTTGATTAAGACACAAATTTCAGTGCAAAAAGGTCATATTAAATGTACTGTAGCGCCGAAAGAAGCATATTGACCCCCATTTTTTGTTTTGATTTTTAATTAAGCTATGTGTGTAGAAACTAAAATTATACTTGACAAAAAAGTTTAAGACTTTAAATATCAGGATCCAACCTCGTTAAATAATCCTGTTTGCTCCTTAGTGTTAAGCAGATAAACAAAGTGATAGTTATGATGAGCAAACTTATGGTCCCAGGGTCAGAAGCTCTGGTATTTCGGGTGGGGGAGGGGGGGGGCTCTATTGATAATATAGTGAATCTGTAGTAAAAATGCATTATTTCTTTAAAAATCTTCTCCACACCTGGGCATATCTGAGGCAAACAGAGTAAAAGTTTTTATAAGGAAGGGAATTTTTACCAGATTTTTGAACATCTGGACCATTTGGTCAAGTATTCTGGTCCTAGCCAGGGCTCGATTAGTTTGTATTCTACTGAGAGGAGTTATTCACCTTTGCCATTTACTTTTGATAATTTATTACTGTAAATAATGTACTTGAAAGGTAAATAGAATAAGAGAATTATGCAAAAACCTTTATTGTTTAATACAACAAGTACTTTTATAGTTTAAATGATCAGATAGACTTGTAAGTAGTAGATAAATAAAAATGAGACAAAAATAACTTGTCTTATTAAATGTTCATCAAGGACCAAGAGAGGCCAATGTAAGAGATTTCAACAAGGGATTAAAATAGTAGAAGCATTGATAATTTGTTAATATACTATATGGTGATAGTGATAAATGGGGAACAGATTAAAACCTAATTTATGAACTGTTAATGAATATTAAGACCAATTATTTTGTTGATCATGATCACCCTATTTTTCTTGCTTTTGGGCAACAGAGCTTCACCTTTCAGTTCATTTTATACTCTATGCATCCTTTAAATTGTTGTATCATACTCAGGTGACTGTTAAGGCCCTTAGGCCTCTTGTTTCTTTGATTCAGCACTGTGCACAAGTTGCAACATATAAAAAGATATTTAATTAACTTGTCACCTGATTATTATCTTGATAGATCCATGAGATTTTTAGGCAATTGTATTTTCTAAATAAACATTTTTTGAATTTTGATATTTTCCAGGTATACCTCTTTAGGTAGTATGAACAACACACACCCCAATCCACTTTTACAGTACATTGATGATCATGGAGTGTTGAGGTATAAACCAGCATACACATTGTCGGATCCTACAAAGGAGAGGGATGGCAGGAACTGATCCTAGGAGAAAGATGGTTGGATCTGATCCTACCAAGGAGAAGGATGGTAGGATCTGATCCTACCAAGGAGAAAGATGGTGGGATCTGATCCTACCAAGGAGAGGGATGGCAAGATCTGATCCTACCAAGGAGAAGGATGGTAGGATCTGATCCTACCAAGGAGATGAATTGTAGGATCTGATCCTACCAAGGAGAGGGATGGCAAGATCTGAATTTACCAAGGAGAAGGGTGGTGGGAACTGATCCTACCAAGGAGAAGAATGGTGGGATCTGATCCTACCAAGGAGAGGGATAGTGGGATCTGATCCTAACAAAGAGAGAGAGATGACAGGGACTGATTTTTAATACTTCCTACATGAGAGTTGCACAAGTGCTGGTTGTAAATTTTAAATTTGAAAGCAGGGTAGCAAAAACAGTACAGTTTCTATATTAAATCCTTCTTTCATATCTTTAAACATCACAGAATGTTTAGACATTTGCATTCCATTTATTCAGGGACAAAGTGGTTTGTTACTTAGCAATAGGTAGTCCACATATCCTTGTCTCCAATGAATATACATATATAACATCTATATTTTAGGATGTTTGATTTATCATTTATTGTCATTTTTTACGGTGCTAATTTTTTTTTGTTCAGGATATCACAGATGTTTACTTAATGCATTAAGTAATATTTGGAAATGAAGTGGTCCATAATTTTTTTAAAGTGTTTTTGTTTAATCAGTTACAGTGAAATAATAATGCTAATGTCAAAAAGTAGTTATTTAAGTGTGATAAATAATCAATCTATTTATAGTATTTTATAACTGAGGAAATTTATTTGTTTTGTACAGAAGGCCTTATTCAGACCTACAGAGTAGCATACATTGTATCCCTTAGTCTCCGTGATAAATTAATCTATGATTTTTTCACTTTGTTCCCAATCATTAAACAGTGAACATTTTTTTGTTGATGAGAAATATTTTATATGGTTTTATAATATACAGTTTTATGTATACATGTACACTTTTTAAAGAAAATAAAAGGATAAATTTGACATTTTTTGCAGAGTTATGTTTATGTAGTATTTGGTTTGTTTCAGTAGGACTGTCCAGAGTGTACTAGGGTCATTCATTGTTATGCAGCATAGTGAACATACGGTTTATCATTATCAAAAATGGCTGAAGAACCCACATGAAGATATGTTTTAATATTTGGAAATACAAGTCTTTCAAGCAGTACGGTGTTCAGATGGATTAAGAAATCAAAAGTGGAAAAAGGGAGTTCAAAGATTGCAGTCGAAATGGTCAATTTAAATCTGTAGGGACACCCAAAAGTATCGATGCTGTAAGCAAAATAATATCTGAAAATGCCAGATTTTTGGTGAGAGACATTGCTAAGACACATAATATTTCATCACCACAACAGATTATAAAAGTTCTGACAAAGGAAATGAATCTGAAAAATATTACTGTTGGATGGATGCCGTGCCTTATTTCCTTACGTATACTTAAAGAAAACACGAATTAAATGTGCCAAGGATCTATAAAAAAAAAATAACAGCAGAAGGTATGATAAACTTTGGAATTGGGTGACGAAACATGGTTGCACTCGCTATAGCATAAAAGGAAGATCAATAATAAAATGAGAGGCCCAAGGGCCTTAACGGTCACCTGAGTATAATACAACAATTTGGAGGATCCATAGAGTATAAAATAAACTGATAGATGAAGCTTTGTTGCCCAAAAAGCAAGAGAAATAGGATGATCAGAATCAATGAAATAATTAGTCTAGTATTCAGTAACAACTCATACATTAAATTCTAATTTATCCCCTATTTAGGAATATCACCATGCAGACTAATAACAAACAAATATTAGTTCTTCTGTGCTACTTTTAACCCCACATTGTGACCTCTCACATTGGCAGAGATTTTCCCTAACACTAAACCCATGTCCCAGGGTCATGAAATTCATAAATTTGGTAGAGGTACCCTCATCATCATAACTATGCACTTAGTTGAAGATTTTCAAAGAATAAAACATTTTTACTTTATCAATGAATGTAACCCCCCCCCCCCCCCCGCCCCGAGAAACACCAAAACCTGGGGACCACAAGTTTTAAAAATTTGTAAGAAGCACAAATGTTCATCATAACTATGCACTTTGTTTATCTGCTCAACACTAAGGAGCAATCAGAAATAATGCATTTTCCCTATATTATCAATAGAACCCCACCCTTACACCAGAACATCTGACTTAGGGGTCATGAAACTCACAATTCTGGAAGAAGCACTCTTGTTCATCATAACTACACACTTAGTTTCTTTATTTTATAACCAGGAGCAGAAAAGAATATTTTCAAAGAAATTATGCTTTTTCACTATATAATAAATAGAGCCCCCACTCCCCAACCCTGGGGCCATGAATTTCACAATTTTGGAAAAGCATCCTTGTGCATCATAATCGTGCACCTAGTTTGTTTAAATAATACCCAGGAGCACAAAAGAAGATTTTCAAAGAATCAATGCATTTTCACTATATAATCAATAGAGCCCCACCCTAACACCAGAACCCCTGACCCAGGGGCCTGGAAATTCACAATTTTGGAAAAAGCATCAATGCTTATCATAACCATACACTTAGTTTGTTTATATAATATCCAGAAGCTGAGAAAAAGATTTTCAAAGAATTAATGCATTTTCACTATATAATCAACAGAGCCCCGCCCTAACACCAGAGCCCCTGACCCAGGGCTATGAAATTCACAATTTCTGAGGAGGCAGCCACGCTCATCATAACCATGCACTTAGTTTGTTTAAATAATACCCAGGAGCAGAGAAGAAGATTTTCAAAGAATTAATGCATTTTCACTATATAATCAATAGAGCCCCGCCCTAACACCAAAACCCCTGACCCAGGGGCCGTGAATTTCACAATTTTGGAAAAGGCATCATTGCTTGTCATAACCATGCGCTTAGTTTCTTTAAATAATACCCAGGAGAAGAGAGGATTTTCAAAGAAATAATAATGCACTTTCACTATATGATCTATATAGCCCCGCCCTAGCTCCAGAATCCCTGACCCTGGGGCCATGAATTTCACAATTTTGGTAGAGAGCCTAATGCTTATTACAATCATGCCAACAGTTTGACTGCTTGATGTCCAGGAGTAAAGAAGAAGATTTTTAAAAATTGCATCAATTTTGGTGGTTTTAGCCCCACCCCTGGGTTCCCGGGGGGGGGGGGGGGGCAGGGACCATGAAATTCAAAATTTTTGTCCCCCTTCACCCAAAGATGCCATATGCCAAAACTGGTTGAATTTGGTTGAGCAGTTCTAGAGAAAAAGTTGAAAATGTTCAAAAGTTAACGCATGACGGACGATGCCAGACAAAAACGGATAGCAATAGGTCACCTGAGTGACTCAGGTGACCTAATGAGAAATCAGAGAGGAATCTATCCTATTATTGCAAAGAGAGACTAGAACTCCAAAGAGGTCTTATACCAAGGGTTTTCGGTCCGCTTCGCTCTCCGTGGAGAGCGTTGCGATCTACAAAAACCCCTTGGTTTGCGAAGATGGTCTTATACAGGTTTTCTTTTTCGTAGAGAGGTCCAGTAATGTACACCCAAAGAAAGAAGCATCAAAAGTGGCTTTTTATAGGTGAATTTCTTGGTCTGACAACGCTGCTGCAAATAAATAAAGATGACGAAGAAAGGAACGTTTATAGAACTTAGCCATCCATCGTAATAGCTAGGTCTGAGTCATTGTTATATTTTTTTTTATTCCAAAAACTCAAGAAAAAAAGGAAGATGCTACAATTCTAAATCTGTCTTGGGGAGTGTCTTTTGAGCTGGAACAGAGACTGAAGACAAGTAAAGGTCAATAGGGAATACTTTGAGGGATGAAATATATAAAGAAACTACTTTTCGTGCCTTTCTTATTTTTTTTATGATCTTTTAATTATTTTTTGAACGCCCCTAGTATACACACATCTATCTATCGATCGATCGATTGATTCATTGAATGTTGATATTTTCATCTACATATTAGTAGGGAAAAAACAGGCCCGTAGAATGCGGGGGCCAGGGGGTCGCCCCTTTTTTTCTGAGTATATAAAGTATTTTGCTATAGTAAATTTTCCTTTATTTGCTGTTTTGCTCCCCCACTTTTTGTTATTGTAATGTCGAGCACTGACAAAATCCACGATTTGGACAGTAAATTAGGTTTTTTTGGCTTGTCAGAAAATTTCGGGAAGTTACCTCTCCCCTTTGGTCAGTTTAGGTTTTTTAGCTCACCTGAGTTTGAGCGAATGGTTAACTCGTTTTCTGTTATCAGCTATGAATATCACAAATTATTTTGATTTAAGTTTTTGGTATGACGTTTGTCTTGCATGGTTACATTTCGATCGTTTGTTCTTTGAATCATTTTAACGCTTTATTCTCTTTAATGACCCAGTGTCTTGTTATAATTTTTTGATAAAGCTCTGAATTACTTTTTGGATCGACATCATGACAGTAGCTGAAATATTGATATTTGACGGTAATTGGTTAATCATCCCCCTTCACAACAATCCATCGAACCAGATTTCTTCTACAGTAGATTGATAACTGTCAATTTGAAGACGTTGGCTTAAAATTTATTACCGCTGAACACACAAAAAATAATAATAAAAAAAGAAATAAAACAATTTATCGTGCACAAGCTTAATTTGTTCAGCTTGAAGAATTTAACTTCCTTAAAAAGATAACAATTACCGATTTTTCGACTTCAGATAATCAAGTGCAAGATGAGGCACGTGCGTTGTTCATTTTTGGGAAGGTGTTCATTAAAGCTTTACTGCTTAGAAAGTGGAACAGATCAGGAACAAAGTTAAAAGCTTCTTGATGTCTTAAGGAAAAAAGGTAATTTGTCGTTTTTGAAATGATTTTAATTGTACTCGGAGAAGTGCCTTGATACGCATATACATAATCTTTGCTGGAGTTGAAACAAGATTGGCAAGTATAATTATTTTTTTTAAAAGTTAACTGTTACATGTTGATAGTAAAAAAATAAATCATAAATATAGGTTAAATAATATAATAGGTGTCTTTTATTTTCAAACTAGTCCATGAATCCTTGATGATTACTGAACAAAATCTAAGCAAGGATGGATGAAATTATCGACGAGGACGCAGACGATGTCTTTGACAAATCCATTGTGGGACAGAAGCCAGTTATCACCTATGTAGCTATTCTAATGGTGGTAGGTTTCTTTGGCAACATACACGTTCTGGTCGTGTTCTCAACACAGTTCAAGAAAAACAGTAATTACGTAATTTTCGTTTTGTCACTTGCCGTGATCGACTTTCTGATGTGTTCTGTTCACATGCCACTGGAAATTCTGGACCTTCTTTATCCATACGACTTTTACGACTCTGTCACTTGCAAATTGTTCCGATCAAACCAATCCATACTGACCATTACGTCAATCTTGATCCTTATTCTGATAGCAATTGACCGTTACCGACACGTCTGTCATCCAATGAGAAATCAGTGGTCGGTTTCTGGCGCCAAAAGAATGATCAGATTCTGCGTGCTGCTTGCTATTGTTGTTTCTATTCCAGTACCTTTGCTGTTTGGTCTCGAAACTGTCAAAGTATCGAAAAACGCGACAAAAACGATATGTTTCTTGGAAAACGAATTGGGTATGGAATACGTTCTTCCTGTGGTTTATATTTTATTTCTAAACTTTGCTTTTGTTTGCGGTTTAGTTGTTTTGCTATTCACTTACATCTCTATTGGAATCACCACAAGGAGACGAGCAAAGGTGCACATGATGATGGCGTCATTGATGCTTCCCAAAAATCACGTCAGAACGTCACATACGAAATGTTACTGCCTCAAATGTTTCTCGTGTAAGAAACTCAGCCGTGTTCAGCATCATTCACTCAAAAGTATAGATCACAAAAGATTTTATCAAACCTTATCAAGACAAAGAACTACTGTTTTTGGGCGATCTTCCTCAAAAGACAATAAAAAAGCAACCAAGGTTCTTTTTTGTGTGACTGTCATTTTCATCGTGTCCTACCTGCCGTATGTCACTCTAGGCCTTCTGTTGACCCTAGGCCATGATCTACAGAATTTCCTTGCGGATCCTGGAATTGTGATGTATCGGCTCAGCGTCAGGTTGTTGTTGATTAATCACGTGTGTAACTGTTTTGTTTACGGAATATTTGACCAGAGGTTTAAGACAGCCTGTTTTCAGTTCTACCTTAATTTGTATAATCGTGCCAAGATGAAATTAACTAAAGGGTGTAAAAGATGATAGATAAAGTATATAGTATTTGATTTGTTTAACTGTTGTGCAGGGCGAAAATGTCAAATAAAATCTCGATATCTGACAAAGGATTTCGAGTTACAATACATTTGACTTAATTTACAAAATAATAACCCAGAGATTATTCCCTATATAAATCGTGTTGGTTTTATTGATCTGCTTTTTAAAACAAATCTGAAACAATCACACATCTGTTTGTAGACCTTCTCAGATTAAGATTCAATACTGAATACGTCAACCGAGTAGACGAGAATCTGAAATTCATAAAGTGAGAATTGTTTAATATAGCTTCTCTTTTAATTTTCATAAGAGGTAAACTATCCAACATGTAATGTATTTCATTTATTCATACAAAGTATTTCCTTTCATCCCCTGTCAATATTGCTTTGAACAAAAAAAATATTTTCTTTTTTTTCTGTTTTTTCACCAAAACATAAGTTATAACCATTTCGCTTTTTTGTCTAGGTTTCAGTGATGTTTAAGGGCTGATTATTACTTTAATTAAGGTCGATGACATGTTCCTCAAATACCTATTTTGTATTTTAGTAAAATAATTATATAAAAAAAATATTGATAATTGTCATTCTCTTGTGAATTTTAAACTGTTTTCAAAATGTCTTGAAAAATAAGTACATCAAAATTGTAATATCGGCAATTCAAGCTATTTCTAATAGGATCATAGAGAAAACACCACCCTCTAATATCTTGCATAAATGCCTGATGAGGTGCCTCAATTTTTTGTCAGGAAACTCGTTAAGTAGCAATACTTCAATGATATACTCTTGGGGAAAATTATATTATTATTGAGGAACGTGTCGTCTGACCTTAAAGTAAAATTTTCTACAGTGAAGGAAAATACATTTGTGTAATTATATGTGTAATTTATATTTGAAAGATTTTTTTTATCATACGGTTTACCTATTACAAGTATGTCACGTTTATTACCGCTTCACCTTTTTGTGTTAAATTATTGTAAAAGTATCCTTACTGTTTACTTTACTACGTGAAGCATGTTAGCAGTGTGAAAACCTATTTTCCCCGCTATCAATATATAGTGTTCCCAGAAATTATTGAGAATTTTTTTTATAATACATTTATCTAAAATGTTGGATTATTGACATAAAATTGAATCTAATGTTACTATTTTATTTAATGACAATACCCCGTACTCTCTAATGATGCATGTAGTTTTCATGGATAAGCTCCCATTTATTTTTATAGACTTCCTGTTGTCTGCTATGTTAAAAAAAATTACTGGAATTGAAAATAGAAAGCCTATTTAAGATATGTATTAGTAAGGGACTGCTTAATCTGGTAATATTTCTGAAACGAGTATTCCACCGCCTTGGAACTTCAAAATATTAAAAAAGAAGAGGAATTCATGCAATAAAGGAAATGAGTTTTAGGCCTAGTAAACTAACACTCACAGATCAAAGAAGGCTTGGATATTGCTCAGTAAAAATAACACTACATGTAGAAAAATGGACATTAGGCTTTCTTTTTTCAAAAGCACTCATTTTGAACATAGAAATCGACCGGAAGTGTACTAAGAAAACGATTGAATTATTCATGAAAACTGCATATAAAATAAGAAAGTAGCAAGTATTGTCATTTAATAGAAAACTGATTTCAAACTATAAATATTTTATTTTAAAAATTATTTGAAAAAAAAAACCTTTCACGAAAAAATTCTCACTTATTTCTAGGAACACTATATACACGTATTCTAGAAAAGGGGAAACTACATGTACATGTGTATGGAGTACAAGATATATTCTGATGTACTGTTCTGTAGATTACCATATGCATATTTTCTTGACACCTTATTTTCGGGAGAAAGTAATATTGTATTTATAAGTGACACAAACTTCATTTATTGTAATTTTGTTAATAATCTAAGTAAAACAATTATACGGGAGAATAGAATTTTTGTGAACAGACGACCTCGAGTAATTAGGCGAAAATAAAGTTCTCGCGAATAAAAATGATTCACAGTATGATATCTGTTTTGAGGCCGAAAGGAATGTCAAAATATCTTTCATTTCTAAAACAAGCCGAGAGTCATATATAATGGCAATGATTCTATATATTAATGTATTTTTCGGGGAAAATATATTTTTTCACCAGGCTTTAGTTCCTTCTACATGTACAAACAAAGGCCCAATGGGCCTTTATTTTCTTTTTTTAAATAAAACAAATCTTTAGATGATATATGTGTTCATAAGTTTTAGACTGAATTTGAAAGAGAATGAATAAGTAATTATACCTATATCACATGTACTTCCAACCCAAGGACCTTCACATTTGCACATGAAGGATGATATCGTATTGACACAAACACCGTTATGTTTGCAAGGATGCTGAAAGCATTCATTAATATCTGTGAAAAAGAAATAAATAATAAACGCTTCAGAAAAGCATAAAAATTAAATCTATCCAATATTATTCTGCAAATGAATCTAAGGACAAATCCCATACCTTTATTACAGTGGGTCTCGGTAAAGCCCGGGTTACAATGGCAGCGATAGGAACCTGCCGTGTTTATACACTGTCCCATAATGCAAGGTGTGTGGGTGGAACATTCATCAACATCTGTATAACAAAAAAGCATATGAGGAAATATAAGAGTTTGAACTGCATGGGCTATGATGCTTATAATTCACCAAAATATTTTGTGTAAAAGAACTATTTTGTTCCCAGTGTTGCACTGCATATTTGGCTAAGTTCATAGTCAATTGCAAAAATATTCGTATTTTTGTAATGTATGTATTACCTAACAGTGAATACAGTGATATGAGTACTGATATCGACTGCACATTTAAGACTGTACCTTTGTTACAAGTATTGCCACTCCAACCGTAAGGGCAGTGACAAGTGAAGGAGCCTACACTGTTTGTACAATTTCCGCCATGTTGGCAAGGCGTAGGGTTACCACTGCACTCATTCACATCTATAACAGTTAAAAATAGCATAAAATATAGCGATAACGAACAGTAATCATTGAAACAATAAAAATCAGGAGCAGAGCAAACACGGACCTCTTAAAAACATCAGAGGTGGGATCAGGTGTCACGGAAGAGTCAGTATCTCTTGTCGCCGTTTCCTCATTGTCATGATCGGGTAAACGGAAAAATCCGTCGACAATTCAGTGTTTAAATAATGGCCTAACAATTAGTATGAAGAACGTCAGTCGGCATTCGACTTAATAATAGATTGTATTTGCAGACAAGGTCATTGTATCGACTATAGAACTGGCTAAATGATGACGCTAAACGAGATTGTTGATATCCTTGTTTCATCAACTTGTTTGTCAATAGCTTGTCTCGTTTTAGAAATTGTTTAATGTGGAGCATGCTCTTGCGTATCGAATCAACTGGGAGATATAAACCCAATATGCAGGTGATAAGGGTATATTGCTACATAGGTAAGGGAAGTTGACGATAGAAAAGTTGAAGTCATCACATTTATCATAAAGTTTTGTTGTTAGATTACCATTAACGGCTTTTCCTAGTAAAATATCCAAATATGAAACACATGTGTCAGACTCTGTGTTATCTTTTATTTCGTCGATATATCTAAATGTTGATTTGAAGGTCACAGTAAGTGTCTTCTTCTCATGTATAAGTTTTATTATGCTTCATATTAATATAAAAATAGGTCTGCTAATAACGGGGCGCAATTGGTAACCAAGGGAATTCAGACAGATTGTTGGAAGACCTGATCTCCAAAAACTACATAGGTATATTATCAATCAGAAACTCAAGCATCTTTTAATATCTACTTCAGAGTTCTTGTGTGTGCAATCAGAATGTTTTTTAACAAAATAATTTTGCAAATGACCAATGACAAGGTACGTAAATTTAAGAGTTCCATTTTTATTGAAAAAGCAGCTGTTACATGGTATTTTTGTATAATGCACTTGTACTTTATGTATGAACCTCAGTAATAAAATCTAGGACAAAACTTTGAAAAGTAATACGAAGTTAATAGTTCTCTGTTACAGTTACTAGAAAACCACTAATAAATACGCTTATTCGTGGGTTGAATTTCATTTAGTTTCACAAGCAGAATTGGAGATAGATATGCATGTTTTGTTCTTAATAACAGGTTGAAAATTTTAAAATCTACTTCTACCCAGCAATCCAAAATTACGACATGATTACTGATCGTACATGTAATAGTATATAATACTAACAAAACGTGTCCTAGTTTTTCCTGGCTTGTATACAGCGGTGGTTTTTAACAAAGTACACATATACCTTGATTGCAGATATGTCCTGACCATCCTGAAGAACAGCTGCACCTATATGACCCAACTGTATTTGTACAGGTTGCACCATGCATACATGGATTAGATGTACATTCATCGACGTCTGCAAAGATTGAAAGACTATATACAAGTTACACATGATTATAATTTTTTTTCCCAAATAGAAAATATGTTAATTATTGCTTATTGATTAAAACAAAAATTATTATATGCACATTAAAACATTATACCCTGACTACATGTCTGCCCCATCCATCCTGTCGTACATGAGCACTTGAATGACCCAACAGTATTGGTACATTGGCCGCCATGATGACAAGCAGGCGATAGAGTAGAACATTCATCGATATCTGTAATAAAATGTTCTAGCTGTGTCCAAGAATTCTTTCTTTCTGTTCAGTCTTCGAGAGAAACGGAATCAAAAACTTCGGATCCATATTCTGTCAATTACTAAGACAAGGACCAGGATTGCATATATATTCATTTACATAAAGTGAGGATACCCATTAAAATGAAATTCAATTCAAAAGAAGTCAAGTTGTCCATATTTAAAAAAAAAAAATAATTATTTCAACTTTCTGTATGCATTTTTGATAATTCTTGACTGTATGTAATAAATCTGGGATAAAAAGGAACATGTTTATCAATTTTACCAATTTGGTTTTGTTGTAGTATAGGGTTTTCTTTGTTAATCTATAAGCTATTTTTTTCTGTTTTATATACCTGTAATGTTAATTATCTCACACTGCCAGCGATACAATTGTACAATGTATAAAGTTGAATAAACCCCAACAAGTGTTTATCGAATTTTGAATCATCAATGACTAACATTTTTTCCATTCATACCTTAATCAATTTTATACAAGCTTTCAGTCTAATAAGCTTTCTTATTTCTGTCTAAAAATCAATTGATACCTAGATTGGTTTGAGCAAAATGCATGTACCAACTTTTGCATTGTTATTTCGATAATGTAATTCACATGTTATTTACGTATTTAAAAACCTTCAATTATAGTGTGAAATCTATAAGCTGTCAATAGATTTTTTGTACCGTTTTCACATAATGCTCCACTCCATCCTGCAGTGCATGAACATCCAAAGGAACCTTGTGTATTATAGCAACTTCCTCCATTGTTACATGGCGATAATGCAGCATTGCATTCATTTACATCTGTAATAGATAGAAGTTAGTATATTACATTAAATAAATGATGGATATTAAGATTTCTTTTATCGAAATTAAACCATAAATGCATATAGGCTTAACACTTAATTCCTTATGGAAGGCAAAGTTAGGATTAAACAATTAACATTTTACTATTTAAAAAAAAACACAACAACAAAGGATGAGTTTGTTTTACACAGTAACAAAATTATACTTATTCTGTGGTTCAGTAATTTATTTATTGCTTATAAAAGATAATTAGGATACATGTATAAGATAAAAACCTTGGTCACATCGTTGACCTGTCCATCCTGCTGAGCATGTGCAATGGAATGTCCCATCCAAATTTGTGCAAGATCCACCATTGTAACAGGCAGTGGAATATGTGAGGCATTCATTTATATCTAGATGAACGGTATATTCATATATTGATATTTATATAAGATGCATATTAAATAAAAATTAGGGAGGGGGGGGGGACCCTTTTTATTCAGTGGCCGATCTAAAGTTCTGCGCTAATCAAATGTTTCTTTTTTATTTCTCAAAGTGGTCAATTAAAAATCTCTCGTGATTGTGAACATAAAAAATAGAGTATTTAGCAATTGCTAAATGGATGAAAAGGTTAGTTATTCCAATACTGTTTAGATTGCCTTGAATGAGATTCTTAAGTTCATGCACATCCTCATGAACTATACAACAGGTGACTAGTAATATTATATCAGACAGAACTATAATTTCAGCTAAAATGATGAATTAAACCTGGACAGTTTGTCAATTTCAGTGTGTTTTAATGAAATAAATGAATACAAATGTAGTTGGTATGAATTTAAGTTAAATAGGATATGACCTGATACTTATCTCCCCAAACTAACGCATTGCATGAAAATACTTAATAGTAAGTATTAAGTCCTAGTTTCAAGAATTTAATTTTTTTCCCCGATTTCTCTTAGAAGAAACTGTATTGAGCTAAAGATAAAGTAGCATCAATACGACAAAAAGACTATTTACCTCTCTCACAGTTGTGACCGGTGTACCCCGAGGAACAGTTGCATTGATAGGACCCCTGTGTATTGGTACAACGTCCATGAACACAAGGAGTATGTTGACATTCATCTACATCTGAAATAATTTTTTTTTAAATCATCTTTATTCTTTATCAAGCTGGTAAAGAAAATAGTAATACAAATTTTCATTTCAGGTTTAAAGTGAACTTTAATTTTTTGGATTTATTCCTTTTCTTTAAAAAAGGGATATAGAGAGTACACCAATTTAAGACAAATTGAGGAATACATAATTTGCAGTTGCATTGAGAAACCATTTTTAAATCATATTTCCGACAGAAAAATGATCCTCAGCTTTGCATATATTTCGATAGAAAAGAGTACTTGACACACAAATATACTTTTTCTCCTTAAATTTACGAAGATTATAACAATTGCAAAATTTAAAACATTAGATCTCAGTTGAAAAAAGAAATAAAGTTGTTAATTAAAATGCTGTTTGGCAAGGTCGGCTTCACCTACAGTGATATCGAAATATTGTGTTGGATAGAACTCCTTTTACAGAAGTATTCTCTTGCATGAAATGAATTCAACATAGGTTCATGTATTTAGTATGCCGGCTCAGCAAGTTTATATATCCACCATGTTTGGTCATTCAAATAAATGACATGCTTATATTATCTATTATAATGAAATAATTTTACTTCAAAAGGTAATTTCTTGACATATTAGTTCAAGTATCTTTGTCAAAATATGCAAATTTAAGACTCAGATCCATGAACTTAAACCTTTTAACATTAATGTTTACTGCTAAAAATTTGTTACAAAATCACTGGAACAGAAACATTTGGTTTTTTTTTTAATTATTAAAAAAGCTCATTGATCAATGACCGTAGTGTCGAGTAAATATTTAAATTTTAAACCCTTCCCTTGTATATGGTGACGTCTCCTATGCTATCATTGCAATATGAAGGTACTATCTTCATGTACTTTTCAAATATTTATTTATAAGCTTAAAGGAACCATTAAGAAATGCAGATTTTTGTAAACATCTAGTATATCTTCTTCTAAAATCTATCATTAAGTCGAATGCTGACTGACGTTTTTCATACTAATTGTTAGGTCATTATTTAAACGCTGACTTGTCTACAGATTTTTTCGTTTTCTCGATCATGACAATAAGCACATGGCGGGTGTGACCGGTCGACAAGGAATGCTCTCTCTCCTCCATGGCACGTGATCCTACCTCTGTTTTTTGGAGGTCCGTGTTTCCTATTCTCCCGATTTGTATTGTTTCAATGGACTTTTGAGCTTGATTACTGTTCGTTATCTCCATACTTCATAATGTATATAGTCTTTATTTAAAATGCTCTCAATTACTTTTAAAAAATCTTCGTTCGGAAGACATAGGCTATGACATATGGAGATAACGAACAGTAATCAAGTGAAACAATACAAATCGGGAGCAAAGCAAACACGGACCTCTAAAAATAATCAGAGGTGGGATCAGGTGCCATGGAGGAGTAAGTATCCCCGTGTCGACCGGTAACACCCGCTCATTGTCATGATAGGGAAAACAGAAAAATCTGTAGACAATTCAGTGTGTAAATAATGGCCTAATGTACCCGTCAGTCAGCATTCGACTTAATAATGATAGATTGTATTTTCTGACAAGGTCATTGTTTCGACCACAGAACCTGCCAAATGATGCCTTTAAAAGAGACTGTTGATATCCTTGTTTCATCAACTTGTTTGTCAATAGCTTCCCTCGTTTTAGAAATTGTTGATTGGATCTTGCATATCGAATCTACTGGAAGATCCATATGCAGGTGATAAGGTGATATTACTACATAAACAAGGGAAGTTGACGATAGGAAAGTTGGAGTTTCACCTGGATATATCATTTGTTTTGTTAGGTTACCATTAACGTCTTTTTCTAGGAAAATATCCAAATATGAAACAGATGTATTAGACTCTGAATCTTTTTTTTCAAGTTCACCTGGATATATCGAGTGGAGAAATGAGTGGAAGTAACTATTGTTAATTGATACGTCGTCAATATATGTAAATGTCGAGTCGAAAGTGTCTTATTCTTCTCATGTATAAGGTTTTGAATAAATTGTGCATCATATGAATACAAAAATGGATCTGCTAATAACGGGGGGCAATTGGAACCCATGGAAATTCCGACAGATTGTTGGAAGAGTTGATCTCCAAAAACTACATAGATGTTGTCAATCAGAAACTCAACCATCTTTTGAAGCATCTTTTTGATATCTACTTCAGAGTACTTGTGTGTACAATCAGAATGTTTTTTAACAAAATAATTTTGCAAATGACCAGCGACAAGGGACATATGCAAATTTACGAGTTTCATTTTTATCGAAAAAGCAGCTATCTATGATGTCAACAAGCCTGGACTTTAATTTATCGTGGGTAATGGAATGGACTATATTAAAGATCGTGTACTTATGGATAGAACTTGTAAACTGTGGAAGATAATCATTGTCATCATTAAAATGTTAAATACCATATTCTCAATCACCTTGGTCACAAAGTTGTCCCATCCAACCCTGAGAACACGAACACGTGTAAGAACCAATTGTATTGCTGCACGTGCCACTATTATGACATGGATGGTTGATGCATTCGTTCACATCTGAAAGAAACAATTAAAACAAAGAAATCATACTATCTTCATCGATGGTAAAATCATTTTCTTAAATGATATCGATACTTTATTACTTAATCATATTATATCCATTTTCTTGCTAATTTTAAAAATATGTATGACACGTTGTTTCATTCTTTTTGTTGGAAAAAAAAAACTACGTTTTATACGTGGTGCAAAATTTAAGTAAAAACGATTTACTAAAATTAAAAACAATGTTATTCATTGCCAAATAAGAAAATAAATATGAAATTCTTGTATTTCAGATACTTCCTGTTTGTCTTACCTACGTCACACAAATGACCTGACCATCCATGGTCACAGGTACATCTGTAGGATCCATTGGTATTTACACAACTTCCATGGTAACAATTTGATGTACCCATTGAGCATTCGTTTATGTCTAAATTTGACAAAAATCAACGTTCAATATTTTTCATTCTTAAAATCTATAATCATATCAGTCTCATTTTCGTGAAAATATAAGATAATTTAACAAGCCATTGTCCATTCCAAATTTCAATTTATGGTTAGGTTTTGGTTGTAATATGTAATATTGTTTTAATCTAGGCAGACAAAAATCAAATTCCTACCATACTCACATATGTAATGCTAGAAGTAACAAATAAATGACTTTTATTCTGTGTGTTTTTGAAATTCTTTATGATTAATACCAGTTTCACATCTATTTCCCGCCCAGCCTGTTGTACAAAGACACGAAAAAGAGCCATCTTGGTTTCTACATCTGCCACCATTATGGCATGCTGGAGAGTATGTCACACATTCATTTATATCTGTTTTGCAAATATAAATTCATTAATAAAATAATGTATAAAGAAAACCGGTTTGATATGATGTCTTCAAGACATTCTTTACTGTAAAAACTGTTTAAACAGAGCACATTTACTTATCTTTTTGATACTTACCATGCTCGCAGTTTTGACCTGTCCACCCTTGGTCACATGTACACAAATATGACCCAACATTATTACTGCAAGTCCCGTGCTTACACACAGGGACAGTGGCTATACATTCATTGATATCTAAAGAAAAAAAACCTGATTTTTCTGAAGGGGGAAAAAACTTTTGCTGTGATAGAAATGCTGCTGGTTATAATGTTTACTATATACATTGTATACCTGATCCACAATTTGTACCCGAATAACCTGAATGGCACGTGCACGTGTATCCGCCATATGTTGCTGTGCACGTTCCTCTCGATCCACATGGGTTCGAATGACACGCTTCATCTGCTCATTACAAAAAAGGGTTCTTATGTTTTGCATGAGAAACACTCAGAGCCACTTAAAATGACTACAGAAAGTATAATATTGTTTGTAAATAAAGTGAAGCTTGAAGACTATTTATAGGTCTTACACGCATTTCCAGCAATTTCATAGAACCAGATACCATTTTCACCTAAAACGATAAGAATAATAATTCTATTCCCGAATACCCATATTTACTTATCAAATATTTGGTAGATCTCTGTAGTAGTAATATGATGCTATGAGTATTTTAATTCCAAATTTCTTAAATAAGTTAGGGGAATATAAAAGATTAGAATTCCGAAGAAGTTGTGTAAAAATTGTTATAGTCGTTTAATGTCGACGGTATCAATTGGAATTTCGGCGAATAATATAAAACAAATTGTAGAGTTTCTATTGTTCAAAATATGTTACGACAAAACAAAACGATTCTAAATTAATATATCTAGGAAAAATCCCCCCTCAATCTATAACATACGAATTTAAATGATTGACATACCTGTATTTCCTTGGAAATTACTCATTTTCATGGCATTGTCTGTTAAAGAATATGACAATGTAACGTTTTTGATGTTGGAACTCCATCCAGTATAAATCTGATGCCCGTGTGTATCGCTCAAATCAACTTTGATATAGTTAAACAATGCATATGACGTAATATAATCAGTCATAATTACGCATTGTATGGAGACTCGCTAAAAAGAGGGAACAAACATGTAACTTTTTATTGATATATTACTTTCTGTAGATTACCACATTGAATATATACAAAGTGTATAAAATAAAATCCCCAACTTTTGGCCGAATTTTAAAATTTGGCTTTATATTTGATAAAAAAAAAATACTCATTTTAGGTAATGAGTTTGAGGAAAATTGTTCAATTATTTATTTTTACTAAAATGGTAAAATTAGAAATATTCATCTTAGTGGTATTCGTGTAGAAAGAGGAGAAAATTTTATAAAATTTACATTCGTTGTTGAATGAGGAGCTTGGTAAAACCTTGAATTCCACCAAGTAACTACCATGACTTCTTTAGCTGAGAAATGTGGATTGCTAGAATGTAGAAGAACCAGCACTGTTGCCTTTTTCAGTGTATCAATATTATCAGGAACTGTATGTCTGTACATTGTTACATACATCGCTGACTCTTCGTCCTTACGTTGCTCTAAATCTGTCCAGAAGGGCGCTAGCTCTAAGTATGAGTAGTTATTTGGAGTGTATGTTGTGTCAGAGTATGTAGACACAAAACCGTTCGAGCAGGCCTACAATAAGAAATAAGGAACGTGTTTTTAAACTTTTTGAGGACAGTAAAAATTGCAGTAAAACACACTTACAACGAAGTGCCAGGAATGGACGATTTTGTTTCGTTACATACTTCGTTATATATCCGTTAACTTCACAACATATTTTAAATTCGCAGGCAATGAAAATCACTTCACTGTAAGCGTCAAAAAGGTATAAGCGCTTACTCTATAAGCGTGTTTTACTGTATTCACACTAAAAAAGCGCAAACATTTTAAATCAAGATTTGAACATTTTGAAAGTATATGATCGTTCTATTCCAAGATCTTAAAATTAATGTCTTCGCATGCAAATTCCATGCATAACAAGGTATATTAAAACTGTTGACTTACATACAAATGCGGATACTTCACAGATCCAAATGGAATTGATGATTGAAATGTAAAACTATGAGTGTAATCATCTCCTTCATAGCTGACGTCTCCTCCTCTGGGGAAAATATAATTCACTAAAATATTTCATTATCTTTAATTCTTTTATTTAATAAAGTGAAACGAAGAATAATTGTAGAAGTAACATCAACGAAGTCTAGTTATAAGAAATCTTGAAAGTCTAAAATAAAATTGTTTCATGGAAAAAGTTAAGATATCATAACATATTTGCGACTTAATGTATTTTAGTGAAATTGCTACTTGCATTGAACTCTTCTCTGATTTGTCTTTGTCGTTCCAGAATTATTCCATCGAGTCTCGTGATTTTGTTTGTTGCTTATTACAAAAAAAGAATTATAATAGATTTTTCCTAATAGGATATTATTTACACATTGTCGCTCTTTAACTCCACATCCATACATCATATAAAAAGTCAAAACAGTTATCGAGTCAAAAATAAATGAGACAAGAGATGCTGGTGATACATGGGAAATATAATTGGAAATTAAACATAAATCTAAGGCAATAGTTGTACAATAAGAATCTAAAATGTAAGGATTCACATCAAAAAAGGTGGAAGCTCATCAATAGAATACGCTATGCACGAAAGTAAAATTCATATAAAAATCCCCTTGTTTGCATATTCTTTAAGAAAAGTTTGTTGAATTAAACGTATTGAAAAATTACAAATTAAATTTCAAATGAAAATAAATACTGCATTTCATAAATTTATTCAAAGCTACAACACAAACATAATACATTATGTCATCTACTTACATTGCTCTAATCTCAGGTGTAAATATCAGGAATTGCAAAAGGATAAGATGGCCAATAAAAAATGTCAAAGAAACCATTTCTTAAAATACTAAAGGAGGAAATCAAGAAACGCTCGTAGTATGTTATCTTCAGGAAAATGAACACTGTTCAAGAATTTCTTCATTCTTTCCTCTTCTTATCAGTTGCACCTTGCACCTCTTATTCAGTCTATGGAGACAATCGAAAGTATACCTGTATTAATCATTTTATGTAAGACATGGAATACTTATGTATTGAATATTACAACAAAGCTGTTTTTGTGTATGCTGTGTAATATATATTTTTGACTTGCAATACTGTAGCAATTTAAAAGAAAAATACAAAAGATTGCTTGAGTTAAATTTCGGATGATGGATAAATATACCTAAAAGGAAATTAATCTAATAACAAAGAGTCAAAGACACATATAAGTAATGAATTTAAAAAAAATGAGAGAATCTTTTATATTATTCTGTAATTAAAAGTCCACGATACAAAATTGCAACGAGACGAAACCTCGAAAAGAGGCTCGAGTTGTGAGAAACGAGCATTTATCTTTGAACTACTGTGCAAGACAAGGACCTGATTATTTACACATATTCTTATCACCTTACTTCACTTTGTCGTGGGAGAGGTTTTAGAAAATTGTTCGGTTTTTTGTAGATTTTAATACAATGTATTTCCTGTATTGTTCTTTAATTCTGGGAGTATTTAGAAGCTGTGTTTGCGTTTTAGACACCAAGAGGTAAGAAAAAAAAAAGGTTTTTTGTACTAGCTACACTATCAAATTAAAAATTATACAAATAATTTTTATTCTGATGGTTTTTTCTACTTTATCCTTTAGGTATGTGTACGGACCGTCAAAGATGTATAAATCCCAGAGTTCCTTTGTGAGAGATTCGTGTAAGATTATTTCTAGTTTAAATTTTAAGTTCTTTCAGCAAGTGATTTTTTAGCGGCAGATATTATACATGTATGTACTGAAAGGAAAAAGAAACACAGGGTAACATAATATGCATAATATTTTTAACTTAGTGGCCGAAATTATGAAAATTGGTCAGAGGTGTATCTTGGTTACTGTGCACTAAAATCTGTGTTCAAGATTACTCAACCGTGAAATGTATGACGTCACATAGGAAAAGTGGTAAAAAGCCAAAAACACGTGCATATTGATGGTCAGGTTTGTCAACAGATTTTTGTAGTACTACTTGATGTACCGGAGGTATACACATCGTTTTTCACTACAGTTGATATGAATTTCTTGAAATCTTGGGACGGCTGATGGAAGTCACTTGTGGTCTAGTATTTGAATTGCCTATGTAAAGAAAAAGGCAACAACATGTTGCTGTGTTTGTTATTAATTTTCCACCATAGAACATTTTATCTGTTGTCGGAGAGGAACAGGAAGGTTTCCAACCAACCGTGACGGTGATGTTGGAGCGAAACAACGTCATATGAAAATAAGGTTTTTCATCCTACCACCTATATAATTGCCACGGTTTTACCATTGAAACCGATTCTAATACAGAAAGCAATCATAAGCATTACATTCACTCTAAAACTGAAATTCATTGCTTTATTTAAGTCCGTGAGCTCGTCAACCTTACGTCTGATACTCTCACTCGCGCACGTGTGCGTCGTTAGCCTAATTATTCTGCATGTTCACCCCAAAAAAAATGTTGTCAGAGTTTGTCGTCAAGACTTTCTCGTAAATATTGACATCAACTGGCATCCGTAAATTCTATCTTTTTAAATTGAAAATCTGTGGAACTAACTGGACGCTGGGGTTTGAAGGCGTAGGTGAGCCCAGCTAATCTCAACCAAAGGGTCGGAAGGGTTGAATAAATATCCCTATGAAAAAGATTAATGCTCTCTTGAACTTCATGCAGAGGAGAATCATGATTGTGATAGACGCGTGAGGGAGATATTGAGGATTTTTATTTTCATTTTTGGGGGTACTTTCATATGAATTTCAATAACTTATGAATTATCAGTCAAAATTAAATGAGATTTTGGTAACTTGTCCATTAAAGATGAGTTTAAATGATAGATAACAATACTGGAAAATACCTTCGAAAAAAAAAGCATTAATTCACTTCAAAAGTTTACTCTGCGTTTCTTTTTCCTTTCAGTATATATTTAGAAGACCGTATTAGAAAATACTCATATTTCAATACAGTTCAGTATTTCATTTCCTCCGTAGTACACTACACATACCCACGCGGATCTCTATCTAACAGCATCTCTGGGGATGACATAGCAAGTCCAGCGATACATGTTGGGAACGGAGCACATGGGATACCAATTGGATACAACAAAACGCATACCTATGTCTTTGTAAGGAACACGATTTTAACTCATTTTATCAAATCTTATTACTTGCCACACCTTTTAAATGTACCGTTAATAAAGTAGTAGATCAAGGGATCAACAAAATTCATTACAAGTGCATTATAAAGTATGAATTTTAAAAGATTTCTTACCGCTGCTTTTTATCACATATTTTATTTTGATTGGTA
The DNA here is from genome assembly GCF_033153115.1 of Saccostrea echinata. NCBI lineage: Eukaryota > Metazoa > Mollusca > Bivalvia > Ostreida > Ostreidae > Saccostrea > Saccostrea echinata. Next base: position 8,628,494 of record NW_026889750.1, read on the forward strand.
AGATGAATGTAATATGCATCAGAAAAATGAATTACACCAAAAAGGGAGCTTTTAAAACTTTCAGTTTGGTGATTGTGAAAAAATATTATCAAAATTTTTGCATTGACCCTGGACTGGTAGAATAAAATATACATGCTTAAAATTTGCTTTTTAGTTTTCAAAAATACTTTTAGTTGGTTTAAATGAGAATCCATCTTGATCAAGGTTAGCTCAAATGGACAGATACTTTTTGGAAACAACAATAGCTCCCCTCACCCTATAAAGAATTACACAGGACCTGACATGCTGGCGCCCTACTGGACGGATTTAAATCCGCGAGGTGGAAATAATGGATATGTCTTCTACAAAACATACGATGCGAGCAATCAATTTGATCAGTCTATCATTTCAAAGGCAGATTACGATGTACTTTATAACAGTGGAATTTCGCATTTCTCTGCAAAATGGGTATTGGTTGTGACTTGGTGGAACACGGAAGTAGTGGATTTTCCTGATGATGACGTAATTCTATCCCTTTCCCGTTATGCATCATTTAAATTTCAAAGCAGTTGATTACACTCTTTCGATCCGAGTTTGAAATCCAGCAAAAACAACTTAATTCATCAATAAATTACAATCTTAAATTTCAGCGAATAACGATACAGTGTGTCCTTATGACGGATTTCATTACAACATACGCTGTGTTTAACTACATGAATGTGGATGTTGATCCAACTCATACTACTCATAAGGTAGCTATTGGATATAAGACGAATGTGAGGACACTTAGTAATTCTCATTCATTCAAAGATGACGCATTCGGCATGAGCAATTTTAGAGGAAACACAGGTTTGATTTAACATACTACATGTATATACTTAGTATATATATATATATATATATATATATATATATATATATATATATATATATATATATATATATATATATATATATATATATATATATAATATATATATATATATATATATATCATGATATCATGTTGTAATTTTAATCTTATGCAATGCATTAAGTTTTGAATATTTTCACGCAGGGGAACACGGCGTTTGGTTCTACGTAATTGCGGATGGTAAATAGAAACCTTTATTTTTACTCATCATCTAAGCTTTTTCATGCAGAGAACCACAAGAGTTCATACAAACAACATTTGTAAACAAAATCTTTTTTCCAAATTCAAGATAATGACTGTAAGTGGAAACCTTGCCAAAACGGAGGAACTTGTGTTGAAAAATATGGTGGATACTCGTGTCTGTGTGCTATTGGTTTCACTGGGGTCAACTGCGAGAACGGTAAGCAAAATTTAATTTTTAATAAACATAATGGATTCAGTGTGATCAATGCTTTTCTTGTAATTTTGTACATATACATGTATCAAAAGCGCATTCTTTTTTCCATGCAGATATCAATGAATGTCTTACTTCACCATGTGTCAATGGAACATGTGTTAATAATCCTGGGTCTTATACATGTGCCTGTTATCCAGGTTTCACAGCTAAATTGTGCGATCAAGGTAGGAACATATAAAGCATAAGCAAAGCCTTCGGTTTTTTTATTCTTTTATCAAGTTCATAATATTCTTCTTTTCATTCATGGCAGATATCAACGAATGTAACAATGCAACCATGCCCTGCAAAAACGGTGCAACATGTAGTAATAACATAGGGTCATTTACCTGCACTTGTGCACCAGGATGGACCGGAAGCCTTTGTGATCAAGGTGTACACATTGTATATAGATAAATATTCTTTCAACTTTCCCTTAGAATTTGAAATAATAAAAGTAATAAGATATTAGGAAAGTATTTATACCAGCAGAATGTTATCGCCTTTAGCGCATTCAACTTCGCGTTAATTTTTATGTAGATTTTCATCACTTTTACATACTAATATTATACCAAATAATGCATGACCTTGAATAATTTTTTTTATATAGTGCATGTGCAGTATCCTTTAATCTTATTGTAAAGTATACCTCATCTCGTAAATAAGATTCACTGATTCTATGACACTATGCTTGTATATTTCTTTGTTTAGACATTAATGAATGTTTAAGAAATCCATGTGTATATGGAACGTGTGTCAATACAGCAGGATCTTATCACTGTAATTGTGAACCCGGAATACAGGGACAACATTGTGACGAAGGTAAATGATAGATAAAGACACTATGTCAGCTTTCTTGAGCTACTACCGGGTATATATATAAATATTTTATTTATATATATATATATATATATATATATATATATATATATATATATATATATATATATATATATATATATATATATATATATATATATATATATATATATATATATATATATAAAATGTACCACATACTTTCTTCTCGTCAAAATGTGAATTACCGAAACTATCTGTTTACAGATGTTGATGAGTGCTTTGACATACATCCGTGTCTCAACGACGGTTTTTGTGTGAATACTATAGGATCATTCCTATGTAGATGTTCAGTCGGATTTACTGGATTGACATGCGCTTTTGGTAATCTTCGTACAGTTTGCAATTTCATTGACTATAAGCGCCTTTAGATGAAAGGAATTTGAAGAAAAAAAATTAATTTCAATAAGACATTGAAATAATCTATGTACTTTCTACTTATTTTCAGAAACAAACAAGATACACGGACATAATTCAGGTTTCCATATAAATAAGTAATAAAATGGTCATCTCTTTGAGTTATATTTCAACGGTTCAATAATAAGCGGTGCCGCAAAATTTTAATTATGATAAAAGATGCAAAAAAACTGTGTTCAGCTAAGGGAATGGTCTCTACAAGGAGAAATGATACATCTGTTTCAAAGCTGTTTTCCCCAGATACGTCGTATAAACTACTTAGAAATAACATTTTAAAAATGATCTCCAAATGCTTGAATAAAGGAGACAAAAGACTTCGTTTGTTCAAGTAAAGATGATAGAAATTTGCATGCAATATTTTTTATCTTTAAAAGTACTAGTGTCGAAATGTACATGTAATTAACACAATGCAAAAAGCCCTCAAGGGGACCAATAAAAAAGAATAAATAAATAAAAAATGTAACTAAAAAGTCTTGATACATGATAAAAGGAATTATCTTCATTTTGAAATTCTTGCCTATGTGCACAAAGCACGTTTTTAACAAAGTATCTGATTACAAAACCAAACCTTGTGTATTATTCGCGTTTGGATGAAAACTTGATTTGAACCAGTAAATTGAAGATACTTCAATTTCTACTATTATACTCATTCAACGTATTCATCTTCAGCATCTGTAACATCAGATAATTAAGCGATGAAATGATTAAAAGGTACAGATTCTGAGGTCAAGAATTTTATTATTTTGGGGGCTTCATTCCTAATCCATGCAAGGTAGTCTGTAATTTGCTTAATGTTAATTTTTGCTCATGCTTCTCAAGTAAACGTTCATTTATTACCTTCTCAGATAGCATCGATTTGAGTCATTTGTGATGTGTTAGCAAAAAAAATTAATATTGAAGGAAACTCTTTTGGAAAACATCTATTCAACAATGCTATAAAATGTTTAACTTTGAAAAAAAAATTAATAGATTAAATGATAATCAGGCATATTAACATATTCGTACGAAAATCAGATTTATTTTACGTACTTCAGTTTTACTTACCAAAACGTAGTTTCTAAGGAAAAGAGGCCAGGGGTCTATATGTTTATAATGACAGTTCTTCAGGAGTAATGTTAAAACGTCTGCATCGTTTTCACGTACAATATACTATAATAATTGTTGCACTGTGAAATCACTAATTTTAGTGGGAATTTGATATTTGTTGATTTCTTGGTATGAACAGTCTTGCGTATTCATGTTCCCCATGGAATGTTAATTTTATATACGGGTTACTGTATGTGTACTTAAAAAAAGCGGGCTTCATATTTTAGCGGTTTTGGCGCGGATAGCAATGCGCTAAGGAGATGGGTGAACAAGGCCTGCAGAATGCCTATAGCTTCAGATATGTAAAAATTATATTCAATTTGTGAATTTAGTATTTAGAGTCAAGTTGTCATTTAAATCATGTTTGTGATATGTTTGTGATATGTCCCTTAACTAAATGAGCTTCAAGTATTTATGAAGAAGATGCGAATGTTGTGTCTTAAAAGTGTATTTTTAAGGTATAATGGGTCTTTGCTCCATGTTTTGTTAACCAAAAAGTGTATATTTATACGCAAACTTTGACGATAAACTTTCAAAAAAAAAAAAAAAAAAAATGGAGGGAAGACCCACTCATATCGAAAAATTATGTTATATTATGAGAAAATGATCCTTTTTGCCCTCTTTAGTGTGTTTTTATGCTATTTCATAGGCAAATAATTTCAATCTTTGCGAGATCTTTGCAAATTTTGGAGATTTTACATAAAGTATACTTTAATGTTAGATGAAATATCAAAAAAATTGGTTATAATTGAGATTTAATTTTTCATCTTCATGTTTCGATTTTATTTAATAAGTTTGTTAAATTGAATAAAACAGAATATAACGATTGCCATTCTTAGGTTCATTGAATTTGAACAAACAATTCTTTATTAAAACAAAATATGCAAAATATTTTAATGTGTTCTTACATAGCTTTTACCTTATGTAAACATATGAAAAATTGCAAAAGGATAATGCCACCAAGAAATCTCAATGTACCCATTTATCATAAGAATCACATAGTAAATTCCAAGAAATCGTTTGTTTCTTAAAGAAAACGAAGAGAATTCTATGAAATTCTTCATTTTCTTTCTTATCAGGTGCGCATTGCACCTTTCAGACTACTTAGACGGCCAAAGTCTTCAACTGTATAGGACAGAGTTCATGTACGCAACGCACTTGTATTATAATACACTCATATTACAAAGCAGTTTAGTGTATGCTTGCTATATTGCCTTTGGCAGAACTATGGACGAGGCATTTTCGGGGTACCATTGAATCATTTAAAAGAGTATGAGACCTATTTTGTAATTCATTTTTGTCTGATACTTTTAATTTAAAAGAAAATACAAGACAATCAAAAGCAAATGTTCATATTGACGGAGAATAGAAAGATAAGTTCTACTTTGAGACCGTAATTTTACATTTTTGTCCCCATTAAATAGACTATGTTACCATTCACAATGAAGAAGTTGCAGTCTAAGAAACAAAATCTATATTCAGACCTGCTGAACGACAATCTGATAATTTTTACATTCTCATCAGTTTACTACACTTGGTCACAGAAAATTCTAGAGACATAAACAGAGGTAAGTTTAAAGTCTCCCGTTTTCACTGATTTAGGGCTAAAAATTTAAGCAATCTCTGAAATTCAACCTAATGACCAAAATAATGATATATTAATATCATATTATGTGAAAACAAATTAGTCCAGATCGTTTAAAATACATGCAAGTTCTATATCAAACTTATAACTTCTACGCTTTACTTTTCTTTTAAGTACAGTGCAAGAGAGAAGAGAATGGCCTGATAATTTAGATATTCTTATCAGTGAAGTGCACTTTGATATCAACATATATTGCAACTTTGAATCTATTGCTATCAATATGAATTTAATTTATTTCGCTTTGGTTTTGGTATTCCCATACTGGACCGAAAGGTTGGACAATTTTACATGTGTTTTGATTTTCTAACTTAACTGTTACTTCGTTTTTTAAAGTTTAAACTGGTTTGATTAATTCCTCTTTTTTCCATAGATTTGTATGTGGGCAACAGCCATTACAAAAATCCCGGAGCTCTTATGTTCGAGATCTATGTAAGATCATATACTAAATACTTATACTACATATATCATCTCTGGTTTGAATTTCATTGATAGTGTGTTTACTATACAGCTTAAGCTTATAAGTTCTTTTAGGATGTTTTAGTACCTATTTCCTGAGAACTTCAGCCAGTCGACATAATAAAAAACCTCAATATCCAAAGATATAAAACATACTTACGTTTGACTTTCTTATATATTCATAGTACAGTACACATACCCACGTGGATCTCTCTCTGATAGTATAAGTGACGACGATAAAGCAACTCCAGTTTTTCATTTCGGGAGAGGAGCACAAGGAATACCTATTGGATACAACAAAACATACAACGATGTCTTTGTAAGAAAGGAATCTTGCTAAAATTTTTTGGCATTAAATATATACATGTATCACAAAAAAGATGTGGATAAAATTAACCATTGTATACAGTAATTGTACATTGATTGTGCATATAGCTTTATTGCAGTCTATGACACGTTGTTTTGAAAGGCACTAACAATTTATTTCAATTCTCATTTATCAGACTAATATATTTTTCAAATTCATTAAATTAAATTTCATGCGTTCAAAGTATACTTTACTGAGTGTGAGTGACTATGTTATAATTGCTAACTTTACATTCGTACTTTAAAGAAAAAGGAAACTCTGAAATTTATATTTCCTTGAATCGATACTTAAGAAATATTTGGCGAACATATCAATTTTAGTTACACAATTATAAAAGATTTCTTTGAAAACCAGTGTCTTAGAAAAGAACAAGTAAGGTCATTTGTGACATTCGAAACTATGTAGTGAAGCAATAAAATCAATACCTTTGTTTAGGTCAGCTCAAATGGTCAAATACTTTTTGGAAACAACAATAGCAGCCCTCATCCGGTGGCAAATTACACAGGACCTGACATGCTTGCACCCTACTGGACAGATTTATTTCCAGTTGGTGGAGGCAATGGATATGTCTTCTACAAAACATACAGCTCTGAAAGAGCTGTTGATCAAACTGTTATTTCACAGGCCGATTTTGCTGTTCTCTATAACAGTGGAAATTCAGGGTTTAATGCTAAATGGATATTAGTTGTGACCTGGTGGAATACTAAAGTGGTGGATTTTCCTGCAGATGATGTAACTCTCTCTCTCTCTCTCTCTAATAACCTTGTTTTTGAAAGGTAACGATTCCTTACAACATTTAATCTATTTCATCTAAAAAAAAATCTTTAAAATTCTTTAAGCGAGTTACGATCCAGTGCATCCTTATGACGGATTTTGTCACAACTTATACAATATATAACTACATGAATGTGGATGTTGACCCAAGCCATTCTTCAAAGAGCGTAGCTATTGGGTATAAAACAAATGTTCGGGCATTTAGTAACATTCATTCACTCAAAGACGACGTTTTCAGCATGAGTAATTTCAGAGGAAACACAGGTTTGTGTTAAAGGATTTTCATCACGTCCCAAAATATTTTGATATTACAAAGTTTACACTCAATTAAAATTACCCATTTAAATTTCTTTGCTAGAAATTTAATATTGCCGATGTTTCAGTGATTCAAGGTTTGAATTTCTCAATATGCGTATGATAATCACCAATGGCCTGATATCATAGGTGTCAATCCTTTTCAAGCGAAATACTTTCTTAGTATTGTGTTTACTAAACGGCTCAAATATTGCGTTTATAAACTGATTAAACCTGTTAGTTAATAAATTAGTCATAATTTGACCATTTCTATTGCGTTATTTGGATGGTGTTGGATGAACAAAAGTGCACAAAAAAAGGTTAAGAGAGAATATTTTTACATTCCCTAGATTCGATCTCCACCATATACAACGGGTAACACGGGGAAGTCGCTAAAAAGTATGGGGGAGGCGTTTTCAGTGTATGGGGAAGTATATTTTCACCGCTTTGGAGTCAGAAGGCATGTAGATCACGTCTTTTTTGGTATTTGTAAGATGTATTTACAAAAAACAATATCCCACGGAAGATAGCAATAGTTAAGCTATGTCTTGGTCATTGGTCCGGCTATTATATATGTAACGTCCGAGCAATTATCAGATAAATTAATTAGTCCATTTTTATTGCAGCTAGCAATAATATGTAAAATATAAGTAAACGCTCAATGCGTTAATCCAAGTATTTAATCGCTCCTGGCGATTTACTCCTTCTTTGGAAATCAAAAGTCAGTATCGGTATAAATTTTATTTACACATAATCATAGTTAAGAATCATCCAAAATCAACACAATAAAACACTGTATAATTAATCCTGGAACAATTTTTGAGCGAAGTATCTCCCAACAGAACTATATGAAAAAAACTGTCCTCGTATCAAATAAGTACCCGTATATATACTAAATGACCATCACTCCTAAGGAGTGATGGGGTATAAACAAATGACCGTCACTCCTAATGAGTGACCGGGTGTAAACAAACTATTCTAAAAATAGAACGAGTGACCGGGAGTTATATAAATACTGCAGAATATTAAATAAACAAATAAAATAATAAATTTAGAAAAAGGCTGACTTAAAAATACGTGACATATACTTCTAGTATTCTCAAACACATCGAAACTATTTGACTGATTCCAAATTCAGGGCGATCGAGTGGTCAAAACATGCATGATTTGCACAATCTACGAACTGCATAGGTCTTCTGACGGTTAAAACAGCAAAAACAAACGTTTATCTTTTAAATGCATGGGGCCGCAGAATTGTACATCATATTAGCATTCGACTTTTCTTTCGTTGTATGCTTTATTGACATACTTTTTTTGATGATTTTATATATATTAGAATGTAACATGTATAAAAATCAATAAAAGCAATGTGTAAAAATAAAAGCATTTATTACATACTTAGTAATAAATACAGTTTTTTGCATATGCGTTATGCCTGATGTCATAATAGCTACGCTTATCAGGCCTGCAGCTGTCACAATAGCTGTATCAGCCCTGCAGGGCTGATACGAATGTGCTGATACGGATTTATATCACACCCAAGTACAGTACAGTACTTGAGATACAAGTTGATGTACGCTGTATTTTATTACTAAGTATTTAATAAACTTAAAAAACATACCTTTTTCCACATTACATCCTGTATCAGTCCTCAACCAATATCAGCCCTCGGGCCTTCGGCCCTCTGGCTGATATTTGTGTCAGACTGATACAGGATGTGGTATGGAAAAAGGGTATGTATTATTCTCTATGTACCAATCGTTCGCTACTGTGAAGTGCAAAAGAATATGTATTATTCTCTCTGCACGTTCGCCGTTCACTCGATCGCCCTGAATTTGAAATCTGTTAAATAGTTTCGAAGTGTTCGAGAATACAAGATGTATATGATAGCCGGACCAATGACCAAGACAAAGCTTAACTATTGCTATCTTCCGTGGGATTTTTTTTTTTTTTTTGTAAATACATCTTACAAATACCGAAAAAGGCGTGACCTACATGCCTTCTAACTCCAAAGCGGTGAAAAAATACTCCCCCATACGCTGAAAACGTCTCCCCCATACTTTTTAGCGACTACCACGCGTTACCCGTTGTGTACTGTGGATCTCGCGGGAAGAAAGAAAAGGTCCTTTTTTATTTTTTTGCAAATGTGAGGGCTTTGTCCCCATTCAGAACCATCGTTTATGTTTCTACCACGATTTTGTTTTACTTATTAAATATTCTAAAGAAAAAAGTAGTTTTTAAAAAAAATTGAACAACATGTATGGTCGACGCCATTGAAGAAGTGAGATTTCTAGTAGGTGATATTTACTACTAGATAACGAATATAAAAGTATTTATTTGCATATGAAATATTAAATTACTGAATAAAAGGAAAGGTAAATTACTCATAACTATAAATAATTACAGAGTCAAGATGTAACAAATCGTTCTATTCAGTCGATGTCACGAGTTGACATCGGCTTCTTCTTCACTTTCCTCACTACTTGTCGGAATGTTTTCTATAGGTTATTTCTCTCTGCTAGAGTTTCATAGATAAAAATTGATTGATTGATTGTATGTTGTTTAACGTCCCTCTCGAGAATTTTTCACTCATATGGAGACGCCACCACTTGCCGGTGGAGAGCTACAAATTTTGTCCTATACTCGGCACTTATGGCCATTGAGCAGTGAGGGATCTTTTTCGTGCCAGCACCTGCTGCGACACGGGACCTCGGTTTATACGGTCTCATTCGAAGGACCGGTCTCCACGTCCCACAGTGGGGTTCGAACCCGCGAAGTAAGGATCAACTCCTTACTTTGCGACTCTAGAGCAGACGCTCTAACCACTGCGCCACGCGGGCGACTAAAAAATTGAAGGCCCATTACTAAGGAATATCGTTGATATCATTTTTTTCAATTCTGTTTATAAAGGGTATTCAATGTTTTGTAGTTGGAAATAGAATTTAGTTCACGAGTGAGACAGGATTTGTATTTTTTGATATTTTCACAAGTAGTGCGAAGCATATATATATATATATATATATATATATATATATATATATATATATATATATATATATATATATATATAAATATATAATATATAATATATAATATATATATATATATATATATATATATATATATATATATATATATATATATATATATATATATATATATATATATATATATATATATATATATATATATATATATTACATTACACATGCTTAATTCACTAGTAATATGAATTCCATATTCAACCACAAAATATGGAATTCCCTGTTTATTTTATTTCCTTTGGTTTTCTCTTTTTCTCTGTCTTTTCGTAACGCAGTGTAGCTTTGACGTCATAGTTGTGCGGTTGTAAGACGTCATAAGTAAGCGATTGTGAGATTGTAAACATGGATTTTAATCAAATCATTAGACACTTTGACAGTTTTTGTCTCTGTCAGGATGATTTATTTACTCTCGCTAGTATATAACAGGCTAGCGAGTATTTTTATAAAGCTCTTTGTTAAGGAAAATCAGAATTTTGCTGCATTTTTGATATTTTTTCACTGTGTGAAAAATATCACTTTGATTTTTTTAACAGTACTTTCATTCAAAAAATAAATTTGAGTATTTCGCTTCTGAAAATGTAATGAAGTTGGTTTATCTAACGTCAAAATGTATTTAGTATATTTTTTCTGACGATCAGCTATTCGAGAATTGACACCTATGACGTTTCAGTACCAAGTGACCCGCTATCCTTTACTGCGAGGACCCTAAATAATTGGCGTTTATCACATAATTACGAAAATTATTAATGCTAAATAAACGGTTAATGATAATAATAAGTTATAAGAATATAATTGTGTTAAAATTTTAAGAAATTTAGAAACGTGATGAAAACCCTTTATTTTCTTATTTCTAACTAATAAAATTTATGAGTATACAGCTTGATTTTACAGTACAGTAGTTCGACATCATCTAAACAATTTCACTTAAAAAACCTTATTTTAATCTAGGGGAACGTGGTGTTTGGTTTTACGCCATAGCAGATGGTATGTAACTTTGCCATTGGTCATTTGCAAAATTATTTTGTTAAAAAACGTTCTGATTGTACACAAAGTACTCTGAAGTAGACATTTAAAAGATACTTGAAATTCCGATTGATCAATATATGTAGTTTATGGAGATCAGGTCTTCCAATAATCTGTCCCATGGGTGCCAATTAAGCCCCGTTATTAGCAGACCTATTTTTATATTCATATTAAGCAGAATTTATTAAAAATCTTGCATATAAGAAGAAGAAGACAATTGCTGTGGCCTTCGGCTAGACATTTAGATATATCGACGACGTATTATCAATTAACAATAGTTACTTCCATTCATATGTCGACTCGATATATCCCAGTGAACTTGAAATAAAAGATACCACAGAGTCTGACACATCAGTTTCATATTTGGATATTTTACTAGAAAAAGTCGTTTATGGTAATCTAACAACAAAACTTAATGATAAACGTGATCACTTTAATTTTTCTATCGTGAACTTCCCTTACTTATGTAGCAATATACCCCTATCACCTGCATACAGGGTTTATATCTCCCATTTGATTCGATTTGCAAGAGCATGCTACACGTACGAACAATGAGGCAAATATTGACAAACATGTTGATGAAACAAGGATATCAACAGTCTCGTTTGAAGTCATAATTTAGCCAAGTTCTATGGTCGATACACTGACCTTGTCAGCAAATACAATCTATCATTATGTCGAATGCTGACTGACGTTTTTCATACTAATTGTTAGACCATAATTTAAACATTGAATTGTCTACGGATTTTTCCGTTTGCCCGATCATGACAATGAACACATGGAGGGTGTGACCGGTCGACAGGGGTGCTTTCTCCTCCATGGCACCTGATCCCATCTCTAATGTTTTTTAGAGGTCCATGTTTGCTCTGCTCCCTATTTGTATCGTTTTAATTGACTTTTGAGCTTGACTTCTGTTCGTTATCTCCATATTTCATATACTGTTAGCATCAAATTACACTATCTTTGAAAGTATCATCTTTTGCATCTGTATGTGGACCTGGATCTAGCTCATTACTACATGTAGCAATTATTAATTTTTCAACGTTATTATGAATACAAAGTAAGAATGTGTTGTAAATTAGAATTTTTATGTCTTTTGACTTCAGATAATGATTGTAAATGGAAGCCATGCCAAAACGGAGGCACATGTATCGAACAATATGGCGGTTATAAATGCATTTGTACAACTCGCTTTTCTGGTGTGAACTGTGAAAACGGTAAATATTTATTTGCTTTTCTTGCTTTATTGTCACACGAGTGTGAAATGCAACCATGCCCTGCAAAAAAAATTGCGTCTTGTAATAATGAAATAGGGTCCTTTAATTGCACATGGTTCCAGGATGGAACAGTGCCCTTCTCGATAAAGGTGATAAATTTTTACATTGTACGAAATCTATGTACTTAGCGGATTGCTACATCATGTATCTTTAAATATTATTATTAATTTCTAATCACACTGTGCTTGAATTAATGAATGTAAAAGCTACTATTTCGGCAATGCAAGGAAACTTGACTAAATGAATGGCGTTATTTTTCAATTCTTTGGTTGTCAGATATCAATGAATGTGATGAGGATCCGTGTGTATATGGAACTTGTGTTAATACAGCAGGATCTTATCACTGTGTATGTAGGCCTGGAATACAAGGACAGCATTGTAACCAGGGTAGGTAAATGACAAACTTATTCGACATAGACATTTGAATTCATCTGATTTTTTTATATATCTCAAATTTGATGTCAAAATATGCATATTATTTTCAGTTAAAAACAAATGTTGAAATACTTCATGTACAGTTTAGGCTCAGTAATTCAAATAAGTGTAGGGATGCACTGTTCAGTGGTTGTTTATTTACAGATGCGAACGAGTGCACCGACAGGCATCTGTGTGAAAACAATGGAACTTGTGTAAACACTATTGGCACCTTCCTATGTTCATGCCGTCATGGGTTTACAGGGTTGACTTGCAGTTTTGGTAATTATTTTTTTAAGAAAGGAAATACTTAGGAATTATTATATTGTTGATTTTTTTTTTTAATTCTCTGTACAATGCTCTAATACATGTATTACAGACCAAAGGAACCTAAAGGAAGAGACCGAATCTTCAAAAACGAATGCAAGCTTCCATAATAAATTTATTTCTAGAATTCTAGGAGACAAACTTTATGCATGATAACTATAAAGGAGGGTCTGTTTATCAAATACATGCAGTAGCAAAGTTATTGTTCAAGGGTTCTGAGGTTAGGCTAAAATGACAAAATATTTGGAAAATAAACTTCTCCTTGAATATTTGACGGGCAAATTTTATCTCTGATGATTACGACAATGATTTTGAACTTATTGTTCCCAAGCTCTAAAGACTGGATCGTAGGAAAGGGCTAAGTAGATCATTAAAAAAGACGATGTAAACGCCTTTCTTTAGAATTCATCCTCTTTCCTCTCGAACTTACAGCAGAAAGTATTTTGTATTTTTTATGCTTAGAGGTATATAAAAATTGTAAATTTTTGTCCCCTTGGTTTAGAATGATGGCCCAAAGATAATTCATCTGATCGTGTATTTAAAATGTATAATTTCACTAAAATTAACATTCTGTTAAACTTCTAAACATCTAGCAATTGATGAAACCTCTAGCAAAATTGTACACGTTATGTTTTCAATTCAAATATACTAAGAGATTCGTTATACATGTACTTACTTGATTTTCTTGATCATTTTGTTTACCATCGTATGTACTCTTTACTTTCAGATTCAAACAAGCTACTCGGCCATCTTCCTGTAATTGGTTAATAAATTTGGTATTAAACTCTATGAATAAGTTATAAAAGTTTTTAAAATTATGTGTTCTTATTTATTCATTTTTTATTGATGTTATATAGTTGGATACATTATTTATATATTCAAATTTGAATATTCATTTTCTATATAAATCAAAGACAAAAACAACATCCCCTTAAGTCACCTCCAAATTATTTTCATTTTATTTTAACTTTAATTATAAATAGCAACAAAAATACCAAGTTGTAATAATTTCTATCTGACTATCGTCTGATTTCTGTTAAGTTTTCAAATTAAAGTAGTTTCAAGAAATATTAGGCAAATTTTCACCAAATTTGGCAACATCCTTGTCTAATTAAATGAAAAGTTTTTCAAAAGAAACGGTCATTTTCTCCATACAGAAGATAACTCACAAACAGTGAAAAAATGATGGGTTCGCATAGAAAATAATTCTTCTTGAAAAGGTCTAGGGAAAAAAAGCAAAACTTCCTTTATTGATTCCTGGGCCTGGCTGGGTTCAAATATTGAATCAAACGTTGGGGGGAAAAATCAAATGAATATCAGCAGTTGGAGTCACAGTCAGCTTAAAACATGTATAAAAGTGTCTTACATATGTATTTTTATGTTTGCTCAATTCAAACCAGCAGACTATAGTGTATCTACATCAGGAGATGGTAAAATTTTATGCTGTAAAATTTTGAAAAATCTTTGAGAAATCTTCCCCTAAAACTTTAAGTTTATTTTTTCCTGAAATAGGATGTTTTAATTTTTATATAGGCATACGTAGAGAAAAATCTTTAAAAATTTCGTAGGAACAAAGCATAAAATTAATCAAATTCATCTTCAAATGATATTGCGGTGTGTATTTTCAGTTTTATCCAATGAAGTGCAGAGGGGCACATTGAGGGATGGGGTCGGGAAGGGCAAATATTTTCATAAGAATATCAAGGGATCAATCAGTCGATCCCCTTGCCTTCCGGGACTTGAGTACAACCATAATATAAGCTAGAAATAGAATTTTTTTTTGTCTGCAGAGCAGCAAAATTACAAAAGGTCTACTAATACGTAAATAAGCACATCTTTTGAGAGGATTCACTTTACTTAGTCATGTCTCTCAAAACCCTGGTAAATATCAAAAAGAATTATGATTGAGATGAGCGCAGTACAAGTGTAAAATTTAAAAGGAGTTCATTTAGTGTCGTTATTTAATGAATAGCCCTCGTACGTCTCCCAGCTTATTCGATACTCATGAGCATGTTCTGAGTACGATCAATTTTTAAACCGAGGCAGGCTACTGACAGACAAGTTGATGTTACAGGAACTTTTACAACCTTTAAAGTCAGCATTTCGTAAATTCTATGGTTGTTATGATGACTTAATTAAAAAAATATAACCTGTCATTGGGTCGTATTTTGACTGAAGTGTTTCATACCAATTGTTAGGCCTTTGTTTTTGTAAATTTGACTAAGGTAAGTTTCGTCAATAGACAGGGCTTACGGTGGATGTGACCGGTCAGCAGGGGATGCATACTCCTCCTAGACACCTGATCTCATCTTGGAATTTCCGGGGGTCTGTGTTTTATGCCCTGTTCACAGATTTGTATTGTTTGTAGATTTTTTTTAGATCAATCACTGTTTGTTATCTTCACCTCTTTCATCACATTCTTTAATTTGAGCAATATAATCATATAATCCCATATAATCCTGTAGTACCTGTAACTGTCTTTTGAGAAGATCCTTGAAAATAACCCGACTGTAGATTTTCCTGAATCTTTGCATATACACTGAAGTCAGTGTCGCTACACATGGTATAAAAGTATTTTAGAGTTTCTGTTTTGTAGTTTTTACCCCCCCCCCCACTCCCCCCAAAAAGACAGTCGGTCAACTTAGATTGATTGATATATAGTTTTATTTTCTGTAAGGCACTAAATGAGTTCACAATGTAAAATTAAACTCAGTGTTGGAATTATTTCAACTTAAGTCCCCGTTTATTTGGAGGAGCAGTTCAAATGTCGGACAAAGTAAATGCGCTACAACAAGTACACATGGACCATCCGACCATGTAAATTAAAAAGAAAAGCCGTGTTATCGGTTCAGCGTGTCATTAATTATAATCAAGGTCTAAATATTGTCTTAAAATTTTCCTTTACAGAGTGTAATTAAATTGTAAATTGCATTCTTAAAAGGTACGGTTAGGGGTTACGTAGTCATGAAGGAATAAATGTATACTAGTATCTCAATTCATTACAATTACTAAAGTTCTTACGTTCTTTTTCTTTACGTACATGTAAGTACCAAACTATATTAGTTTGGTCATCGTATTGTCTAATATCATGCAAATATATGCAATATTAAAAAATAAAACCTCTCTTTTACAAATCTTCATTTTCAATTACATTTCATTCCAGTAATTTACCCTAGAAAGCTTGGGAAAAAAATCTTGACTAATAATAACAAGATATATATTTCCAAGAGTTTATCGCTTTTGATTAGAAAAATGTTATTGTTTTTTAAACCAACGAATTGTATAGGAGAATTAATTTGCTTATCATCATAAAAATTCATAAACTGAAGACAGTACGCACTTCATTGACACGTTAAACAATGAAAATTGTTTAGATGAGTCTTAATGTAGTGTTTAACATTTGCAGAATCAATATGGTAAAGATATACAGAATATTATGCCATATATTAATAATGGAAAAAGTAAAAAGAAAAGAAGCAGGCCTCATAATTAATATTTCAGTACTCTTATCTCCATGTTAAGGAACAATACAAAAGTGCAAGACAACGACTAGAAAATTTATTATTCTTATCGGGTTACAACACTTTAAGGCAACAAAAATTGGACTTGAACATACATTTATTCTTGTCATGATTTTAGTCCAGTGTATCTTTATTTTGGGAGTGCTAAAATACTGCGCATGTTCTTCAAACACTAAGAGGTATGGAATTTTATTCTTTTATTAAATTCATTTTTTCTGTTTAAATATTTTAACTTGGATATTTTTTTTTTCAAAATTACCTTAAAAGTAAAAGTGTTAAATATCTTTCTTTTTCAGATATACCCTTGGACAATCACAAAAACACAAATCACAGGATCGTTTTGTGAGGGAATTATGTAAGATCGCAATATTGTATTTTTTTTAACTACACCTATAATTGCAAATAATCAGCAACGCAGGCGAAGGATTCTTATTCATTTTGACGTTTAAACATTTTCTTTGCAAAATTAGAATCTTTATTATACAGGCAACATTTAATACAACTGCAGTTTCATAAATGTACCCAGTAAAAATGCCTACAATAAACAATTAGTTTTCTTGGATATAGTACAGTATACATACCCACGGGGATCCCTAACACATAGCCTCGCTGCTGATGATCAATCATCTCCAGCAATACATGTTGGTGACGGATCACGTGGAATAGCTATTGGATATAACAAAACATACCGAAACGTTTTTGTAGGTGCTTTGTATGAATGTTTAAAGTTTAAATCCTTTAAATCAAAGTAAACCCGAATGCATTTTGTAAATTTGTAATAATATGTTCATGAATAACCATAGACTTTATATGTCTATTTTGGTTTAGATCAGTTCAAATGGCCAGATAGTATTTGGAAGCGAAAGTCATTCTCTACATCCACAGAAGAATTATAAAGGGCCAGACATGCTGGCACCCTACTGGACAGACCTGTACCCAACAGGTGGTGATAACGGCTATGTTTTCTTCACAACTTACAGTGCTGACAACCCATCGGATCATACTGTGATTTCAAAAGCTAATTTTGCTGTTCTCTATAACAGTGGAAATTCGGGATTTTCTGCAAAATGGATTTTAGTTGTGACCTGGTGGAACACCAGAATAGTGGATTTTATCGGCGATGTAACATCTCTCTCTCTCTCTCTCTCTCTCTCTCTCTCTCTCTCAGAATTGATTAGATAATTGAATTATAGATTCTTTAAGTTCTCTACCTTTAGATTCCTTTTCAAGAATTACATTAAAACATTACATTGTAAAATAGACCTTTTTTTTAAATGTCTTTTTTTAAGCGAATCACAATTCGGTGTGTTGTAATGACAGACTTTATCACAACATATACAATTTATAACTACATCAACGTAGACGTTGATCCGTCTGTAACATCCAGACAAGTAGCCATTGAATATAAAACTAATCTGGAGTCATTTCGTAACGAACATTCATTCAAAGCCAACGCTTTCAACTTGACTAAATTACGAGGAAATACAGGTTCTAGAAAATTTTTTCTTTATTTCTTTCACACAGTTCCTTTCTCGTGTTTTTCATGTAAATGATCATCAGATTAAAGAATTAATCACCTTTCTATGCAGGTGAATATGGTATTTGGTTTTATACCCTAGCGGATGGTATGTAACATAATCAATTACTTTTGTCCACATATAAACTCTACATATATAACTTTATCCTTTCCCTCCAAAACCTTTATCAATTAAATGTTTGAATTGCATTTAGATAATGATTGCAAATGGAAGCCCTGTCAAAATGGAGGTTCATGTGTTGAAAAATATGGCGGATACCAATGTTCATGCTTCACTGGCTTTACTGGGATTAACTGTGAAAACGGTAAAATTCTAAATGCATTTCACTGTTCTTATTGTCGCCTGACTATCCAACGTTATTTTCCATTTGCTATACAGTACAGTATTGCTGAAAGAATACGCATATTTCTCATACTATTCAGATATCAATGAATGTCTGGACTCTCCGTGTTCTAATGGAACATGTGTCAATAGTCCTGGATCGTACATATGTGGTTGTAATCTAGGTTTCACAGGGGAACATTGCGACCAAGGTAAAAAAAAAAAACAAAAAAACATTATAATTCATTGTCACTGATTTCATTTTTATATTATACATACACTTCTACCTTTAATCATTGACAGATATCAATGAATGTAACAGTACAATAATGTCCTGTAAAAACAATGCTTCGTGTTACAATGATATTGGGTCATTTAAGTGCACATGCACACCTGGATGGAACGGAACTTTCTGCGATCAAGGTATGTAATTCAAATCTGTATTTTGGTTTCATATCATGGAAATGGGTTTTTTTGTTCAAAATCGTAGACTGTCATAAAAGTCATGTTTATTAACATAATGTTTGCTTTGTATGCTCGTTATGTAGATATCAATGAGTGTGAAGAGAAGCCCTGTTTATATGGAACATGTGTCAACACAGCAGGTTCGTACCATTGCAACTGTAGAGCCGGGATTGGAGGACAACTTTGTGACGAAGGTAGATAGTACACCTCGGGTAGTGTGTGAAATGTATCGCAGAGAAAAAAAAATAGATGTATTGATTGAAATGTGGTTTATTTAAAAAATGTTGTTAGCTATAGTAACGTAAGTTCTATAAAGCATTATGACGTCACAATAATGTTAGCGTTATATATTTACATTTGCAAATGTTTTCCCTTATATAACATTATATTTACATCAGTGTATAAACAGATTCGACACTTAACCATAAATTCATTGTTTAGTCATAAACGCAGTCTTAAGTAGTCGACATATTCAACACATTTAATTTATACTGTTGAAGTTTGAAAAAAATAAATCATTCCATGGTTTTAAAATTATAGTGCCCAAATACTTGTTAAAAATCAGTAATAAATTTAAATATAAGTTAAAAGGTATCATTTTAAAACTTTTATCGGGATGTAAATACGGATTGATACGTGATCAAATCTACTATAAATCTACTGTAAAGCCCTTCGGGCTTTCTGGGATTTGATCACATGACCAACCCGTATTTACATCCCGATAAATGTTTAAGAATGGTACCTTATTTCTTAAATAAAAGCGCGAATAATCCATGACAGGTAGCAAACCTTAAGTATCAGGGACGGATCAAGAAATTTTTGAAAGGGGGAGGGTAAGATTTTATTACACGAAAAATGGATTTAATAGGAATGTTCACAGTTAACATACACACTCGTTAAATATACAAACTGACATTTATTTTAAAAAAAGGGGAAGATTTATGATAATACAATGTAATTTCATTTTGCTTTGATTTTATCAAAATAGCTCATTGAAATAATATGGAATAAAATCTATGAAATAATATGTAATAATAATTCTCACTTCAAATTAACTACTTGATATTTTTTCTCCGACTAATGATTATGAACAAATACTTTGTGTTTACAAAAACGGACGAAAAATGATGATATATTTTACCAATCTATATTAATAGGTTACTTAATATTCATTCATATTACTTATTCAAGTAGGCGATATAATATTTCTTACTTTGCTTTTATTTACTGACGTCACTTATTTGAATTGATGACTTCACCTTTTAAATACTAGTTAGAGATAACTCATTTGAATGCACTTATTTGTTTAGAATAGGTAATTTAGTAATATTACATCCAAATGAGTAATATCACGAATTCAGAATTGAATTGGTAATATCTCTAATTCAAATTAGTAAGTTATATCACCTATTAAATACATTATATTTCTTATCAAATTAGTGATATCACTGAATGGCAATACATTCCACAACAGAAAAGTAATAAATAATGTGATACCCGGTATTAAGATCAATACTTTAATCAAATCCCGTATTACAGATATCAATGAATGCGTGGACGCGTACCCCTGTGAAAATAATGGTACTTGTGTTAATACTATTGGAACCTTCAGATGTACATGTACTCTGGATTATGTTGGGTTGACTTGTAGTTACGGTAATGTATAGTAATCACTTCTTTCTTACCGTGGTATTTTGTTTATTTGATTGGGTTTTGTCCCAATACTTACCTTTCTAATGTTGTTAAATTAATGATTGGTTTCTGATAAAAAAAAAATACAATCGATAATTAATAGAATGTTTTATTTACTTTCAGAAAATAGCAAACTTTTGGCTCCTGATGAGTTTCCCTCATCGTAGAAGTTCTATGATCGTGTACTTCCTGAAATTAAAATATATTTTCACTTTTAAAATTGTTGTGGAATGAAATAAAAGACGTCTTAATCGTATAGTGGTTTATTTGAGGCTTGTTATTATCTATAGAAACATAACGTAAAGTATTATGACGTCACAACAAAGTTAACGTTACATAAACTCGCGGATAATCCATGACACTCCGGGCACCAAAATGAATAGTAAAATTTTAAAAAGCTCATATTAAATTAACAGTTCCAGTGAAATAAAAAGCAAGTTCATAATCATTAAATTAAGAGGTCCATTCATGGATTCTTTCTTTGGCTTTTGGTTTTGATACTCAGTCCTCTTCTTTTCAGACACGTTATATTTCAGGTTTTGTATCAGAGTCTCAGTTTTCGAGTGTTTGTGACGTAGTTCTGTGTTAGCTTTCTCCAGCTTCATGTTCCGAATCTGCTGGTTGTCATTTTGTTTCTTTATCTCTGTCATGTCCCTGAGATTCTTTTTCTGTGACTTATCTTTTTCCTTCTCCTCGACCACTTTAAGTTTTTCTATCAGCTGAGTTTTCTCCCTTAGTGCCTCATCCCGAGTTTTTACGGCGAACCTATAATCTCTCTCCCTGCTATCTACGGAGCCCTGTAAAGTTTGCAGCTGATTTTCCAATCTCTGTACGTTGATCTTTAGATCACTTAATTTCCTTCGAGTGTAATCACATCGTGACTGAAGACTGTTGTTTTTAGCCTTGAGATGCTCCGAGTCAGAGGTGGCGGTTTTGAGTATGTCAACTTGGCCCCTTAATTCCTGAATCTCCTTATGCAGACGTCCGTTTTCGTACGCCAGTTTATTTTTCTGTTCCATCATTTCCTTCATCACATTCTCTACACGAGTCTGAAAATCTTTTTGTTGGTCGAATTGTGACACTCTTTCTAACAGGGTGGCATTCTCATGCTCCAACGCGTTCCTCCTTTGTGTCTGTGTCTTCAGCTCTGATTTTAATTTTTGTATCTCGTTAGTCAACTTGTTACGTTCTTCTTGCATGGAGTCCACGGTCCGACTTATCGGAGAGATAGGCCTAGCTGTATTCAGTAAAACACTTGTAGGTCGATGTTCAACGTTCAGTACTGTGGTTTCTGACTTCTTGCTCGTTTCTACAATGTTGACACTTGTTGATTTGGTGGGCTCGTCTCTGTCCCTCGTTAGTTTCATGTCGCATATACTTGTGTGGTGTTGAGGGATTTACAATCTGAGGCGCGGTGGTTTCCCAAACAGTTGAAACATAATTTCTTCCGTTTTAAGATGTCGAATCTTGCACTTACGTCTGTAACTTTCTTACAATTTCTTACAAGGAGTTAACTCTCTTGTTTTCTGATTACGTGAATAATGAACGTTGCGTTGTTTCTTTGAGGCTCCGGTAAGAAACATTGCTGTTGCGTGAAATCCATCGCTGTTTTCAATCTGGCCTGATTCAAGGATTTTGACTTCTTTGCTGATAGCTTTACGAAGATTTTGCAGTGAAATGTTGTCACCATCGTACTCACATGCAATGTTTTTCCTAATTTCAGTTGGTAGCTTGTTGATTATGACTGGAATAAGTAATGCTCCAAACATCTCTTGTCTTTGTCCTAGACACTCTAAACTCCTGACATGAGATTCCAAGAAGTCTCCATAATTTCTTAAACTAATGGCATCATTTCTGGGGGCAGGAAGTTCGATGAGTGCTCTCATATGAGCGTTAATAATTTTCTGTGGCTGACCAAATCGTTCTTTGAGCAAGTCTATTGCCGTTTCGTAATTAGCATTTGTAAGCGCAAATCCTGCTATTGTTTGTGCTGCTGTGTCGCGTAATTGAGCTTTGAGATAGCTAAACTTTTGAATTGGCGTCAAAGTATGATTGCAATGAATCGTTGATTCGTAGGAATCCCAAAATGTATTCCATTCTAATACATCTCCGTAAAAATGCGGAAGATCTAACTTTGGTAATCGATGATTATTCGTGGCGTGTTGGGATGTTAATGACAAAACATTTTCCTGGCTTTTTTGTGCATTGAGATCAGAGGCAGGATAATTGTTCAAAATATTCTCACAAGCCGTTTTACTTGAGTTAATTGTAGCTGACGTGTTAACGTTATTATCATAAATTTCTGTGGCGGGTGTAAAACACTCAGCATTGGCGTTCAAAGTTTTACATGGAATTTTTTCTGTAAATTTCTCAGTTTGCCTAATTTTACAGTCTAATTCATACATGTACTCATCTGTATTTGCGATTTCTGTTTCGATGTCCTCTTCAGATAGGATATCCAATATGCGGTCGTTCAATTCTTGTAGGGTCTGCCTTTTCAGCGCGAGAGACTTTCTAATTATGTTGATTTCCTCGGTAATTTCTTCACTGGCTGGATTTTCCTTCAAGTCTAAAAACCGTCCACATAGCTTTGTAACTGCTGATCTGTTGCCGGCTCGTATAGCTTTTAGTCTTGCTTCCATTGTATGTACTACGTAGAATTCCGTCGGTCACGGCACCAAAATGTTGTGGAATGAAATAAAAGACATCTTAATCGTATAGTGGTTTATTTGAGGCTTGTTATTATCTATAGAAACGTAACGTGAAGTATTATGTCACAACAAAGTTAACGTTACATAAACTCGCGGATAATCCATGACAAAAATATTATCTCTGGTAAGGTTGTTTGCTGAATGTTCATTTTCATATCATTCAATAAGATGTACATGTAACTTATTGAACATCTACAGGTAATTTATCGGATAGCTTCACAACTTACTAAACTTAAAGAAGTGTATGAAATTTAAGAGTTGAAATATAAAATGACCTAATAATTTAAAAGAACAAATTAATGATTTAGTTATGTTTGTGATATATATCATGATAGTTTCTATCGTTACGTAACGACGCTAAAACGATCGATGAATTCTAAATTTAACATGTCTGGGAAAATTGCCCCCCCCCTTTTCTTTATGAAGATGAAATTTAAAAATGATATACCTATGTTACCTGGAATATTGCACAAGAATTTTTCAAAGCATTGTCTTTAATGAAAAGGACAGTGTTACATTTATCGACATTGGAATGCCATTCAGTATAAATCGGTCGTCTTGTGTGTCTCTCAAATCATCTTTGATATAGGAAACAAAGCATAACATGATAAGTCGTAATGACGCATTGCACAGAGATTCGCAGAAAGAAAGGGAAAATACATGTAACTCTTTTAATGGTACATGACTATATAAAGCTTACCACATTGAATATAAGGCATAACTAAATTTTTTTTTCATAAACCGCTGGCCTAATTTGAATTTTTGGTTCTATAATTGATAAAAATAAAACTATCAAGCAATAAGCTCAAGTAAGATTATTATTTTTTTTTTTTGGATAAACCGATAAGACTAAGTGGTACTCTTCTATAGGAAGATGAGAAAAGTACATTACTCTTACATTCCTTGTTGAATGAGAAGCTTTGTAAAACCTTGAATTTCACCATGTAACTACCATTTTTTCTTTAGCTGAGAAATGTGGATTGCTAGAGTGTAGAAGAACCAGCTCTTTTGCCTTTTTCCGTGTGTCACTATTATCTGAAACTGTTTGTACATTGTTCCATACATTGCGAATTCTTTGTCCTTAATTTGCATTAAATCTGTCCAGAAGGGCGCTAGCTCTAGGTATGAAAAGTTCTTTGGAGTGTATGTTGTGTCAGAGTACATAGCAAGGAGTTCCGAGTGTGGTTAATGAGAAATATTTAGGAACATTTAACTTAAAGCTATGGCAATGATTGTACAATACAATTTAAAATGTAAAGCCTCACCTCACGAAAAGGTGGGAGATCATATATGGAACACGCTATATATAAAAGTAAATTTCATTTAAAAATTTTCTTATTTTCCTATTCTTTTAATAAAGAATCTGGAATAAAACACATACAAAAATTACAAATTAAATTTCTGGTACTTGTATGAATACTATAGACACATTCCAATGTATATGTCTAAACGTATTCGGTGGGTTGACATGCTCTTATGGTAATTTTACAATACAGATATACATGTATTCTTCTTAGAAGTTTGCAATTTCATTGGTTATAAGCGCCATTTGATGAAAGAAATTTGAAGAAGAAAAAACTAATTGCAATAGGACACTGAAATAATCCATGAAACTGTCTATTTAATTTCAGAAACAAGTAAAATACATATACATTATTATAACAATAACTTTATCCGAAGAGTCGTATCATCAGATCACGCGAAGCGTCGAGTTTGATCTGATGATCCGCGCCTGTCAACTCGACGTGATACGGCTCTTCGGATCAAGTTACTGTTATCATGATAAATTTATTATATACCCTCCCTTACAAATAGCAAAATATAGTTTTAAAAAAACTTTTGAGATCAATAATATTATATTAGATTTTTCCATTAAACAAAGCATTTTGTCAAGGAACTTTTTGATGCACATGAAAAATAACGTCATGTTTTTGTGTACTATGTCATCAATTTCAGAGAGGGGTGATATGGATTCAGAAAACGACAGTGTGGTTATCCGGAAAGTCGGATCACACCGTCACGTGATTGTACGAAATCTACAGTAAAATTGAGTGATACACACTTGGGTATATAATAAATGAACATACCAGTAGTTCAGGTTTCCGTATAAATAACGAATAAAATTGGTAATCTCCTGGAGTTTGTAATGTTTCAGCCATTCAATAATTCACGGTGCTGCAAAATTCTTGTTATGTTAAACGATGCAACAAATTGTGTTCAGCTGAGGATTTGCTATTTACAAGGAGAAACGAAACATCTGCATGTCGAAGTTGTTTTCCTCAGAAACGTCTTATTAATTACTTAAAAATAAACATTAATTTTTAAAAATAACCTCCAAGTGCAATTTTTTTCATTAAAAATACCAGTGCCGAAAGGTACATGCCACACAATGCAATAAGCCATCAAGGGGCCCAATTCTAAAAAAAAAAATAAACAAAAAGACTTATTAAAAAGTCTTGATACCTAGCAAAAGGAATTATCTTCATTTTTTGAAATTCTTGTCTTTGTGCATTTAGCACGTTTTTAGAAAAGTAAATGATAACAAACCAATATTTATGAGCCTATATATAATTAGCGTATGAATGAAAACTTGATATGAACCAGTAAAATAAAAATATTTCAAATTCTGCTGTTAGGCTCAATAAACATCATTATCATTATTCATCATCATCAGCATCATCATCATCAGTAACATCGAATAATTAAGCGATGAAGTAATTAAAAAGTACAACATTTTGAGGTTAAGAATTCTATATTATTTGTAAACTTTATAACTATAACCTTGTAAGGTAGTCTGTTATTCGCTTAAAATAACTTTTTGCTGAATGCTTTCTTTGCTTCTCTGTGTTAACAATGCCATCAATACCATCCTTAAATTCTTTAAGCAACTGAACTAAACTTGTTGTTTCATCAGCGCATGAACAAACAAAAAAACCCAGAATATTATGGCGTATCAAGAGAGTCTTAAACTCAAACTCCTGTGTTAAGTCCACAGATTGCTTCAATCTTTCTCCAGAGTCTGTGTACATGGTTTGGAGACTGACCCCTTTGTATTTCTCCCATCCCCTCCAACCCAACACACGTTAGTTCAGTTGCTGTCATGACTTTTCAGAAAATCTGTTCTCAAGTAAAGGTTTAATTAATTGTCTTCACAGACAGTAGAAATCTGAATGATTTCTGCTGTCTTAGCTGCAAACAAAAACAAAAATTTATATTGTGAAGCAAACTTTACTTGGAATACAAAAATAACAAATAAAAATATCTTCATACAGTTACCTGATAAACTTAAAAAAAAAAATAATAAGATTAACTTATTCAACTTAATATTAACTTGTTTAATTGATGATCAACCATACAGATAATGTGAAAATCGATTTTATTTTAAGCATTTCAAATTCCTTAACCAAAACGAGCAGTTTCTAATTAAAAAAAAACTAAGGGTCTGTTGGCTGGAAATGACAACAATTGATCAAGCGTAACCCTTTCCACATCTGCATGGTTTTCAAATACAATTTAACTGTTACTGTACATTCCAGCTGTCACAAATACACATTATCATGCATAAAAAATTCAAATACATCTACTGAAGAAACTGGATAATACAGGAAGAAAATATGTTTACATTGTTTATTTTACCTTCAACGTATACCTTTGAAGGATTTTTGATGTTTTTTTAAAATAAATATTCTGTTGTTCGAAACGTATTTTATGCTCCATTGTGCTTTGTCTGAGCGCTCCTATTAAAGCCTCTTTGTCACATTAAATCAGAAATTATTTATGAAGAATGTTATACGTAACGTGTAGAGCTGTTGACGTATTCAATAATCATAAACATATAAATTGATTTGATTTGAACATATTTTATTATCTACTGAAACATAAATGGATTGGGCAGCAGGCATAGCCTATATAAACCCTCTCCACCAAAACATATAAATTCATGGTTTAGATAGGGTAATCGTTACCATGAGATTATATCACAAATTAGAATGTACGTTTAATTATCATTCCTATAATGCATACGAAGAGATATCACGCTCTAAGATAACTTCATGTAAGATCAGATTATACAGTATATATATTACAAAGATAATTCAAAGTCTATAACCACCTTTTAATTGATCTCAATTAATAATTGATAGAATGACGTCAAGCATATTAATTTGACTCAGATATTATGTCGATATGGAGTGATCTACAATTACAGTGTTGAGGAGTCTGAAAGATCATATCTGAGAAAAGATTGATTTTCATTTTAAGTAATGATAATAATGTTAAAAATCGTATTAACTCATTTGAGGCATTTTTTCTTCTGTGGAGGGATTGCATTAAAATATTTTTTTTTCTTCCAGAGAAAACAAAATGGAAAACGCACCATTTGAACTGGAAGAGATCTCGCATAGCTCAACGATGACTCCTGGAAATGTCAATTCCTCTTACAAAACTACAGATGTTCTACTCCAGTTTGTGGACGCTCAATATAGGGATGGAATGGAAGTCCTCTGTACATTCCTAACAATAATTGGTGTCTGTGGAAACGTCGTGACATTTTTCACCATCATTTGGAACAGAAAGCTACATACCGTAACATACACTGTAGTGGCCTTCCTTGCACCACCTGACATCATCAGCCTCGTTTTCGGTTACTGTTTTGTTTTTCGGCTGCAGGATGAATTCTTCCTACAATCCTACATCCTTAGAGCAATGGTAAGAGGGATAGGAATGGCAGGTGAACATGCAAGTGCAGCACATATGGTTTTCCTGGGGGGAGTGCGATGTCTGATGATTTCCAAGCCGTTATGGTGCCACGCCAAATTAAGACCCCAAAATATCATAATGGCATCATGTGCGATATGGTTCTTTAGTGTTTGTTTTGCATCAGGGCTGGTGACTTTTGTGTATTTATCTGAAAAGGGCTATTTTGAACAGAAGACAATACTATTTACATTTTTTGCTGTTTCAATTTATCTTTTTTTCATTCCACCTATTTTCATACTCGTTTTCCATTGCCTCAAAATACGCATTGTCAAGAAATCTAAAGCCATGAGAAGAACTCAACTAAGTTCCCAAATGTCAAAAGTGTTCTTGTTGATCCTGATTGCGTACATTGTAACATGCGCAGCGGATTTATTGTACCAACTCGCAACTTTTGGAAATAACATTCTACTTGAAAGGTCTTTTCAAGTAACTAAAGTACTGTTTTACGTAAAATACGGGATGTATGTTTTATGGATGATCCACTATTCTGTAAACCCTTTGATTTATTTCTTTTTCTCGCCTCAAGTTAAAATCTTCATTCAAGAACTATGTAAATGGAATAAAATTCATTGGTCTTTAGTTAAAATCAGAAATAGTAATTTTTATATGGTCAGAGAGACGACCTTTTCTACATCTTCAACGAATTCAGTTACTTTTTCTACTAGTGGTATAGGTGTATTTCATAAAAAATAATACATGTATTTGTTGATGCATTTTTTTTTCCATTCAACTGTGTTTTCGAAAAAAGATATGTACACTTAAATATTATCATTAAAATAAAATGCTTTTACCTTCTTACATGTATCTTTTAGTTTTGGTGAATTTATTACAACACACACAAACAGGTATTGATATTAAAAGTTTACAGACGAAAAAAAGAAGAAAAAAAGTACATTCACATGGTCCAAAGAAATCGATCTCCATGGTGCTATAGAAAAAAAGTTAAAGACAAAATACAATATATCAATGTACTGCGAAAAAGTAATTATTTCACGACGAGACATAGAATGTTTGCTTAGATTAAGTAAAAAATTATTGAATTTTCTTTTAGTAGTCAGAGTAAATTGTACTGCAGAATCCCAACAGTTTGTGGGGTTAAATTTTCATGTTTTATTGCCCATGAAATTGCATCCTCAACGAAAACTTAAGTATTTTGAATCAATTCGATTATTATTTCTTTAGGAAGAAGACAATTGCAAGAAAGTCCCACTACCTTGAACAATGTTTAGGAATCAACCAAAATTTGTTCTCCACGAATTAAATTACTCCCATTAATTATTTATTAATTGCTATTATAGTAGTTTTTTTTGGAGGGGGGTGTCAACAGAAATCCTGAAAATTCAGCAGAATTAAATGCTTCTACTTGCTTTATTGGTACCAATTGCGCCCCGTTGTTAGCAGACCTTTTTTGTATTCATATGAAGCAGTATTTATTCATAATCTTTCACATGAGAAAAAGAAATCTCTTGCTGTGGCCTTCAACTCGACATTTAGATATATCTACGACGTATTATCAATTAACAATAGTTATTTCCATTCATATGTCGACACCATATATCTCAGTGAGCTTGAAATAAAAGATATCACAGAGTCTGACACATCTGTTTCATATTTGGATATTTTACTAGAAAAAGACGATAATGGCAATCTAACAACAAAGCTTTATGATAAACTTGATGACTTTAACTTTTCAATCGTCAACTTCCCTTACTTATGCAGCAATATACCCTTATCACCTGTATATGGCGTGTATGTCTCTTAGTTGATTCGATACGCAAGAGCATGCTCTACGTATGAACAATTTATATAGCGAGGTAAGTTATTGACAAACTTGTTGATGAAACAAGAATATCAACAGTCTCGTTAAAAGTCATCATCTCTTAAGTTCTATGGTCGATACAATGACCTTGTCAGCAAATACAATATATCATTAAGTCATATGCTGACTGACGTTTTTCCTTCTATTTGTTAGGCCATTATTTACACACTGAATTGTCGACGAATTTTCCTGTTATTTCCCGATCATGGCGGGGAGCACACGGCGGGTTTGACCTGTCGGCAGGGGATGCTCACTCCTCCATGGCACCTGATCCTACCTCTGATGTTTTTGATGGTCCGTCTTTGCTCTGTATTGTTTTAATGGACTTTGAGCTTAAATACTGTTCGTTATCTCTATATTTCATTTATTGAACAGCTAAATGCATGGAAGTGATCACATCTAATCAAATGAATCATAATTATGTAGATAACATCTATATATAATTATTATTCTTCAATACTAGTAATCAACTGATTGAGATTTTAATATTTAATGATTTGTTATTTATATTACAGAAATTTTAACATCAAGAAACCTTCTCCTTAATTGTTACGAAGGAGCAAAAGTAAATGCATTGATTAAAGTTACGTGGTCCCTTTTTTGTGATTTTTTTGATAGACGAAAATTACTACTACTTTGCACACAATGTATTTTTTTCATCTTGACCAAATTAAGTGATGATTTTTGCATACAAATGAGTCTTAGCTAAATTTCGGCATATGGTTATTGTGATAATGAGAAAATCTCTCGTGAGAAAGGAGAAAATAAATAAAACGCAGTTTGGTGACGTCAATATCGCAAGTAAATATAGAATCAGAATATTGCCTGAGCATTGGCAGTGCTTGGTAAACAGGAGTAAATTCTGGTATCAAGAGAATTGAGAGGAAGTTAGTTTCGTGCGACATAAAAGCATGACTGTTCATAGAGTTTCACCTTCTCATTGGAAGGACGTCATGTGTGATCAATCAGGGTCTTTCAATAATAGATGTACATGAAAATCTTCATTTACAAACATGCTCTCTATGATAATATTTGATAGATCGATACAAATGTCTAGAGTAAAGAGAAATTTGTTACCAGAGATGTAGATCAGCCTTATTTTTTACTTTCGTCATCTTTTTGAATTTTTTTAAATCAAATTTTCGCATTTATTCCCTTAAGATTTATACAATTATTTCTTACGTCATTTTTTCCCAAGATGAAGCATTACTACTAGCGTCAACTCAAAGGCATGACAAATCTCACAGCCAACCATATGTACATGTACATGTAATAACAAGAGGCCCATGGGCCACATCGCTCACCTGAGCACATTGGCTAGGCAAAAGCACAAATCAGTTCAGTATTGAAAAGATTGTGGCTCCTCCCTATCCCAGGGGTCATCATTTGAACAAATTTGAATCTACACTACCTGAGGATGCTTCCAAGATATTATCCTATATATTTCTATTTAAGACTTTGATACTCCATTGTGGCCCCACCCTACCCCCGGGGGTCATGATTTGAACAAACTTGAATCTACACTACCTGAGGATGCTTCTATATTAATATGACTCATTATGGCTTTGCTGTTCTTGAGAAGAAGATTTTTAAAGGTTTTTCCTATATATTTCTATGTAAAACTTTGATCCTCCATTGTGGCCCCGCCCTACCCCCGGGGGTCATGATTTGAACAAACTTGAATCTACACTACCTGAGGATGCTTCCATATAAATATGACTCAACATGTCTTTGCTGTTCTTGAGAAGAAGATTTTTAAAGGTTTTTCCTATATATTTCTATGTAAAACTTTGATCCTCCATTGTGGCCCCGCCCTACCCCCGGGGGTCATGATTTGAACAAACTTGAATCTACACTACCTGAGGATGCTTCCATATAAATATGACTCAACATGTCTTTGCTGTTCTTGAGAAGAAGATTTTTAAAGGTTTTTCCTATATATTTCTATGTAAAACTTTGATCCTCCATTGTGGCCCCGCCCTACCCCCGGGGGTTATGATTTGAACAAACTTGAATCTACACTACCTGAGGATGCTTCTATATTAATATGACTCATTATGGCTTTGCTGTTCTTGAGAAGAAGATTTTTAAAGGTTTTTCCTATATATTTCTATGTAAAACTTTGATCCTCCATTGTGGCCCCGCCCTACCCCCGGGGGTCATGATTTGAACAAACTTGAATCTACACTACCTGAGGATGCTTCTATATTAATATGACTCATTATGGCTTTGCTGTTCTTGAGAAGAAGATTTTTAAAGGTTTTTCCTATATATTTCTATGTAAAACTTTGATCCTCCATTGTGGCCCCGCCCTACCCCCGGGGGTCATGATTTGAACAAACTTGAATCTACACTACCTGAGGATGCTTCCATATAAATATGACTCAACATGTCTTTGCTGTTCTTGAGAAGAAGATTTTTAAAGGTTTTTCCTATATATTTCTATGTAAAACTTTGATCCTCCATTGTGGCCCCGCCCTACCCCCGGGGGTTATGATTTGAACAAACTTGAATTTACACTACCTGAGGATGCTTCTATATTAATATGACTCATTATGGCTTTGCTGTTCTTGAGAAGAAGATTTTTAAAGGTTTTTCCTATATATTTCTATGTAAAACTTTGATCCTCCATTGTGGCCCCGCCCTACCCCCGGGTGTCATGATTTGAACAAACTTGAATCTACACTACCTGAGGATGCTTCCATATTAATATGACTCATTATGGCTTTGCTGTTCTTGAGAAGAAGATTTTTAAAGGTTTTTCCTATATATTTCTATGTAAAACTTTGATCCTCCATTGTGGCCCCGCCCTACCCCCGGGGGTTATGATTTGAACAAACTTGAATTTACACTACCTGAGGATGCTTCTATATTAATATGACTCATTATGGCTTTGCTGTTCTTGAGAAGAAGATTTTTAAAGGTTTTTCCTATATATTTCTATGTAAAACTTTGATCCTCCATTGTGGCCCCGCCCTACCCCCGGGGGTCATGATTTGAACAAACTTGAATCTACACTACCTGAGGATGCTTCCATATTAATATGACTCATTATGGCTTTGCTGTTCTTGAGAAGAAGATTTTTAAAGGTTTTTCCTATATATTTCTATGTAAAACTTTGATCCTCCATTGTGGCCCCGCCCTACCCCCGGGGGTCATGATTTGAACAAACTTGAATCTACACTACCTGAGGATGCTTCCATATAAATATGACTCAACATGTCTTTGTTGTTCTTGAGAAGAAGATTTTTAAAGGTTTTTCCTATATATTTCTATGTAAAACTTTGATCCTCCATTGTGGCCCCGCCCTACCCCCGGGGGTCATGATTTGAACAAACTTGAATCTACACTACCTGAGGATGCTTCCACATGAGTTTCATCTTTCCTGGCCCTGTGGTTCTTGAGAAGAAGATTTTTAAAAGATGCTATTAATTTTTCACTAATTCTTTATTATCTCCCCTTGAAAAAGGGCGTGGCCCTTCATTTTTACAAATTTGAATTCCCTTCACCCAAGGATACTTTGTGGCAAGTTTGGTTGAAATTGGCCCAGTGGTTCTTGAGAAGAAGTCGAAAATGTTAAAAGTTTACAGACAGACAGACAGACGGACGCCGGACAAAAAGTGATCAGAAAAGCTCACTTGAGCCTTCGGCTCAGGTGAGCTAAAAACCCTATGTGATATTAATATCTATGTGATATTAATAATTATGAAAAAAAAAAATAAATAAAATGAAAAAAAATAGTTATAAAAATAATAAAATAAATAAGATAACAAATGATTTCCGCTTTTTTTCCCAGTTCATCAAGTCCCTTGAAATTAAACCCTAAAATTATCTGAGCACAACCAATATTCCCATTTCAAATGCCATACAAACTACTAAGTTGCGCTTTAAATTGTTACCACCTCAATATCATTATATATCATAATACACTAAGAAATCTAGCTCCCCCTCTTCTCTTAGTTACGTTTAGAATGCAAGATTGTATGGAATATATATGGATTGTTTTATTTAACTGTCATGTTGTAAATTTTGAATTTACTAGGGGGGGGGGGGGGGGGTTAAATGCAAAGTGCTGTAAATTTTACATCCCCCCTTTGTAAATTCAAAATTTAAAACATGACACAACAACGGTTTACAGCATTTACTCTAAAGAATCATACTGTCGCTCTCTCGGTTTGCCTCGCAGTGAACACTGATATACATAGATTCTTTAATTAAAATAATCTTTTACCATAATCAAACTTTTGGAAATCTTACTTGAAATTTATGGATGTCTAACATCTACGGAACTTAATATAAAATTTCAATAGAAACACTTGAATTCGTCATACATAAACCTTTATCCATGGGTAAAAAGCACCGTTTAAAATTCTATAGCTTATCGTAAATTCTTGTAGTATTTTGATAGTAAAAGAGTTATAAAAGAAAAAAAAATAACTTTTTAAATTTATTATTCCGGAAATGATTAAAAGATTTTTAGGTCGTATCCAGATCAATAAAAAAAAAAAGATTGGTGGCAATATGAACTAATACCCTTTACTTAGAACAGAACAGTATCTAGTGTTTCTAAAAATGTACAATCTTTTCTTGAGTAAAGATTTCAATTGAAACCTTAGCGGTCCTTATTAGATGTCCTACAGTTTGGTTTTAATGGCATGCGTTCATTAATATGAACATACCATGTAATCTGACATTGATCAGAGTAAACCAAATGATCAAATTGCACTGCCTCTGATTAATTTGTGCTAAAGCAAATTACAAAATGCTAGTAGTGTTTTAATTGCTTGCTGGATAGCTCAGTAGGGTATACAATTTGGTCTGACATTAGGTTTGAATCTAGGTCACGAGGTTATTTAAGGCAAGATTAAAGGAAATTCGATTTCTCTATAAATGTATTTTTGTGTACTTTTATGGGGTGCAAATGTCTACTATTTAAAAGATCGTTTCTAATACTTCAAGGAACCTTGAATCAGATTAAAATGCATTAAATAAAAATCGTCTCAGTAAAAAACTTCAATTTCAAGCTTCGTTTTGAGACTAGTCAATTAAAATAATAAATTCAAGAGTTCACAGCCGAGAAATATTTAAAATATTTGCAATTGTCAAAATACATATATAATTTTGAATTATGCTTGATTTTTTTGCAGTTGTTAGAAAACAAGTACATATATAATTTTTTTATTATGTAAACCATTACATATGTTACTAAGAATAAAGTCTCTTAGTGGAGTAGGGGACAAAATTGTTAAAGCCAAAGCATCTATATTACCCAACTATCCTTGGAATCTTAAATGTTTTCGATAGACATATTACCAAAAAAAAAGTTTTAATTTAATATATTTGTATCTCACAATGGCATTTTATACACATGTCCCAGTTGTCTGTTGCAATGCAATGTAATCCTCATATTTTCGAACATATTTTACTCTAAACCTTAATTTAAGAACTAACCTACAGAATTATGGTGTCCGTTTAAATTTTGTCCAAAGAGTTGATATAATTTCTAAATGAAAGGGGAAAAACGTCTAGCACCCTCTCTACAATTGTCAATGCTTCATGTATTAGTATAGGCTATTTCTGGAAAATAAATTTCCTCATATTTTTTATTAAAAATGGATTCACTCAAATTTACATAAGTCTGTTCTTAGTCATAAAAAGAAATTACACTAGTTTTGTATTTTAGAAGTGAAAAATCTTTGAAGCAATTAAAAATAAAGTTGCCATATTGCGGAATATAAGAGATTTCAATTTTACTGAATACTTGTATAATAAATGCAAAAATATTACATTTATTTTACAGCATAGTAAATCTGCATATAAATTCATGCAATATTAAAATCAATTCAGATTTTTTTTTTTTTTGTAAATATAACGCCACACATAAATAACCTCATGATCTAGATTCAAACCGTTTATGATACTTGTCAAAGCAAACTGTATTCCCTATCCAACAAGCTATTGAAAAACACTACTGGTATTTTGTAATTTGCTCCACTAACACTCCGTAATTGCTATCAATGGCATATATACATGTAAGTGCTCTTACACTTCCAATTTTTGGTTATTTTCGAAAGTTTATCAAAAAATTCTCATTTAACATCTCCAACAATTCAATAATCTAATTTTCTTTTATGCAGGAAAAAATTAAATATCAACAATTACTCAATGACATGATAATCTACACAAATCATTTGTAAACATCGGATCAAATCAACATTGTTCAAAATAATTATTCCAAAACAAAATATGCTAGTTTTTTTCTTTGGGTTTAATTTCTCTTGATCAATTTAAGTTGTGGACATATCGGAGTCCAGGCTAGGCCCTGTGTTCTAACTTGGTTAAATAAACCAGAGTTCAATCAATTTTCTCAGTTCAAAGGCCATCAGCTTTACCAATCGCATCTAGCCTTTTTCTTCTCTGAAGCTTATTTATGTTTTTGCTTGTCACGTTCATCAGGTTACGTTTGGAAACACTGACAATTTTACTATTCTTGGAGATGTTTTTCGGAGGAAAAAATGGAGTGTGTTAAATCTCTTTGTGACGCAATGGTCTCCATCACCGTGAATCTTATAAAATATATATGACAAGATCCATGAAGGTAAAGTATGAGTTATTGCAACATGATTCATTTCATGTAAAATATTAGTTTTATAAGCATTACAAAAGAAATGCTTTAGGGAATTTTATATGTAATAAATATATTGAGTTTTCTTTCATATTGAGATATCATTTGCAAAATATATTAAAGCTGCATGATAAACATGCATACGTTTTTTCACATGATAACGTTCTTGATTGGCGAATTCTTATTAGCCTGTATAAATATAAAGTAATTGAGCAAAACAAGAAATTTTGAATTTAGATTCACTGTGGGCCTATTTTCTTGAAAAAACTTGTAATAACTGTCAAACATTTTATACCCTTTTCTGTTATACAGAAAATTATTAAATGTTTAGATATTTCATATATAACTGATACTGATGCATTTTTCACTGCTAATAATCTTTTCTGATCAAAGTATTCTGATCAAAGGAGATTACTAAGAGGTAATAAATAATCCTTATTTGTTCAGTTTGTATTTACTACCTAAAAGAACCTGAAGAGACAAAACTTGAATGAATCCTTTTGCAACGTAAATATGGACTTTTCCATTAAAAAAAAACATAAGAGAAATCTTAAAAACTTGACAATGTGGTTAAACATAAAAAGATTTGAATTTGCATTATTTTCCGATTTACTAAAATATTGAAAGGCATTTAAAATGTCCTAATTTTTAAAAACAATGCATCATTACTGTTTGTTTGATTGGTTATGCCCCCGTAGTCGAAGATTCGGGGGCATATAGTTTTTGCCCTGTCCGGCCGTCTGTCTGTTTGTCTGTTTTCCGCAAAATCTTTAACATTACCCAAACTTTTGATTGGTTAGAACTATGACTTTCATATTTCACATATGTATTCCTTGTGACAAAACCTTTCTTTGGGTACCATCCTATTTGACCTTTTGACCTTGATCTTGGAGTTTGACCCAGTTTTGCAAAATTTTACTCAACTTTAAACTTGGCCATAATTTTTGAATGGTTGGTGCTAGGGCTTTCATACTTCACATGTGTATTCCTTGTGAGAAGGCCTTTCCTTGGATACCATTAATTTTGACCATTTGATCTTGACCTTGATGTTTGACTTACGTTTGAAAAACTATAACCTTTTCCATATCTATTCAATGGTTGCTGCTGGGGCTTTCATATTTCACATGTATATTCCTCGAGACAATATTTTACTTTGGGTACCAACATACATGTATTTAATTTGCATTTGAGAAAGTTTAACCTTCGCTTCAAGTTGCCATACGGGCGCATCAGTGTTTCACAAACACATCTTGTTTCATTTTGTTTTATTGGGCCATTTATCATAATAAAGAGTCCATACCTAGGTTCTTCTCCATTCCGAATACGTAAAAGACGTGTTGAATTTGCCATTCAAAGGAAAGAATGTACATAATGGTTAAGGTTTACCAATATAAAGAGATATGAAAATGAGTGATCCAAACATTTATTTTTGTGTGTCTATTTACAATAATTTCTTTATATCTCATTTTAGATATCAATATGAATGCCACCTTTGGTCTTCTGAACAAAAGTGCTTCAAAATCGACATTGCTTGAACACAGCTCATCGAATCTGACAAATGGAATAACTGCTACAATTGTTTTGCTACTGATTTTAATGGTAGTTGGAATTTTGGGAAACATTCACGTTTTGGTTGTTTTTGGTTTTCATTTCCAGAAGAGTTCCACGTATGTGACGTTTGTGTTTTCTTTGGCAGTAATAAATTTCCTTATGTGCAGTATAGAAATTCCTTTTGAAATTTTGGATCTTCTTTATCCATATGGTCTATTCAATGCATGGCTTTGCAAAGTATTCAGATCGTCAAATGCTACTTTATCGATGAGTTCCGTCTTTATTCTTCTTTTAATAGCAGTTGATAGATATAAACGAGTTTGTAGCCCACTAAAAATTCAGTGGTCCATAAAGAAGTCAAGAATACTTATTGCCACGACAATCACTGGAGCCTTTATTCTATCAATCCCAGTTGTTTTTATTTTTGGTCTTCATACGACAGAGAATGCCTCTGGAGAACGCGTAAAGAAATGCTTTTTTGATGACAAAATGAAAGGAAGTATATACCCCTTATTGTACCTAATATTTCTACAGATTGCAACCGTAGTGTCGGTTATTATTCTCGCATTCACTTACATTTCTATCGGATTAACTATCAGAAAACATGCCAGAAAGCGAGCTAAAATGACGCATTATGCCACAGGTCAACAAGAGAAGAAGTTGAATACTGAGAATTCAAAGTGCTTTGGAAATCATTCAACAAACATTAAAACGGACCGGGCTGATACTCGTCCAGTCTTTGTTATCAGTGTCAACTATAGAAACCAAAAGTTTACAAGTAATTGGGATCAAGAAGAGAGTACCTCGAATACCTCATGTACTTTTGAGCCCGACTTCATAATTTCCGTAAAAGATAAAATAAAGAACGAAAACACCGATAAAGGTCAACGACACGGCGAGAACAACAAATGCAAAAGTGTCGTGTTTACTGATCATGATCAGGCGAAGAAAAAATCAAAGGTTTTTTTCATGGTCACTTTAGTGTTTATTGTTATGTACACGCCATATATGATTCTTGGAGTATTTTTGGCCGTGAAAGATGACTTCCGTGAGAACATGAATGATGTAGAAATCACCTTTTATCGTTTAGCCATGAGATTTGTATACATTAATGATGTTGTTAATTGTTTTATCTATGGTGTTTTCGACCACAGATTCAAAACTTATGTTTTCCGATTTTATAAACGAATGTTCACATTTTGTAAAAGTAAAGGTCGTTGTGTTAATGTGAAAAAACTCAATTCTGCGTAACTGAGGAATTGTCTACGAAACTCTGGTATACGAATGTTTTTATGATTAAAGGGAACAAGATTTTCATAATATTCCTTCAAGGACACTGAAATAAATGGCATATAACTTTGTATTCTGTATGGTAAAATATTTACACCGTTTTGTACGAGTATTTCACAAACGAAAATTTCATTGAAAACATCTTGCAGTTATTTACAGAAATCGGCTTCGTGTAACCCATGTTTACTGCTTAGAAATCTATGCATAACCATCAACAAATAGTTCTTAATTATTTACTACTTTTGACATGAAGCCCATCAAATGAATTGATTTTGTTCATATTATGGTATCTAAATACCGGAAATCGGAAAAGTGTTGATTATTTCAAGTGGTTTTCACAAAATTAATTTCTTTGTCTGTTCAAGATTTGAGATGTTTCGTCATCGTATAGCTACTTGTTTATTGCAAAAATCATTCTAAAGGTCCACCAAGTGGTTAATTAACTTGCTTTTGTTAAAGAAAACATTTTTTACATGCAGGAATTGTTTGTTCCCATTTTCCCCTCCACTTTGAAGGTTAGAGATGTATATATGTCTTATTTTCCTACTGGAAAAAATTTCTTTTTTCTTTTCTTTTTATAATTTAACAAATGCAATACCCTAGAAAAAAAACCCAGTTTTATTATACTTTGACTTTGACCTACTGTAATGAATCGGCCTATATAGCTCAATGGGTAAAGCATCGAACTATTGATGCAGGGCTCAAGGGTTCGATTTCGGTCTAGTCATATATTTTCTCTTTTCCCGTAAAACCTACCTTTCTAATCAAGAACAGTGCTTATGAGTGTCAACAACGGTTACCTCATTGGAACAGTTACCTTATTGGACCCCTGACAAATTTCATTCGATATTCTATGTGCTGACTGCAGCTTTGTCTTTCTGCAAAAAAACAAATCTTGATCGTTTTTCTTATCTCTCGACCAATCACATCAACCCTTTCGGTGACAAGAAAACCTGTAACACGTGCGTTAAGGTGTCAACTGCTTACTTTCTGTTTACAATTTATATATATCAACTGATGAAAGCCACGATCTGATTGGTGCATCTCAATAAAAAGAAGCAAGACCGTGTGTTGATCCAGGACCCCTGACGTTGTACGTGAGAATGTCATGACCGAAGAATATACAAAACAAAACGAATGCATAAATTTTGGAAAGTACATCGTTATTTATAGATTTTCAAATGTTGGCATGTATGATTTAATTAAAACTTTGATTTGTATAATTATCAAAAGTAATAGCTTTTAAAAAAGCTTGCCTGACTAAATCAATCAATATCTAAGGAACGTATAAGCAAGAGATGTGCTAAACGTTTCCGTCACCAAGGAGCGACATAGTTGCGATACTTCATTACACAAGATGTACAATTGACTTTCTCAAATGCCATAACCAAATATTACGGATTAAAGAATATCTAAGACATGCCACTGTTTGATCTTTTATTAGTTAGCCCACGGGCTGACTAGTTACGTTGGGAGGAAACTGCGAGTGCGCTGTAGATTGGAATTCTGGGAAAAATAGTAAG
This sequence comes from Saccostrea echinata, assembly GCF_033153115.1. Taxonomy (NCBI): domain Eukaryota; kingdom Metazoa; phylum Mollusca; class Bivalvia; order Ostreida; family Ostreidae; genus Saccostrea; species Saccostrea echinata. Next base: position 8,669,615 of record NW_026889750.1, read on the forward strand.
TCGAAATTCATACTGTCTTACAAGAGGGCGCGCTTCTTCATGCACACTCTCTGGTCAGTGACAGATTGATGAGACGGCCTCTATTAATAGATTGGTCTGTTTTCCGTCGTTTCCGACGACGAAGTAAATTGCGAACAGTTTTTACTAGGAAAGTTGTCTTGAATTATTTGAGACAAAATGCTTCAATGCTGCTCAACGACGCAAAGTAAATGACCTATACACTTTATAGCTAGAGCAAAACAAGATACTCATAACCCCCCCCCCCCCCCCGGACGAAACTCACTTGCTATGATGGTCTTACTAATATTATGAGTGAGTTTAAAATACATCTTCATGTACAGTTTTAAAATCGTTTACAGTTTTACTTTTCAAGCAATTTCAGGACCTTTCTCATTTCTTCTATTATACCGTAGGTTTCTTTAATGAAATGAAAATCAGTACAGATCATGATGTCTTCTTCCTTTTGCCGATTCTTTACTCAGCTGTTACTTAGAACCTTACGGGAGTGAAGCCCATTCTTCTACGGGTACTGGCCTACACTCTTGTCACTGTATTAAAAGGAAACCCTTTTTCATCACAAAGCATGGAATAATATGTTCCTGACTGACTTTCTAAGCTTTTTTTAAAACGCTAACCTTATAACGTACATTATTTTGTAATACCCCAGGTATTGAAAGAAAGGTGGAAACAGACTGAATCAAGAAGGGATGTCCCTATATCTGTTTTTGTCTGTCGTCCTCCAACGTCTTTCGTGCGACGTGTATCGATCGTAAACTTTCAAACTTTTCAGCTTCTTCTCTTGAACCGCTGAATGAATTTTAACCAATTTTAGCCTGTACTATCAATGAGTGAAGGGGTACAAAAATGCTAATTTCATGGTCCCTGCTCCCCGTGAACATGAGGGGAGAGTCTAAAACCATCAAAATTAGTGCAATTTAAAAAAAAATCCTCTTTACCCCTGGACATCAAGCATTAAGCATTGCACCCTCTACCAAAATTGTAAAATTCATGGTCCCAGGGTCAGGGGTTCTAAAGTAAAAGCGGGTCTCTTATGATCATATTGTGAAAATGTCTCCCCTATATATATAGCAGATGAACTAAGCTCGTAGTAATGTTGAGAAAAGTGCCTTTTCCTAAATTGTGATATTTCTGGTCCCAGATCAGGGGTTCCGATGTAAGATCGTGACTCTAATGACAACATATGTTTTCTCTTCCTTTTAGATAAGCCAGGTGCGTGGTAGTGATGAGTAAAGACCCCTCTTCCAAAACTCACCATACTCCGATGAATAGCTTCAAGTTAAAACCTAAACGCGGCGCCTAGGGCCGTTGAGCAGTAATGTTTCTTCATCGTACCAACGCCTACCGTGACACGGGACCTCGGTTTATAAGGTTTCACCGAAAGAACCCTGATTTCTAGTGCAGGGCGCTTGGCGAAGGAACAGTTAGAATACTTACTATGTAAATGTTTTACGTTTGACGCGGCACAGCGAACGAGAATCGAACCCGGGCTTTTCTGTTCTTGTTCTATAAGAGGTTACTGTTACGGTAGCTCAGTCGGTAGAGCGCTCGCTCCGTGGTCGGAAGGTCGTATATTCGAATCACGGCCGTGATAAAAAAAAAAAAGGTAGCAACTGTTCCTTCGCTAAGCGCTCGGCACTTTGAAGTGATAGTTGCGGGTCATTCGGATGAGACCTTAAAATCCGAGGCCCCGTGTCACGGTATGCGTTGGCACGATACAGAACCCTCACTGCTCAATGGCCCTAAGTGCCGAGTAAAGGTCTAAATTTGAAGCCCTTCACCGGTATATGGTGACGTCTCTATATGAGTGAAAAATTCTCGAACGGGACCTAAAACAACAAACAAACATTCAATCTAAAAGATTATTATTCCAGATAAACACACGATCAATACGGGTGCTGTGATAATTCAATAGGGCTAGGTATCGGTTGGGAATTACGTGTTGCGATATACTGCCATATTTTTTATGCATTTCAATATGTATTGTAATACTTTCAAAAACAGTTAACGTAGGTCGCGGGTTTGCTGACGTCATTAAACTGGGTACGCAATTTATATGGTTTGGGCGACTTTCTTGTGCACATTTGATTATGACGTCACAATGAAAAAGAAATTTCAGTACATCATTATCTAGCTATAACTTTTGTTAGAATTGGTATCTTATTGTTATTATTATTTAAGACACAACTTATCACAAATAATGAGGGCTTTTTACGATTTGAATGGTCGATACAATATTTAGATATAACTTTTGATGGAAATGGTAGTTTAGTGTAATATTATTTATAGAACAAACTGAAGTTATCAAATATAATGAAGGCTTATTACGATTCGAATCCAACACTGGAAGTATTAGAAAGCGTTTCATTATGTGTTATTAATCGCATCCTGGAGAGCTCGGAATTTTCGGCTTGTCGGAAAGGTCCGCGAAATTGCGATTGATTGGATATCACATGGTATCGCGAAACGATATGGGCACAAGTTTCAACTGACCTCTTTTCCTTTGAACGTATTTAAATCAACAGTTTGTTTAATTAGTAAAGAAATCATTATATAAACAATCGCAAATACACCTATTACATTAAAAGCTTAACCTTTATTTTTAAAAAGGACATTTTAAAAATATATTTATAGTTAAAGTTAAATTAAAAACTGCTAAGGTACTATGAAACATAAGCTAATACATTTTTTGAGCGACACTGACCTCCTATAAGTAAACAGGCACTTGGGATATGGATTCCCCCTTTCCATTTTTTCTCTTTAAATCTGGGGTCGAGTCACCTTTTTCCTTTTTTTGTATTCTAATACCGACAGTTTACCCTTACGCCGTAAAGATGCCCTTAGATGCGGGTGATTTAATTGAAATATTTACTAATCGGGGGCACATGAAAATTAAATGGAATTTGAAACGGAAGAAGAATGTGTAAAAAAAAATTATTGATGTCTGCATATCAGTCGAAAAGATATATTTAAAAACAGCTTATTGAGACAAAAGAGTTACATTATCGATAGCATATAGTACATGTTAGAATACAGAAATAGGAAAAAGGTGACTCGACCCAAGATTTAAAAAGAAAAAAAAGGGGGGGGGGGGCATTTTTATGTATCAATCGAAAACGATATATTTAAAAACAGCTTAAAGAGACAAAAGGGTTACATTATTGATAACATATAGTACAAATCAGAATTCAAACATAAGAAAAAGGTGACTCAACCCCAGATTTAAAAAGAAAAAAATGGAAGGGGGCATTTTTATGTATCATTCGAAAACGATATATTTAAAAACAGCTTATAGAGACAAAAGGGTTACATAATTGATAACTTATAGTACATATTAGAATTCAAAAATAGGAAAAGGGTAACTCGACCCCAGATTTAAAAAGAAAAAAATGGAAAGGGGGGGGGGGTCAATACCCCAAGTGCCTGTGTAAGTAACGGCTTACAATGTTGTTATCTTCAGATTTTATTCGCTCTTTGCTTTCCATGTCCAAGCAGTCGAATTAATGTTATATACATTGAAAGTCTTTTGAAACAAAAAAAAATCTGCCTATTGATTACGTCAGATAAAATTAATTTTTAGATTCTCGTCCCATTTACCCCTCTAAAAAATGTCTTGTTCGTTTGGTTTTTTTTCCATTCTTATACGTATAATCATAAAATCAAGTTCAGATTTTTTTTAGTTATCCCCTGTCTGCATGTAAAAATAAATAAAAACATTTTTTTTTGATATTTACTGAAAATACAATGTATTTAGCTGGGACGATATTTGGCGGAAATTCATTCATTAAGAAGTTACTGTAGCTATATGAGCGCATTGCTGAATGTTCTAAATAAAAATATTTCATATGTATACTTGAATAAGAGGATAACCGTTTTCCGCCAGCACGCTGAAAAAATACACAGCCAAATGTAGGATACTTATCTACGAAAAAGAAAAGAAAAACAAAACAAAAAGAAAAGAAACGGTAAGAAAACAACACATAAAGAAAATACACTGAAAGAAAGAAACTAAAGGACTGATTGTCGTTTTACGTCCCTTGAGATAATTTTCACAAATATGAGATGTACAAAGAATATTAAAAGAGAAACATGTCTAATAATCATTTCATTACTATTGAATTATTATGATACGATTCGTGGGTCATATGAAAGCAGATAAACGTGAATTAAAAACATTTTAATTTGTTTTTTCTGCTCTGTACATTGTATACCTGATCGATATTCACGACGTCAAGCATGACGTTGTGACATTTTATGACGTAGTTCTTAAAAATGTTAAATTTTGCGATATAAAAGCAATTGTCTACATTTAAATTACGAGAAAACAAACCCGAAGACATATTAATTTTTTCACATAGATTTATTTCAAATCAATTCTATTTAAGATACCAAAGGGGGAACAATTTCGTCTGCACCATTTAAAAGTTAATGATATTTTTTGAAAAAAAAATCTTGCATGAAAACGAGCCGAAATCGACGTTTTTCCTACATAATTCAAAACAATAACGTCGAAAATGTTACAACAACAATGACTTCTTTGGGATTCAATTACATAAAAACGATGCAGACGAATTTTATAAAATTTTCAGAGAATGTAAAACAAAGGTAGAGGAATCATATAACTAATTTTCATGGTATGTTTTCGGACACTTTTAAAAGGCCTGCAAACCCGCGACCTACGTTAAAATGGTCTTTTTTTCTTGTTTTATTAACCTCCATTTATAAACAGAGCGTATAAAGCTATTATAAATACTTTGTAACAAAAACGTTCTTGTTGATTTGATTACAGATTTGCAACAAAATGCAACCATACAACAACAACCTTACTGTCTGGAACGATTGAAAACGTTAAATTCTGACATCGTAAATTTCAAAACTTTTTTAAGAAATCAGAAGTCCAAGCATTTTGGTGGTATTATCGGTCTTAAGAAAAATATCACAATACGACATTTTTGTGTCGCCTGCAGAGCAGAGCGGCACTTAGGGATCACTTTACTATCTGTCCGTCTGTCACACCCTTTATCTCGAGAACTGTAAGAGATATGTCATTTGATATTTTGCACATATATTGCTTGGCACTATAGCTTTTGTAAATTACCATGGTTACTGATCTCGTGACCCTTGACCTTTGACTTACTTTTCAAAAATAGATCACAGTGCCGATATACGGAATATTTTTCATTGACATTTAAGAGGTAAGTCTATGTTATTTAACTTGTGTGCTGTTTGTCATTATGAAAAATGCCAGCATTACAATCCACTCATATGGATCATGTAGACTGACAATTGCAGTAAAGGCAAACTGATCTCTGTTGGAGGATTGCTGAAAACACGTTGAGCTTATGATACAGTGCTTTGAAACTGTATCGCATTCGCTTACCGTATAAACTTGTATTTAAATCTATAAAAATACATCGGGATTGGTATTCATGTACACTGACAAAATTGCAGCAAATACAGACAGAAATTTTTCTTTGCAAGTGAATGCATAAACTATCATACTAATAGTATATAAATAGTGCACGTTTTTGAGGGTAACAGTTGAAATTGACATCCCAAGGAATACCATTGTCAACCGACGCGTCAGCGGAGGTTGACAATGGTTTTCCGAGGGGTGTCAATTTCAACCGTTACCCTCAAAAACGTGCACTATTTATTTTATTATACTGAATGTCTTATTGATTTCGGATGTCATAAAAAAAAAATTCGTTAAGTTCACGCTTAGAAAGCTTTTAAACTCCCCGCTTCTATTTTTCTCAATAAGAAAGCTTCGGAAAAGATTTATCAACCTCTTTATTGTTTGTTTGCTACTCAAAAAGTCCTTTATCATCTAAAGTTTGCACTCGCAAGGATGTTTCGTCTGTCGTTTGTTGTTTTCAAGTAAACTACATCGGATGAAAGCTTTTATTGACGTCGTTTATTCGGCTTCTTTCAAACGCACAACCGAAGTTTTGAGAATTCTACGGTGAACCGTACGCGCATAATTTGAACGCACGTGACATTTTCGTAATGTTACTCGTTGTCAAGTGTGTTGCTAACGCTGAGGGTAACATTACGGATTGTTAAATGCGTCTTAACTAATCAGATTTTAGTATTTAACATGAAAGTATAATAATAAAATATAGCTGACCACTTTAAGATTTATTTACATCTTTAAGGAAACTACAAAGCAGGCGACACATGAGTTCCTTGGAACATTCTAGTTTGTCAAAATCGCAATACACCGGTATATATTTTAGTTTCTTTACTGGGATTTAGGTTTGCAAAAAAGGACAAAACAAAACACAAACACACTAAAACTAAACAACAAAAAGAAACAAAAACGGATATTAAGGGGGTAGGGGGTTGTGAAACTTCTGAAGGACTAGCCGATTACCTCCATAGCATAAACTTAAAATCTAACAAGGGATCCGTGTTACCTTGGAGGTTACTCTTTCATTTACTACATATATGTAAGGAGACCCCCCTCCCACGCTCGATCCTCTTCTCAACAGAAAAAGGCAGCCGTCATGAGAAAAGGGTGCTAAAGTATGGAGGATAATCGTGTTCAAATATCTAGTCTTGTAAGTTTGTAAATCCGAACTTGCAATCGTAGCAGGTTCATAGTCTACACATGTAAGTGGGTAATTCCGATTAATTTTAGTATGTAGTTCCGAACATACAACTCCAGAATTTACTGTAATTTTGCCCCTCTTGATATCATACTTTCACACTTCGTCTACTTGTAGTAATCAAGACATTAAACTTGCATGTGTTGTAAGTTATCCTTTCATTTCTTTATATGTTTTCTGCTATCTATATTGCCGAGAACACAAAGACTATGCACAAGTCTACAAATGTAAAGTCTAGACGTTTGTGATTATGAGAAAGTATGGAGGAGTATTAGAACCACATTTTTAATGTTTTATTTTTTAGCTGTATTTTAACTTCTTGTTTTTCCAAAAATCAATATCCCCCTAAAACGTTGTCACGAACCCGCATTTATTGGATGGCTATTTTTAGAAATTTGATATCATTGTAATTAAATTAGTTCTTAACAACTGCGGCACTGATCACAGTAGCCTAGTGTCTATGGGAGATAGCTTCGAGTTCCATTTTTATTGAAAAAGCAGCTGTCAATAATGGCAAAAAGCCTGGACTTTAACTTATCGCTGGGAATGGTATATAGAGTTGAAAACTCGTACTTTTTTTTATGTTATTTTGGTAAAATTTTGTGATTTTAAATTTTTCCAATGGTTCCTTTCAATTTTTAAGTATCCACATCTGATTTACACAATTTCTCAAATATATTGTTGCACAGTACTCCTGAAGTTTCTCATTCACTGCTGTTTATATTTTAGTGAGGAGTAAAGAAAGAGGTTTTGAAGAACTTTTACTGGAACCCACTAATCGTTAAATATCGTTAACTAAAATGCGAACTTGTGAATTGCGCGGCTTTATATATAGATACTGGTAAACATGTAGACAGCTGATTCAAGTTAAATATCTTGTTTTATCCAAGTAGAAGAAATATACAAGTATGATATCGAGCGGGTCAAAATAAGAGTAAATTTTGAAGTACCCATGCCAGAAAAGCAAAATTTACATCAAAAATGCAAAAAAAAAAGTCGGCTCAGTTGTATATGCAAAACTACTAACATAACTTTAACGTGAAACTGAAACACTACTCTCCCATTCATGATCACTCTCTCTCCTACTCAGTAACTCTCTCTCCCACTCACTCTCTCGCCCCAATCACTCACTCTCTCGCCCCACTCACTCACCCCACTCACTCTCTCGCCCCACTCCCTCTATCCTTCCCTCCCACTCACTCGCCCCACTCCCTCTCCCGCCCCACTCACTCTCTCCCACTCACCCACTCACTCACTCTCTCGCCCCACTCCCTCTCTCCCACTTCCTCTCCCTCCCACTCACTCGCGCCACTCACTCACTCTCTCTCCCTCACTCTCTCTCTCGCTCCACTCACTCACCCACTCACTCACCCACTCTCTCTCCCCACTCACTCTCTCTCCCATTCTCTCTCTCTCTCTCTCTCTCTCTCTCTCTCTCTCTCTCTCTGCCTCCCTCCCCACTTTCTCCCTCTCTCTTTATTTATTTCTTGTCTGACTCAGTTACACTTAGGCCTCCTAAAATAAATTTTATATATGCTTGATACATATATGTTTCAAAGTTTTTTACAATAGAAAATAACGGGGAAATACTTTTTCTATAACAAAGAGAATTTTTTATCGTTATTTTAAAATAAATTATAAAATGTTTATTCTTGATCTTTTTACTTTAAAATGGATTTAGTAGAAATGTTTATTTATGCAAAAAAATGAATGCAATTTGAAATCATACGGGCGATAACTTCACACAACAGAAAAAACTGCTTTCCACTTCACAATTAGATCATTGCGTTGTTTGTTTGCGTATTTAATGAAGAAGAATTGTATATGCTTGAAGAACAACACTTATATTTTACTAACATTCAAGGAAGATGATATGTCAGCTTGAAATCCCAGTTGGACATTATTTATTATTTGTTGTACCGTTCTGAAAACTATCTAAATTATCCACATGCTGAGAGGGGGTCTATGAATTATTCTTTATTTGATCAAGTATGTGATATGTGTTTGATATTCACTATCCGTTTCCCTTACATGCATTCAGTTTACTTATATTTTATATTTTTATGATTTTTGTCCAGTTCATATATCGTGTCTTTCCGTTGAATATTAGCCAAAATGCATTTGCATCATGACTCCCTCGTTGTTCTACGCATTACCCGGTATGTCATATTCTCATTGCATATGAATGTTTGTTTGCTGCTTTATACAAATGCGTACTGTAAATAAAACCTACATGTAACCTTGACTTGTTGCATGGTTCTACTCTACTCACCATAGCTTCTGAATGGATAGTGTTAACTGATTTACCGTTGGGCCATCAGTGTAATTTGAGTAATTAATGTTCACCTTATAACAGGCCTTAGCCATGCTTCTGGGAAAATTACAATCATTCAATTAAGCAGTAGAGCCATTCAATAAAAAAAAGAGAGCCATGCCAAATGTGTGCTTAAAAACTTGTTACAACATTGCCTCTGTCGCGCATACCGCCCTCCTCAAGTCACGTAACGTTAAAGAGATAAAATTTGTAAATCTTAATGAATTCAAAACAACCTGCATTACAATGCACATATACACATTATGTAAATAAAATCCTTATAAGAGGATTTTCGGTGACAGGAAACGATTTGTTTTCACTTTTATCCTGAAAACCCTTTTATATTTTTATACCTCGTTTCAGACAGCAAGAACGCTTAATCAAAACTCGCCACTATAGATACGCTTATACGAATCTTGCATGGTACTTGATTCTAACACAATGTGTTACAATACTTTTTATGTACAGTTCTATATTTTTTGCACACGCAACTTCAATTGTGCTAATATTGCCAATCATACTCGGGAAAAAAATTATGTAAATTAGACTGAGAAGCTTTTTTCATAATGTAACATTCTGTTTTTTTTCTATTGGTAATTTTTTTTTACATGTAACTAGAAAGGGGAAAGACGATACTACCGTGTATAAACTTGTGTCAATTCTTGGTATACCAAACACCTCTTATTTTAAGCAATCATTTTTTTTATGTAAAAAGCCTCATTTTGTTAAAGACTTTGTTGACACTAACAAACGACAAAAGACATTGGTAAAGATTTTGAGCTAATCACTTTTTGTGTCCCTGATATCGAAGGTCAGAGGCATGTTGGTTTAGTTCTGTGTTATTCTAATTTTTCACAAATGTAATCTTCAACTTTTTTTTATGAGAAGTTTGAGACTTTATTCATAGAAAATCAAAGATATTTACGAGATCGAATTTCTTATCAATCTTCCGTTGTTTTTTTTCACGCAAATATATTTGGGTAGTGTTCCAAAACGTTAATCTTTCTTATAACTTCTGAAGAAAAAAGTAAGACCATATTTTTATTTGTTGCACATTATTTTCCCAGAGTAAAATCAAAGAGGATTACAATTATGGAAGCTATACATTTTTTATTTATATGTGTCTCTTTCTTACACCGGCTAAGAAAATTATCTTGATTTTTAAAATAATTACAGCTGTGGAAACTTATTTTATTAAATGTGATAAAACAAATCAAAGAATGTACGGTCATGTATTCTTGCTGTAACAGTGATAAAACATCATTATAGCCTTGTTAGGCTTTCCTTTAATGGGGATAAAACATCTTGTATTATTAATGGAAAGTATAGTATAACCTTTTAATTTTGTCATTTAAACTTTAAAACTTTTACATTGTAGAAATGAACACTTCGTATCATAAGGCTGCGTGATCTAACCCCTGTGTATTTGCCTAACAAGAATTTTCCTACCAAAACCATGCATTTTTTTCTGGTATCAAAAAATGACACAGGGTCATTATTCTACAGGGTCATTTTTTTACAATCCACGTGGAGAAAAATGACCCCAAGGCCATAATTTCTACAAAAAAGTGGGTCATTTTTCTATGTAGAATATTGACCAGGGGGACAAATTTCTACGTAGACAAATGATCCCCGGTCAATATTCTACGGGGGTCACTTTTCGTCGTTACAAAATATAATGTGTAATTTTAAAAAAATGAAATGAAATTTGCAGTTTATAAAAAAAATCTGAAGCTTACTTAAGAATCAGGTTAAAAGAACAAACTTTATTCAATAGAACAATCTCAGAAAAAGGCGCGAAGATAATTGTGACATTTGGCGCGAAATGATTGTATCACCCCTTTCGTAGAAGACAAATGGACTGATCCAGTAGTTAAGAAACGCAGAAAAAACGTTACACGGACATATCCGTATAAAGAATCGCAAAGAAAAAACAGGTGCATGCAAAAAAACTGAAGGAAGTAAACACATCATTATTTTGCATCAGTAAAATGATTCATTCTTCTGCAAACCGTGTTAAAATGCAGGAAACAAATTCCGATGTAAATCAGCTTGCACAAAATCTAGCTCACGAAGTATGGTCGCTTATAGTTTCGGACCATGGAAATACTGCCTGACGCACGTGGCGTCAGGCAATAACATGTAATACAAGTAGAGCTTTTTCAAAAAAGCTTACCGTCTTTAGCAACAATCTTAAACAGTAAACTGACCTAAACCTATCAGGCCGTATAATTCTTGAAAATTACTTGGCTTTGAATTTCTTCCTAAGTTTTTTTCCTGACATAAACCCTACCAAGTGAAAAGTTAACAGATGCTCGACTGTCTCCGTAAACTTCGAATCTGCTTCCGAGAGCATTCGGCAAACCTCGGCTGATTCCATCCTTTGTGATATGTAGTTGAGGTACGAATCGGCCGAGATGTTGCCGAATGCTGCCGAGATTAGAAAGACAGTGAAAAACAAAGGGAAAAAGATACATACAAGCTGTAAAGCTTGCATGCAATAAAGATCAATTCTGTTAACAATGAAAATACAGAATTTTTTTGGTAATTGCTTTAAAAAAAAACTAGCATGTTATTTCGAATTAATTTCTGCCAATTTCCACTGTTCGTTTTGTCATATTTTTTTACGATTAAAAATCTTGAAAAATTGTTAAGTCGTACGAAAATTAGATCATCAGAAAATTATCTCCCTTGCCTTGAACAGCATTTCAACCAATGAAATAATTGAAAATTTTTTCATCATGCAATTTCTACCAATCACAAAAGAGAGGAAGTGCATAGTCCGAAGACTGTAAAATACTTCAACTCTGTATACCGCCTTCCAAGGAAGACGGTAACAAAAAAAACGTTTACAATAGGATTCGGCAAGGCAACAAGTTGTAACAACTTATATTAGTCTTCTTTTTTTTTAAAATCCACTCTTATTTCTAAATTGTACACTTGCCCCTATTGCTTGACAGTATAAAAACTAAGGTGAATTCGCAAATAAAACAATGAACTCATGACAGAAACAAGCACGAGGCAACTCGGTATTACGTTCATATCCTAGAATTCCAAGTTGTTACAATGATTATGCATGTTTTGAATTTTACTTTCTTTGCGTGATGTAAGAATTTGATATGCTATGGACAGTATGATTAAGTTCAGTTTTCATAGGATTCGAGTGTACATTCAGAGATATTTCAGCTGTGATTTCGAGGATTTTTGGGTTTGGAAATTTGTTTTTCGTTTGGTTGTTGTTTTTTTGTTTTTTTTTTTTTTTTGGTTGTCAGATTTTTGGGGGAGTTAAGTTGGATAGTTAAAGTTATTATTTTTTAGCTTGTCAGATTTTTGAAACCGTAGCTTCGGGCCTGTATTGTGAACTTAGTCTGGTGCCACGGAAGTTTTAAAATATTCTTTTGGGCAATTCTAATTATAGTTACGTCTTTAAAGATAATGTTGGAATTAAGGCAGGAGCTCCATGCTGTGATTTCAATCCCATACATCAAAATTTAAACTTTTTTGTATAGAGCAACCCGGTCCTCCGGGCTGTAATAATGAATCAAAAAGCACAGTATGAGTGACGAGTTTTGATTAAGATTTTACATTTCCATTAGGACAAAATGATTAATGAAATGAATTATGCATCTGATAGTTATATGCACCGGTACCGCATATAAATGTATACATTTTTTTTCTGTTACAAGACTTTGTAATTGAAAATTGGAAGTAAAGAGGTTAGATAATAGATCTTGACAAATGACTGTTCAATCCTTCCTATTTACTATATAGCTAAAATTTGCGGTCGTGCACACTTAACGATATTTTTGTTTTTGCTTGTTTGGTTGTGCCCCCCCCCCCCCCCCCCCCAGGGGAAATTTATTCTACAGCATTGAGTCAGAACATGACTTCCATAATGAAAGTACCCATATGTTTTTATGCGTACATTTCGGTGTTTGAAATATGACATTTTGAATAAACTTGCTGGACAAAAAAAGGATCTTCATTGATTATTTTAATGTGAATTAAGACACATTATTCTGTTTATCTAAAAAAAAAAAATCACTATTTATAAAATTAAATTTTCATATTTCCTGATGAAATCAACATAGAAAAATTAAACACAAATACTTAATTAGATATTACTTGAATTTATCGTAATGCAGAAAATCTGCTCCACGGACATCAAGATATAAGGCCAGTGCAGAAACCCAAATGTGAACTTTTTCAAAGACCAGGCCTGGAGGTTATAAAATTTTTTGAGTATATACTCCGTGCTTAAACTCATACTCCATTCTCCGATACCATAAACATACTCAAAATTTATATACAACTTAGAATGGAATTTTGGAGCATGAGTATGGTTTTGGAGTACGGAGTATGAGTTTGAGCACGGAGTACGTACTCAAAACGTTTTATAACCTCCAGGCCAGTACAGGACTTAAAACATATACAGTAAATTATACAATCACTTGGATGAACTCATAAAAAGACTATTGAGGATAAAATATTTTGACTCGACTTCTGAGCTGAAAAAAAACCGATATTAGTCCTCTTTCTTTCCACTCTTTCCTGATGCCGTAGGGCTCTGAATGTAGGATCGGCATTTTTTTGGCATTCCCTTATAATTAGTATGCGGGAGGAGGGGATACCCATACTTTTTCTGAGAATAGTCATTTGCTGTAATTTTGATCTGGATGTTACTTGACCCCTCCCCTTCACCACTTTATGTGGATGTACAGTCAACATAGGCAATGCCAGCAAAAAACCGAAAAGTTAAAGAAAGGCCTAACCCCCCCCCCCCCCCCCCACACACACACTTTTTTGAAGATGTGAATTGATATAGATTTAAATTTCAAAACGTTATTCTGTACATCTACACATCGAAAAACATAACTAAGGCCATCTTTAAAAAATTGTTTGTTTGCCCTCTCCCGACCGACTGGCTAAAAATGGCCCGACTCAAAACTTTTTTTCAACCTGCAAGAAATAATTTAGAATTTGTTTTAAATTCCTTTTTCCCATAATTTTCTCATCTCGTCAACTAGTATGTTGAAATTTTCTTGAGGAAAAAAAAATTTCCACCTACCTACCGACCCAATTTCTTTTATCCTGAGTCGGGAGAGGACAAACAAACATTCTTTTAAAAATGGCCAAATTTCAATATTAATTTTTTTTTTCATATTTCCGTATGAAATCAAAATAGATAATTAGACATAGATACAGAATTAAACATTTCTTTATCTTGTTGTAACGCACACAATATAGTCTGCATTGTAAAAACATGATATAATAGCGAATCATAACGCACCTTGGACTCCTTTGTACAAAGAGGATTTTCAGATTTAAGGCCAGTGCAGAAACCCAAAGACGCCGAAATTTTTCAATATCCAAATTAGACATAAAGCATTTACAATAAACTTTAAACCTTGAGTTGAACCTAATAAATTAAGATATTTGACGAGAAGATGCGATTGAGGTTTTCCTTTGTTCAAGCCACAGTAATTACGTGTACATGAATAAATTAAGAACCTATACGCTAGTTGACAGACTTAAGTCACAAAAAAGGAGATGTTATTCTTTTAGATTAGTAATAATAGGTTTGTATTATTCTATGATATATTAGTACACATATTGTGGAGTTTCATTTTAAATTCTTGTCTGTGTATAATAAGGTTTCTTTAGAAAGAGAACAATCTGAGAAAGGTAATGTAAAACACATTTATTTTCATAACAGTCATAATATTTACAAGTAATTAAAGCATGCGAGATCAACTCTAAACGGCCAATTGGATTTAAAGTCGAACCAATACCGTCTTCCAACGTTAAATTTTAAGATATACTTGATGCCCCCCCCCCCCCAAAAAAAAAAACGAGGAAAAAATGAAAAAAAAAATTAAAATATGATATTTATGGAGACAAACATAATTCATCAAAATGTTTCATACGATAGCACACAGTGCTTACTAAATATTCTGTCTGCCAGAAATGTTTCATTGCAAACATAATTTTGATGTGGAAAAAAATGCAAACCAATTAATAAATCAATCAAATATGAAAAAATAATGAATAAGAAAATTAAAAAGTTTTTCATGTACAAAAAGTTAAAAATGTCCTGAAAGACAAATGACAGGATGATATGGATCGTCACAGATTGATCAAAATTTATAGAACCACAACACACAATAACTGTCCCGTCATGGTAAAGGTGCGTGCTGCTCACACAAAATCCCACTCACTGTAGTGTGGCTCATGGAAGTCTAGCATTTTCCACTTCCGCTCGTGTCTGAATTTCACACGCTCAGACCATTCCAACTGGGAAGAAAAAAAATAACTTATTAACCAGTTTCAAACTAATTCTACACCATCACAGTGGGGTGGGGTGGGTGGGGGTTTACAGGGAGAAAGATGTGCCTATCATCGCCTTATTTACTAATTGCTACAAAGAACTCTGGAATTCAGTCTCCCTTTCATAAAAAAAAAAAAAAAAAAAAAAAAAAAAAAAAAAAAAAAATGCGCTACAAATTTTATGTTCCGCCACTTTTCATCAATTGATAGCCCATTCGAAATGTAATAATGATACAGACATACATTAATAATGTTGATATTCTTTTTATAATATTTTGGGTATGAATATTATTTTCATTCCTTTATTAGCAAAAATCTGTCGTTGCCTGTACTGAATGAAAAAAGGTGAAATAAGGGAGATACTTACCAGATGAGAGGGATATTTCAGTAGATGAGCCTCTCTCCGATCAACATCCATAGTCGCATAATACTGAAAAGAAAGTGTCAAAATAAATTTAAATGTAAGTTCGAATGATACAGAGGATCATTTTAAGATTAGGGATTTCAGAGTAATTTTTACAGTTATTTACAATTCTGAAAGAATTGAACAATGAACACCAGTGGGATCACCCCACGGATTGGAACACATCCCATCCTACCCCACCTAACCCCAAAGACCACAACCCCGAAATTTTCCCTTGCAAAAAATGCTGGGACATAATGTCGAGTACATTTATATCAAAACAATTTGACTGGAGATTTCTTACCCAGTTCTCAAGCTTTTCCTTGATTCTCTCAGAAAAAGACTTGGAAATGAACTGTTGCTAAGAAAGACAAGACAGAAATAGAAAATAGAAAGAACTTTGGTTGAGAGAGAGAGAGAGAGAATTAGAGAGAAGAAATGACTTACCGAATAGTTGATGTTGTCTTTGTTCTGCTCAGAATGGTCAGGGTTGTCGTGAACAGTGCACACCATTTGAGAGTCTGTTGTAGCAGTACTTCCAGCTGCTGGTACCAGTGACATGTACACCTGATTCTGAGAGCCTACCAAGTACATGGAGGAACCGTCTGACACCACATGAAAAGGTTGTTCCTGCGGAGGCACCTCTGCTAGATTGTACGTGTTGCTCAATCCTTGCAACAATCCAAGAATGTCTGTTTTTGAGAGAATGCATGCATCATTGTTTTCACTGATTGCAACATCAACTGATTGAAAGCCTTGTTGCGGCTCCTCTGCAACATTTGAACTGCCCGCAACCTCATTGTTGTCAAAAGAGTTTGCAGCACAGAGTTCAGTCTGAGAAACTTCACAAACAGTTTCTGAATCATATATCTCCTGAGAAATTAATGCGTATTCCTCAGCAACTGATAGTTTGCCTGCAGTTTCACTGTTGTGGCAAGAGGTGTTAGTATCAGACACACATGACTGAGTTCGGGGAACTTTTGAGGAGACAGAGGACGAACGAGAACTATGTTTCCTCCCGCCTTTCTTTCCTCGACTGGTTTTTCGTTTCTTTACCTAAAATATCAGAGAAAATTTTGAATTTTTTAAAGTAATTTTTGGATTCAGTATTTGTAATTTATTTATTTTGTTTTTGTTTTCAACTGCACTTCATTTTTATTAAATTCATTATAAATATTGTACGGGTTCAATTTGTGGGAAGTCTCATTTCACTATTTATTTTTCATTTTCCGCTAAATAACAAAGCTGGGATTTCGACCTTTCATTATTTGTTGTCGAGAGTGTAATTGGAATCAATAGCATATGTCTCTGGCTAAATTGAACTCAAACTTTTCTTTCGAGTTTTGACTCAGATGCATTTCTATTCGTGTAAAGTTTACTTCCTATAATATCTCCGTTTTCTGAGGATAAAAAAAGAAAAGAGTATTGAAACGCATACACCTGCTGAAACCTGTAGTATTATAATGACCCACTATTTTATGAGTAAAGGTTGCAGACGTTTCAAAGTTTGTGAGCCCTCCTGTACCTGTCAGAAATCAAGTAATGACCAAGATGATTAAAAATATCTATGAATTTATTAAGTTAAAAAGCACAAAGTCAAACGCGCTCTTTAATGTAGTTCAGGTCTCAAGGTTTGATGTTTTCTCGGGGTGATGCCTGGCTATTCATAAGAAGGTGTAGAAGTTCTGAGAAGGTGATAATCTCTGTTGATAACTAGAAGGTACACTTGGTACAGAGAAGGTGTAGAAGGTGACCTATCAACTGAAGGTGTACTTAACTATGGTACCTAACCAAGGTACATATAGTGTAGATAATATAAAGGCTATATAATTGCAGTTATAATTCTAGTAGAAGTTGATAAAAGGTGATGGAAGGTGTTGAACTCTCTCTAGTTGCACCTTCTAGGGAAGGTGAGTAGGGATGCTGAATATGATACAGAAGGTGGTGATGGTGTTCCTACTAAACATCAATAGATCATGAATGGAATGTATGTTCAAATCTATGTAACTAATAGAGAAGGTGCAAAATATTCACCTTCGGAGCCGGATGGTCTGGCTGGAAAAGCTGCTGCTGGCTCATTTTGATGACCGAAGTGATGATTTCAGGTCGGGATCGGCCTTATATAGTGTTTATCACGTGACCCTTCATTATTATTCATGAAGGAACATGGCCGTCTGCGAATGAAAACATTGCTGAATTCTCCCTAGAGATGACGACCGATACAGCTTATACAAAGTATTTAACGATGTCTTAACCTTCATATGTGAGTAATTAAATCATGTAGATTCTGTTTATTAAGTCTGTAAATCATGATAAATGGTATTTAAAGCTGAATCATCTCTCCGAGGTGACGATGTGCTGAGCACGTGTTGACATAATTATAGCTGACTGTCAGCTGGGTAATTACGCATAGTAATTCTATATAACAAGTTGCTGACAGACAAAGTTGATAAATAGTTGTCTCTGCACCTCTAACTAATTGTTGAATCATCTTGGGGTTGTATTTCTTGCTGGATACAAGAATTGTTTGATCCTTGTTTACATGCACTCTAGTACAGTACCGCACAAAAGTAAACATCAATACACATGACAACTGTAACTTCTTCATATCTCAGGAATAATTATTAACTACTATTATTCCCATTAATATAATATATATTTCAACAATATCAACAATAAATAAATCAATAAACAACTATTACTGTCACAATGGGTTCATAACATTACCCCCCTCCTTCGAAAAATCATTTGTCCTCAAATGACATAATCAGTCTTCTTCATGGAGTTCAGCTTTCTATTGATGGTTGTTCACATATGGTTTGAGGCGGTCATGATGTACAATCTTGGGCTTTGAGTGTTTGTTTTTTTCTGGATTTTGAAAATGACGTCATTCAATTTTTGTATGATGGTGTAGGGACCCTCCCATTTACATTGTAGTTTGGGACAGAGGCCCTTAGACCTTTTGGGGTTGAAAAGCCATACTAATGCATTAGGTTCTAGTTGTAATACATTTGACTGTTTGTCGTAACGCCGCTTCATGTTCTCTGAAGATAGTTGGAGGTTTTCTCTCGCAAATTGATGAATTTTCTCTATTCGTAGCTGGAGTTGAAACGCATATTCTTCGCTATAGTCTGGAAGATTGCTATCTACTATAGGGGTACCATATAGCAATTCTATAGGTAAGGTGACTTGTCGACCAAACATCATCTCATTGGGGGTAACTTTGGTCGTTTCATGCACTGATGATCTGTAGGCTAACACTAATAAGTATATATGTTCATCCCAGTCTCTTTGATTCTCTGAAACAAAAGCTGACAACATGTGGTTTATGGTTTGATTTCCTCTCTCGACCATTCCATCAGATTGGGGATGCAGGGGAGTCGTTCTAGTTTTCTGAATTCCTAGCAAGGTGCACACTTGCTTGAAAACTGTAGACTCAAAACTCGTACCTTGATCGGTATGGAGCTGTAAAGGTGTTCCAAATATGGACAC
Organism: Saccostrea echinata; assembly: GCF_033153115.1. Classification (NCBI taxonomy): domain Eukaryota; kingdom Metazoa; phylum Mollusca; class Bivalvia; order Ostreida; family Ostreidae; genus Saccostrea; species Saccostrea echinata. The sequence goes on from NW_026889750.1 coordinate 8,688,780, forward strand.
TATTCTATTGACAAAAGCTTTCGCTATTGTGATAGCCTCTTGATCCTTTATGGGGATGGCTTCTAACCACTTAGTGAAGTAATCACCGATTACTAACAAATATTTATTTCCTTTATTAGTTCTAGGAAATGGACCCAAAATATCCATGCCTACACGTTCAAAAGGTGCTCCAACATTATATTGTTGTAAATGCGCCCTCCATTTCTTTGGAGGTGGCTTCTTGCTTCCACAAAAATGACAATTGCGACACCAGCTCTCTACGTCTTTCTTCAAGCGATGCCAGTAATATCTCTGCTGAACTTTAAGTAAAGTTTTCTTAATTCCTAAATGTCCCCCAGTGATTCCATCATGTAATTGTCTAAGAATTGTCTCTTTCGCTGATTCAGGTATTAAGACTAACCAAGAGGTAAAACCTCTTGTGTTTTCAAACCTGTAATATAAAATATCGTCTTTCAGTTCTAAAGAATCCCATCTCTGCCAGTAGAATTTCAAAGTATTGCCCATTGCAGCAATATCTGCCCATTCAGGTTTATGACCTTTCTCTTTAGCATCTATAATGAATTTCAGTATGGGATCATTTCTCTGTTGTTCCTTCAATGTTGCGGAATCTTCAGTGGCTATTTGTGGTGTTGTAATCCTTTGTTTTGATCTTGTAATTGCATTTACTACTTTTCTAGAAGTTGTCGTTTCTCTCTGTTCTTCTTTTAACTCTTTATTTTCTATTCTGGTACAGTGTGAACATCCTGGTTCAACACAGGGTCTGCGACTAAGAGCATCCGCATTGTTGTGACTTCTACCTGCACGGTGTTGAATTTCAAAATCGTATGTAGCTAGTACCTCAAACCATCTGGCCATTTGTCCCTCAGGACTCTTGAAGTTGAGGAGCCATCTAAGTGCTCCATGATCTGTTCTAATAATAATGTGACGTCCATACATATAGTGATGAAAGTATTTCAGAGAGCTAACTATGGCAAGAAGCTCTCGTCTAGTGACACAATAACTCCTCTCTGGTTTTGTAAAGGTTCTACTGTAGTATGAAATAACTTTTTCTGACCCCTCCTGGACCTGAGATAATACTGCACCCAACCCAGCTAAACTAGCATCAGTGTCCAGGATAAAAGTGCCTTCCTCAATGGGGTAAGACAGAATTGGGGCTGTAATTAAAGCATTCTTCAAAGTTTCAAATGACTGTTGACATTCTTCGTTCCATTGAAATCTTGTTGATTTTTCTGTTAATCTGTGTAAGGGCTTTGCTTTATCTGCATAATGCAATATGAATTTCCTGTAGTAGGATGTCAATCCAAGAAAGCTCCTTACTTCTTTTGTAGACTTTGGTGTTGGACATTCTTTGACTGCTTTGATTTTGTTTGGATCTGTTGAAAGACCATTTTCACTGACTTTGTGACCTAAGAAGAGTACTTCATTCTGACAGAGTTGACATTTATCTGGACTCAACTTTAGGTTGGCTTCTCTTAATCGATCAAACACCAGTTTTAGGTTTTCAATTTGCTCATCAAATGTTTTCGAATGAACAATAATGTCGTCTAAGTAGACAAGGCAAATATCATATGACAAACCATGTAGAATTCTCTCCATAAGCCTCTCAAATGTGGCAGGGGCATTACATAGCCCGAATGCCATTACAGTAAATTGATAAAGTCCTCCCCCCGGATAAGAAAATGCTGTTTTCTGTTTGGCATCCTCTGATAGACCAACTTTCCAGTAACCTGACTTTAAGTCAAGTGTACTGTAGTATTTTGACCCTGACAGTGCGTCTAAGGTGTCGTCAATTCTAGGTAAAGGATGCGAGTCTTTTATGGTGATGTCATTTAACTGGCGAAAATCAACGCAAAATCTAAGAGATCCATCTTTCTTTTTCACAAGTACAATGTTGGATGACCAAGGGCTCATGGATGGCTCTATGATGCCCTCTGACCTCATTTTAGAGATTTCCTCATTAGCTTCTTTCAGTTTTGCCAAAGGTATTCTTCTTGGTCTTTGTTTTATTGGTCTGTAGTTTCCGGTGTTGATTTCATGTTTTACCAAAGTTGTGTGGCCCAAATCTGAAGAGTTCTTTGAAAATAGTTGTTGGTATGAGCAAAGGAGGTCTTTAAGTTTGTGTTGTTCTTCTGGAGCTAAATGAATGCTTGATCTTTCAATCAGGTCTTTAAGGTGCTCAGGAACTTGCTGGGATTTTGTTTCCAAGGGATTTGTCTCCTTCTTTGAAATACTTTGAACTTTGTTAAAAGTGAAGATATCATCAGTTTCTACATTCTCACATGTAGCAGCAATGGTGCCTTTATAAAGCTTACAGGGTTGATCGAATAAGTTTATAACTCGTAATGGTACTATATCTTTGCTGGCATTTATAAGTGACTTGGCTACTAGAAGTCCTTTTCGTTCAATAAATTTTTGTGTGCCCTCAATGAAAGCGGAGTGTCCTGGTAGATAACCATCTGCTGTGGTGCCAGGTACAATCATTTCACTTCTAGGGGGAATTTCAATATCTTCTGAAATCGCAACTTTACAACAAGTTGACAAAACATTGTTTGCAAATCTATGGCAGGGTACTTCTTCACCCTCCAATCCTATGTTCAAAATTTCTTTGGCTAAGTTGACATTACAATTGTGCTTGACCAGGAAATCTAATCCCAAAATTCCATCATTGTCGATGTTTGCGATCAGTACATTGTGATCATAGCAGGTAGAACCAATCGACAGAGTAACTTTGCACTGTCCATGAAATGGAGTACTTTCTCCTGTTGCTGTTACTAGACTGGTGTTGGCTGGTCTAATATCTGGTTTCAAAGAATTATCTAATCTGTTGATAAATTTTTCACTCAACAAGGTGACATTTGCACCTGTGTCAACAAGCATGGCGATATCTTCATTTTGCACCTTCACTTTAACAAATAATCCCTCATTCTTTGACCAAGATTCATTTATGATGATGGTGTTGGGCCATTTTACATCTGGGGTCGACCTCTGGCCCTCGAGTCCGACGCTCTTCCGTTTCCCTGATTACTGCTGTTCTGTGCTGAAGTTCCATTCTGATTGTTGTTTCTTGGGGGTGTTCGATTTGCATTGTTTTGTTGTCTCTGGTAGTTTTCTGGCTCTCTTCTATGCTGATTCATAGGCTGATAAGATTGATTGTTGTAATATCCTCCCCCAGCTCTATTTTGAAAATTAGAATCTCTTGTCCTATTTTGTTGATAGTATCTGTGTGGAAGAGTTGGCTTCAAACTGTTTACAACCTGTTTAAGATCTTGACATACTGATTTCAGTTCACTCCTCACACTGGAGAATTCATCCTTTATTGTTTTGCATATATCATCTGGTGACTGTTTTGTAATTCTGGAGGAATCAGTACTGCTACGAAAATCTGTTTCTTTCTGTAGAGTTCTGACGAGGCGCCCTCTCTGTTTGTCTGCTAATCTGAAAGTTTCCAAGCGGATTGCTTGTGACTCTGCTTCACCGATGTTTTTAGGATGAGCTTCTCTTATTCTTAGTCTCATATCTATGTCAGGCAAAGCGTCTACAAAATGATCAATTGCCAATATATCTGTGATATCAGCTGGAGCGTTGGGGTATGCTTGCCTGGTCAATTTTCTTATAGCTTGTGCTAGCTCTGGTATGGATTCCTCCTTTCCTCTGACACGAGTTTGAAGTCTGGCACGGAAAATCTCAGCTCTTTGCTCTGAGCCATATCTAGTATTTAGAGAGCGTACTATGCTTTTGTAATCTCGTCGTTCTATTTGACTGAGTTCACTTAAAATGGAACGTGCAGGGCCTTTTAAGCATCCTGCTAAGTGAAGAGATTTGCTTGTGTAGTCCCACCCATTTATTTCAGAAATTATTTCAAATTGGGTAAGGTACTCTTCAAGATCTTCACTACCATCATAAAGTTGTGGTTTTGTATGAGTTGTTGCCCTTTGATTGTGAATTGAAGAATGAGAGGGATGAAATATGTCCCTATTTTCCCTGTTTGTTTCAGGTGATGGTAGTGTAGGAGTTGTCTCCCTTTGATTGCAAACTCTTGGTTGAATATAATATGAACCCCCAATTTGCCCAAATGTGTCAGGTGATTGTGTCAGAGTTCTCCCCCTTGTATTGTGTGGAGATGAGTCATGGGGATGTGATGTTTGATTAGAACTCTGTACATTTGGTACAATTGTTTCAATTTGTGGTGACTTGGTCATTATGGTGTTGGTTTGGCAGCTATGATTTGTAGAAGTCAGTGTTTTGTTTGTTTGCCTAACTTCATATGATTTGGTGTTATGATTGCTCAGGTGTTGATTCTCAATTTGTGCAAGTCTATTTTTCAAGTATGACAGTTGATTTTCTAAGTCTGAACGCAGATCTGCAACATCTCTACCTAACCTATGCTGCATATCATAACAGATCTCTGTAGTTTCTGAACAAGCATTTCTAATTTCAAGTTTTAAGCTCTGCTTTAAAGATAGTAACTCTTGGAGGATGGTGGAGTTACCTCCCCTCTGAGCAGGACCATCACCTTCTGCATCATATGCACCTTGGATGTTTTGAGATACATTTGGGGATGTGTATAATTCTTTATCAAAATACAATGGATGCTGAGATGAATGATGTCTAGGATTAAATATCACCTCTTCACTAGAATCTATTGTAGGTGCTGAGACAGTACCTTCTAGAGTTGATGTACCTTCTATGCTTGATGTAGACATCTTGTCAAACTACTTAATTTCACAAGTACAGAATAACTGAGGGCCCCACGTTGGGCGCCAATTGAAACGCATACACCTGCTGAAACCTGTAGTATTATAATGACCCACTATTTTATGAGTAAAGGTTGCAGACGTTTCAAAGTTTGTGAGCCCTCCTGTACCTGTCAGAAATCAAGTAATGACCAAGATGATTAAAAATATCTATGAATTTATTAAGTTAAAAAGCACAAAGTCAAACGCGCTCTTTAATGTAGTTCAGGTCTCAAGGTTTGATGTTTTCTCGGGGTGATGCCTGGCTATTCATAAGAAGGTGTAGAAGTTCTGAGAAGGTGATAATCTCTGTTGATAACTAGAAGGTACACTTGGTACAGAGAAGGTGTAGAAGGTGACCTATCAACTGAAGGTGTACTTAACTATGGTACCTAACCAAGGTACATATAGTGTAGATAATATAAAGGCTATATAATTGCAGTTATAATTCTAGTAGAAGTTGATAAAAGGTGATGGAAGGTGTTGAACTCTCTCTAGTTGCACCTTCTAGGGAAGGTGAGTAGGGATGCTGAATATGATACAGAAGGTGGTGATGGTGTTCCTACTAAACATCAATAGATCATGAATGGAATGTATGTTCAAATCTATGTAACTAATAGAGAAGGTGCAAAATATTCACCTTCGGAGCCGGATGGTCTGGCTGGAAAAGCTGCTGCTGGCTCATTTTGATGACCGAAGTGATGATTTCAGGTCGGGATCGGCCTTATATAGTGTTTATCACGTGACCCTTCATTATTATTCATGAAGGAACATGGCCGTCTGCGAATGAAAACATTGCTGAATTCTCCCTAGAGATGACGACCGATACAGCTTATACAAAGTATTTAACGATGTCTTAACCTTCATATGTGAGTAATTAAATCATGTAGATTCTGTTTATTAAGTCTGTAAATCATGATAAATGGTATTTAAAGCTGAATCATCTCTCCGAGGTGACGATGTGCTGAGCACGTGTTGACATAATTATAGCTGACTGTCAGCTGGGTAATTACGCATAGTAATTCTATATAACAAGTTGCTGACAGACAAAGTTGATAAATAGTTGTCTCTGCACCTCTAACTAATTGTTGAATCATCTTGGGGTTGTATTTCTTGCTGGATACAAGAATTGTTTGATCCTTGTTTACATGCACTCTAGTACAGTACCGCACAAAAGTAAACATCAATACACATGACAACTGTAACTTCTTCATATCTCAGGAATAATTATTAACTACTATTATTCCCATTAATATAATATATATTTCAACAATATCAACAATAAATAAATCAATAAACAACTATTACTGTCACAATGGGTTCATAACAGTATTCATAAAGATAATTTATACCATTATGTTCCCTTCAGTACAGGAATCCTCAGATGAAAGTCGTCGTTTCATTGTCAATTTTCAGTTTTTTCGCTCTGAAATTTTTGCACGTCCGTTCGCTATGACTGATGCCGTTACTATGAGCTGTAGTCACAACGCAACGCCTCACCTCGCATCACCAATAGCAACGTCATAGCAAAAATTTTCGTAAAATTAATCTCCAAGTAATATTTCTTTTTTTTTTTTAAGTAAGAATGAACATTGAAATCAATTTATAAAATTTAAAGAAAGGTACAAATTACATCGGTGCCTTCAAAATCTTCTAGTTTCATAATAAAATTTTTATTCATTTCTTGTATATCTCTTCACAAATATTCATCTAAAATACTAATTAGTTTACTTACCTGACCGCATTCACTAGAAACGCTTTAAGATCATAATAGAAGCAAATGTCATATATTCCAAACGTTCCATATTTATAAGGTAAATAATATAACGATTTATTACGTCACAGAAGAAAAGTTGACGCGCGCCAATATCTGCGCGATCTTGTTTAAATTAAGAAATGAATGATGTAATATTTTTTTTCTTTGACCGACGTATCAAAGAAAAAATTTGGACGGAAAACGTTTTCTGTCCAAATTTTTTTCTTTGATACGTCGGTCAAAGAAAAAATGTTACTTTCATTTCTTATCATTTAATTATGATTTTGAAATAGTAAAATGAAACTTTCCTTCAGTTATAGACTGTTTCACGATAACTGTGGTACTGCTCTTTTGCAGGGCAAAATGATATATTTTGGTGAAATATGACGTAAAAGTAACTGTTAAATATACGTCATTTAATTATCTGTCAACAAAAATATCACCAAACGTTATTAATTTGCCCTGCAAAAGAGTAGTGCCGCAGTTATCGTGAAAGGGCTAATTAAATTTACGCATCAAAAACAATGCGTAGGAATATATCACAACAATGTTGCTGAAATTCAAAATGGCTACAGGCCTAACGAAGAAACAACGTTCTCAAATATTGTCGTGTCACAAAACTTACCTGTTGTGTTATTAATTTTTTGCTATATCCCAATGGGTATATTTTCCCCGGTAAGCTATCTAGGTTCGTAAATTTAAAGGGATGTTACTCAGATATCCTAACAACTCTTTCTATAGCTAGGTCACAGAAATTTTGGATTTCATTTGTGCATCTCTTCATCTGAATTTCAAACATATAAATATGTATCACAACCTGTCCATGCTGTAAAATCTGAAAGAGTCTGTAGCCTACTGTTTAACATTGGAAGAATATTCCGTCCTCATTCATGCAATGTCGTTTTTCTCGATCATTCGATTCCTAAGAATTAACAGATTAACGACATTTCCCCGCTTTGGTAGCATAAAAAACATTTCTTCACAGTTCTATTGTTCATACCAGTTATCTAAAAGTCAAACATTTAATATAGGTATGCTGATTTCTTTCCTTCTTTCCCATTACTGTATTGTTGTCATGCAGACGATCTGATTTGTTTAGCAAAGGGGGATAATTCAAAAAGAAACGAAAGTAGAAAATAAGTCAGGAACGTAACGGACAAGTTTCGAAATTCAGGAAAATATCCATTAGAGAAAAAGTATTTAATTGTTCCTTCATGAACTTCTTGAAGCGGGAAATATACATGTAAAGACAACCAAAGTAGTTCCGGTTGCAAAGTGCAAGCAAACTCCAAATTCTATTGATGCAGTTATCAAAAGAATTTTTTATCCAATCAGAATCAATTATTTTATAGAAATTAAATGATTGCAACATTCCAGAAAGTACAAAAAGATAAGTGAGCTAGCGCTCTAGCCATTATAATACACAGAAGTAGATTTCTGAACCCTTGATTTATTCTGCTGAATCGGTTAACTATTAATAGGAAGACGCAGTGGAGCACTGGGGTGGTGTATAGGAGGGGGGGGGGGTCTCAATTAAGAATGATGAAACCCGAGTGAGCTTCACGTCGCCAATGGTATCAATGTGCTTTAAGTATTCCGTAGTTCACTGTAATTTAAATTTTGAGGAGAAAAAATTATTTGAAGATATTGGTAGAACCAATAAGCATCTAGCTTGAAATATTCAGTGTGACCTTTTTTGTAGCAAGTACATCTAATGGGGTCTTTCCAGCAACTCGGAAAATCAATTCCGAGCTTGCCGGAAACCAGACACTCGGCTATCTCCGTAAATCTTTGACGAGCAGCTCCTCGATGATTTACGGAAACGGTTGTTTGAAACGTCAGTTGAACGAGACTAGGAAGAAACCGCTCCTCAGCCAGGAAGGATAACTCTTAGAATTATTGTTTAATTGATTCTCAAAATAGAGCTTGACATTGAATTAAATCTTTTCCTGCAACTATTCTCATTTATTTCATGCATCTCAATATGATTCAAGGTTCTTTGAAGTCTTAGAAACTGTATTGTAAAAAAAAATTGACATTTGCACCTTAAGGTACAAAAAATAAATACATTTTTAGAGAAATAAAATTTCCTGTAATCAAGCCTTAGATACCAAATGAATGCTTATTAGCATAATATGAAATTAGAAAGTTAATATCTGCGATGGCTTCCAGTGATAGCACAAGCTTTATACACTGTGTGTTGTTATATAACAAGCGAAGTAAATAAAAGTATTAAAATACAGTGTAAGTGTAAAAACCATGCAATTTTTCCCGAATGCCTGGATATCTACAGGGTGATTTTTTTATCTGAAATATATTTGTTTTTTAATTTGCAATAGGAAAATGCATAGCTGGTGTTTTCATTCGTGGTTCCTGAAATTATATTTGAGATTTTCCCTATATAATATGATTAACTATTATAATAATGATAAACTTTGAAGAAATCAAATGTACCATGTGTAAAAAAAACATTACTTGACGTTTTTGTGAGCATTTTCAAATACTTACCTGCTGATTTTCAGAACCTGAGGATCGGACTACCTTAATTTTATATATATATATATATATATATATATATATATATATATATATATATATATATATATATATATATATATATATATATATATATATATATATATATATATATTAGACATAACTGATCTCTACTCTTGACATACATTTGTAATAAGGCCTTAGTTACTTTTACTTTTTTGAACATTTCTGTACAGGTAAGACGACAAAACATGAAACTCAAAATATATATGGTTTTTATTTACTTTTAATCTTGAAATGCTTTTTTTTTCTACATCAGACCAAAAACAGATCGGGAACTTCTTAATTGATACGATTAGTTATGATTATTTTTACCATCTGTCTCTTACAAAATTCGGCTATATAAGACTTGGAAGCGACCAAGAACAATGGCGATATTTCCTTCTCACAATCATTGGTTCATACAATCATCGAATATTGATGATTTTTAAGTCAGTATGATGATTAAGCAACCTTTAAAAGCAACATTTATCTCGCCCTTCGGAATCGGTGAATATTGTATTCCTCGGGAATCTAAATCTAAGTCAATTACCTCAAAAACGGTATATATTAATTGCATAATTGTTAGTACAGGTACTCAAGTATTTAATTGCTCAGTGACATCTGTGGACCTATCGAGTTTGTCGTTTTGTGTTTATCCAGAAAGTGACACGATTTTTCTCACGCTGTCAAAAAAATGTATTTTTACTCACGATTCACTAGGCTTCCCAACTTTATCACTCTCCAACAACCATTACTCAACAGGTATGTATGAAAAATTATTCCGACTATAGAAAAAAAATATCACTCAGTCAACATTGTAGTACATGTACTTCGGCACAATACTAATGTTTAAAAAAAACTTTACCAAATAATGGTGATAATAAATAATATCCAATCTTTTTTGTTGACAATTTCTAATTAAAAATTTCAAATCGTAGTTATCCAGCTAAAGTACTTAAATATAATAACAAAGTTTCATTCTGAATTTTCTGTTGTGATACGTGAAATGAATGTGTAACATTTCTTATTTTATTACTGAACTCTTCAGTGATTTTCCTAACGGTAATCCACGTTTTCTCGGTATACCTTTCCAGAACAATTACCATAGTGAAAAGATAAACTCTTGCCCTCGGGGAGCGATCAGTTTTGTGCGACCATCTTTTTTTTAAGTCGGGTATGAATGGAATTTTAAGAGGTCCTTTGTTCCGTGTAAGGTATGTTCATAAACTTTGAATTTTTACGTATTTCATAACATCATTTAGTCTAGCTGCAGAACTGTAGCGTTATGGTTTATATTTTAGTCTTTGACCATAATGCTACAGATCCCATAATGTAAATAAAGTGCAATTTAAGGCGCAAGATTTTCTACGCAATTTGGGGATGTATTTTGCCACTTTCCAGCATTGGTCAATCAACGGGAGGTCAACATTACCGCGACATTGCGAAAAATTTCAACTCATTACCGCTACATTTTCTCAAATTTTCGGGCGATCATTACCGCTACATTTTATCAAAAGCACTAATGCCGAAAACAATTCATTATCGCTACATATCGAATCAGCCAGCAAAGTTCCATTCAATATAATTCACTCACCATGTAGTGAAGTACAATTTGGATCTTAATTCTAATCAAATCATTTCTTGATTTTAAACTTTTTAAATAAAAATGTTTTATGAAATAAGGTAGTTTTTAAATAAAAAATGAAAAAAAAACCATCATGCCAAGTCCTACTTTCATCTCCCTGTGGTGAGCAGGGGAAACAGATCTTATGCATGTATATGTTGTACTGTACACGCATAAGACGCTGACTAACGAAAGAGGCAATGTAGCGGTAATGTATACTTTTAAATGTAGCGGTAATGTAACCTTTTTTGTAGAGGTAATATGCATGTAGCGGTAATGAAAATTTTGAAAATGTAGTGGTAATGATACGCACCCCAATCAACGACCTTTCATCCCCCTAATTCTAGACATATTCTATAATCAACCTGTACATTTTATCCACCTCCTTACCCTTCATATAGTCTTCTCTACAGACCAATAAACTCGTTATGCCATCCGACAACAAATTCACAACAAGCGAGTTTATTTGTCTGTAGAGAAATACATCCCCAAAGTGGCAGAAAATCTTGCGCCGTAAATTGCACTTTATTTACACGACGGGATCTGTAGCGTTATGGTCAAAAACTAAAATATAAAACCATAACGCTACAGTTCTGCAGCTACATTAAGTCGACTATATGACGCTCACTGCATATGCTTTATTTTTTTCGATATTGGTTATGAAAAGACTGGAGAAATTAAAGGGTCCCGACTGTATTTGACGTGTACATGCCGTATACAATAAAACAGAAGAGAGAAAAGGCTATAATTAAAATAAATTTAATTATCTTCTTTTAATTTTAGCAAATGTTTTACGTCTCATGAACAACTTTCGGTTAACTTTATTGGAGCGTACTTTGGATATGTCCTTTAAAATGTCGGTGAATGCCAGAGTAGGTGTTTAATTGGTGATATTGCTCTATAATTAAGACATAAATAAAATAAATATATCACAACTTTCATCTTATGCATGACGTATAATGTTTCACGTTTACTTAAAAAAGTTAAAGAGCTACTTTTGAATACTTTGAAGAAAAGAATAAAGATTATCAGAAATGGGTACCTTATAAAGATCGTACATTGTTTAATTACTTTAATTATCCTTCTTCACACGGGAATACTGTGGTCGGAAATTCTTTTTTTCTGATTGACAATGATACATATCTGCTTAGAATTGCGTAAAAACCAGATTTCGACATATCATTATTATAATTTAATTATTATTAATGTACAGGATTCATGTATATATAAACATTTAACAGTCAATGTAGACTACTGCGTAGTGCTTTTAATCAAAAGCATGTTTTGTAACATAGCAGTACTTCGACGGAATGTTACAAAAGAAGCTTAACAGTTAATGTGATTTCGATGTTTTCTAACTCGTGTTTTGCAGGTAAATAAAAAATGCCGAAGAAAATATTTTTAAACCATTTAATTGAAATTGTTGATTGATTAAAATAAAAAACAAAGAAAACACAAAAAGAGAGCTTAGTAATAATCAATAATGTGGAGAAAATTGTCCGTTAAAATTAGGATTGATTAATGTTTGAAACAGTTTTTGTCATCTTGTCAAATGCTTATTGATTAGCAATTGGCGATACTTTTGAATTGCAATTGAGAGACATCAGGTCGTCGTAAAAGATTTAAAATAAAGAATCAAAGATTGACTACTGTACAACTTTTTTGTGGACTCACTTTTTAGTGGGATGCCATTTGGTTTGTAGTTATTCTTTACGGTGGGAATAGCGGGTTGATAGCATAATGTTTGGTTTTAAAATCGAAAAAGAAAAGTGAATAACGAAAATCTGACTGACAGTTATTTTAAAAAAAAAAACATACAGTACATGTTTTTTTTTTTATTTCAGATGTGAATATGAACACGACATTTCCTAGAGTGAACACAAGTGTTGCAGCTTTGACAACGTTGCTGTCGGCAAACAGCACACCAAATGTGACAGATGCCACAGTATATAACCAACTGGTGAATGGATCTATCACAACAAATAACCCTGTAGAGAATGGATCAGCCACCGCCAAATACGACCAACTAGTAAATGGAACCGGTGCTACCGTCGTAATGCTTGTGATTCTAATGGTAATAGGAGTAATAGGAAATATCCATGTTTTGGCTGTTTTTGGTCTTAATTTCCAGAAGAGTTCCACGTATGTGACGTTTGTGTTTTCTTTGGCAGTAATAAACTTCCTGATGTGCAGTATAGAAATTCCTTTTGAAATTTTGGATCTTCTTTATCCGTACGGTCTTTTTAGTGGATCGTTTTGTAAAGTATTCAGATCGTCAAATGCTGGTCTGTCGATGAGTTCCGTCTTTCTTCTTCTTCTTATTGCAGTTGACAGATATAAACGAGTTTGTCACCCTTTGAAAATTCAATGGTCCATTAAAAAGTCAAGAATACTTATTGTGACCGTTATAAGTGTCGCGACTTTTCTAGCTATCCCGGTTATTTTCGTTTTTGGACCTCACACGACAGAGATTGCCGCTGGAGTACACGTACAGAAATGTTTCTTTGACGACAATGTGAAGGGAAGTTTGTACCCTCTGATGTATTTGGTTGTTTTACAACTAGTGGCAGTGGTGTCGGAGTTGGTTTTAGTGTTTTCTTACCTTTCAATAGGATTAGCAATCAGGAAGCACGCCAGAAAGCGGGCTAAAATGACGCAGTTTCAAATAAAACGATCAAAAATCAAAAAAGTTTGTTCTGAGAATTTGAATAGCCTTAGCAATCATTCATCCCTTAGTGATATGGACAGCGTAAAAACTTTGTCCATAAGTATCATTGATATAAAAGAAAAGATGGAAATGTCTGGTGATGATCCTAAAGAACATGACAATGAAATCTCAAAATATGATAAACAAAAGAGTAAAACAACGCAGACACCCGAAGCAGACAACGACTTTAGCGACGTACATGATGATGAGGATAATAATCGCAATTCTTGCTCAACGACCCAGTCCGAGGTCAAAAATAACATTAAAAAGAAAAGAGCCAGTATTAATAGCCAGGCGAAAAAACACACGAAAGTTTTTTTCGTGGTCACTTTGGTGTTTATAATCATGTACACGCCATATCTAATTCTTGGAGTGTTTTTGGCATTGAAAGATAAATTCCGTGAGAACATGAATGACGTAGAACTAACGTTTTATCGTTTAGCAATGAGACTTGTATATGTCAATGATGTTATTAATTGTTTTATTTACGGTGTTTTCGACCATCGATTCAAAACTTGTGTTTTTAGATTTTACAAACGACTGTTTTCACTTTTTAAAAGAAACTAACTTTGCAGTGATCAATGCAAGAAATAATAAGCCTGAGCGATTACTATACACTCAGGTGTCCATCTCGCCTGAGCATCTTGAACTTGGAACATACTTAACAGCGGTTCACTTGCTCATAACTTATGTTCATTAAGTTTGTTCTTTTTCATTTACCAAACTTTGTGTTTAATTTTTTTTATTGTCTTGATTACAGGACCATTTCAACCTGGCTTCAGATAATTAAAGTGGTATTTATGTACTGAAAAGAATTTAATTTACTACTTTTTTAAATACATGTAGATTTAAACCAAGTCTAATTTTGCCCTTAATCATTTGACAAAAGGTTTCTTTCGAAGTCTGCAGTGGATGTTGCTTTTTTACATTATGACTGATTTGAAAGAAAACTGTTTTGAAATGTTACGAAATAAAATGTATTTGTCCATAACTTTCGTTTTTATTGAATTTACCGGTAACGGCTTTAAAACTCTTTAAATAAACAAATTTTTAAAGTAAAGAATTGGATCAAAATTCAATTATTTTTGCTGCTGACTATACACACCTTTGCTAATAGTTCTAAAAAGGACCAACTTTAAAGAGGGTGAATGAAATGTATCTACATGAGACGATCTACAATATTACCCTTAATAAATCAATATGTTCTAAATTCTAAACAAAATTCGATTTAATACCATTAGAGATATATAAAACTGACATAAATGTGGGTTTCAGATACAAGCATAATGCTCTACATTGTTTGGATGCTCTAGTGAACCTTTGAAACTCTTACTCGATCTTTCAGGATGTTTTCTTTAATTTTTCAAATATTTCTAAAATTGAATAAAGACTTTTCGCGGAATACCCATAAAAAAGTTTTGTACAAAAAATTCTCAGCGTTTCAAGATTAATAATAAATGAATAAAAACCACATATATTATTAAATTTAAATAAAAAAGTATTGTACAAAAAAATTTCAGCGTTTCAAGATGAAAATTAAATAAATAAAAACCACACAATTCTATATTATTAAATAAAAAACAAAAAAAAGGCAAGGAAGAATTTGTCTCTAAAGCAGTATATTGAATAAGCGATACTAAAGACTTTTTTAAATCTTCGAACATACACTTTTTACACACAAGAAAAGAATGATTATGTGTTATGAAAAGATATAAAAATTGCTAGCACAAGCTTTTTTAAAAAGTGATTTAATTCTAAACTTCTCTTAATATTTTGAAAATTCACACAAGATCGCGCAGACATTGGCGCGTGTCAACTTTTTTTCTGTGACGTAATAAATCTTAATATTAATTACGTTATAAATCCGGTACATTTGGAATATGTGACATTTGCTCCTATTATGGTTTTAAAGCATTTTTAGTTATTGTGATCAGGTAAGTGAACTAAGTAGTATTTTAAGTAAATATTTGTAAAGAGATATACAAAAAGTAATATTATTACGAAACTAGAACATTCTGTGAAGAAAAACCCAGTGTAACTTGTACCTTTCTTAAATTTTATAAATTGATTTCAGAGTTCATTCTTACTTTAAAAAAAAGAAATATTACTTTAAGATAAATTTTACGAAAATTTTTGCTATAACGTTGCTATGGGTGATGCGAGGTGATGCGTTGCGTTGTGACTACAGCTCATAGTAACGGCATCAGTCGTAGCGAACGGACGTGCAAAAATTTCAGAGCGAAAAAACTGAAAATTGACAATGAAACGACGACTTTCATCTGAGGATTCCTGTACTGAAGGGAACATAATGGTATAAATTACCTTTATGAATATTCTCTTATTTTTTTAACCTCAGAAAACGGAGATATTATAAGCAGCAAAATTTACAGGAATGCAAATGCATCTGAGTCAAAACTCGAAAGGAAAGTTTTGGTTCAATTTAGCCAGAAACACATCCTAACGATTCCATTTATATTCTCTACAACAAATAATGAAAGGTCGAAATTTCAGCTTTGTTATTTAGCGGAAAATAAAACATCAATACTGAAATGAGACTTCCTGCAAATTGAACCAATACAATATTCATAATGAATTTAATACAAATAAGTGCTGTTGAAAAGAAAAACAAATAAAAATAAAGAAATAAATAAATTACAAACATTGAGTCCAAGTGCAATTACTAAGAAATTCAAAATATTCTCTGATATTTTAGGCAAAGAAACGAAAAACCAGACGAGGAAAGAAAGGCGGGAGGAAACATAGTTCTCATTCGTCTTCTGTCTCCTCAAAAGTTCCCCGAACTCAGTCGTGTGTTTCTGATACAAACACCTCTTGCCACAACAGTGAAACTGCAGGCAAACTATCAGTTGCTGAGGAATACGCATTAATTTCTCAGGAGATATATGATTCAGAAACTGTTTGTGTAGTTTCTCAGACTGAGCTCTGTGCTGCAAACTCTCTTGACAACAATGAGGTTGCAGGCGATGCAAATGTTGCAGCGGAGCTGCAACAAGACTTTCAATCAGTTGATGGTACAATCAGTGAAAACAACAACGATGCATGCATTCTCTCACAAACAGACATTCTTGGATTGTTGCAAGGATTGATCAACACGTACAACCTAGCAGAGGTGCCTCCACAGGAGCAACCTTTTCATGTGGTGTCAGACGGTTCCTCCATGTACTTGGTAGGCCCTCAAAATCAGGTGTACATGTCACTGGTACCAGCAGCTGGAAGTACTGCTACAACAGACTCTCAAATGGTGTGCACTGTTCACGACAACCCTGACCATTCTGAGCAGAACAAAGACAACACCAACTATTCGGTAAGTCAGTACTTCTCTCTATTTCTATTTCTCTCTTTCCTCTCTCTCTCGCTCTCAAACAAGGTTCTATCTATTTTCTATATCTGTCTTCTCTTTCTTAGCAACAGTTCATTTCCAAGTCTTTTTCTGAGAGAATCAAGGAAAAGCTTGAGAACTGGGTAAGAAACCTGCAGTTAAATTGTATTGATATAAATGTACTCGATATTTTTTCCTAGCCTTTACTTTTTTGTACGGGTAAATTTCAGGGTTGTGGCCTAGGGGTTTAGATGGGGTCTTGTATATTACAAATCGTGGGGTGACCCCCATCGGAGTTGTTTAATTCTTTCAGAATTGTATATAGCTATATTTACATTTACATTTATCTTGATACTTTCTTTTCAGTATTATGCGACTATGGATGTTGATCGGAGAGAGGCTCATCTACTGAAATATCCCTCTCATCTGGTAAGCATCTCCTTGACTTTACCTATCTTCATTCAGTACATACAACGAGAGATTTTTGCTAATAAAGTAATGAAAATTAATATTCATTCCCAAAATATCATGAAAAGAATATCAACATTCTTAATGTATGTCTGTATCATTATTACATCTGGAATGGGCTTTCAATTGTTGAAAAGTGGCGGAACCTAAAATTTGTGGCGCAACTTTTTTTTGTAAAAAAAAAAAGGGGGGGGGATTCCAGTGTTCATAATAGCAATTAGCAAATAAGTCTACACCACCGCGTATGTGGAGAGGAGGGGGGGGGGGGCTCTAAGGGAGACTTGTTTAACATTGATTGATTTTTTTTTCAGTTGGAGTGGTCTGAGCGTGTGAAATTCAGACACGAGCGGAAGTGGAAAATGCTAGACTTCAACGAGCCAGACTACAAAGAGTGGGATTTTCTATGAGCAGCACGAACCTTAATGGGACAGTTATTAATGGTCCTCGTTCGTCCTCGTTGTGGAGCTATAAATTTTGGTCACTCTGTGACGATCCATATCTGCATGTCGTTTTTCTTTCAGGACATTTTTAACTTTTTATACATGAAAAGCTTTTTTATTTATTTATTTATTTTCATTTTTAATGTATATATTAGTTGGTTTGACAGTTTTTTTCTCATCAAAATAATGTTTGCGATGAAACATTTTTGGCAGACAGAATATTCAGTAAGCACTGTGTGCTATCGTATGAAACATTTTGATGTTGGTCATTGTAAATATCATAATTATTAATATTTTTTTCTCTTTTTTTTGCACCAAACGTATCTTAAATTTAACGTTGGAAGACGGTATTGGTTTGACTGTATATCAAAGTGGCCGTTTAGAGGTGATTCCGCATGCTTTAATTACTTGTAAATATTATAATTGTTATAAAAATAAATTTGTTTTAAATTATTTGTCTGCTGTTTTCTTTCTAAAGAAACCTTATTATACAGACAGGTGCTTTGGGACGGACACCCCCCCTTTTTCCGTACCCCAAGGGTTCTTTGACTTTTTTAAAAATAAAATATTTTTCTATGACTTCTTCACAAAGTATTACATCTGAAAGATCTAAAATATAACCTAAAACTAGCATTTTATAAAAAATTCACACTTTCTGATACTAAAAAAGAACGTGTCGAAAATTATTTATCGACGTTGCCAACCTTGTTCTCTTATTAATATTATTGATTTAAGTAGAACGTGAGGTTCATCGATCCTCTGATAAGAGGGATAACTCTCGCTGATTTCTTTATAAAAGGCTTTTTTCTGTTGATTTTCCCCGCAAACGGGGGGAGGGGGGGGGTCTCTGTTTTAGTTCTTTTGAAAGAGAGATGCACAGTCCATGGTGGGTAAATGTAATTTTATATATACAGTCAAACCTCGTTATCTCAAACTCAATGTGAAAGAAAAAAAACTTTGACATATCCGAGGATCCAAGATATTGAAGGTAAAATACTTAAAGAATAAGTAGTTGGATTTCCAAATCACTTTGACATATTCATGGTATTTGAGATATCAGAGTTTGAGACACCGAAGTTCAACTGCATTATAAAACAAGCAGACTGCTCCAATTAATGATTTTGCATAATAATCGGTGACCCAAAACTGCCAAAATTTTGGAATTTAAAAATGCAAGAATCAGGTTACATGTACTTTAAACCCATTCAGAAGTGTAAACCTATAAAAATAAATTGAAATGACACATAACAACAAAACAAAAGAATATTTCATTTTAGTTAAGTTTTAATATGTTTGGAGAGTTTCCACTATTCATTCATTAAACCTACATCATTATTTCATACCTATATAGACTATAAATGTGCATCAAATGTGTTTCTGATCTTAACAATGACTGAATACTTGTAAAAGCTTTTTTTGGAAAAAATAGTCCTCTACCATTGTGACTTAACAGCATGAGATGGTTCATACACACTGTGAAATCACTAATTTTTGTGGGGGTTTAATTTTCGTTGTTTTCGTGGTCTGAAGACACCCACAACTTCATGTCCTCCACATAGGCCTTTAGGTCGCTTTAATCTGACTTACAAAAACATTGGGGTGTTAAATATCTCTCTTATACATCCCAATTTTTTTAAAAGTGAGATTTAAGCGATCCAAAGGCCTGTGGTCCTCCACAAAATGTAAAATTTCATTTATATGACAACTCAACACTTTTTCAACCATGAAATCAGATCACAACAAACGAAAATGATTTCCTCAAACCACAAAAATTTGACCCCTCAAAAAAATATGATTTTACAGTCAGTGTAAACTTTGCTTTAACACGTAAGGAGAAAAATACACACACATAGTTTACACTGTCAATTACATGTATCTATGGAAAACTACATGTGGACAATAGTTAAAGTCCCCTGAGATGAGAAATGTTAGATACATACTGGACATATCTGGAATGTGGGAAGGGGTTACAAGCACATGAAAAAAAGAACCTTCAATTAATTTTGCTTCATGCCAAAAACATTCAGAATACCAGAAAGACTTCAAAATCAAATCCCCAGAATTAATATTAATTGATTCAGCTTTTTTGTTTTGGACTTTCGCATTCATATAATTATGTTCATACATAAATGAAATTGCTAATCATCGAAATGTATATATACATATATATATATATTATAAAACCATAAACTATGTGAAAACATTCAGTACTTTCAATTACAGATAGAGAATTACATTCCGAATAACTTGGAAAAATGAATTTTATAAATGACTTATATAATAAAGCATTGTTTGGTTGCTGAAATGAATGTTTGGAAGATATGAAAGCTATGACTACATTTCTAAGATGCATCAAGAAATATGACTTTATAAACAGTTGAATACCTTCATTATTACATAAGACCATTTGCATACCACATGATTCTTGACAAGATTTTTAAAAATTAATCAGCATTTCTATCTTGATTGTCACTCAACATTCTAAATATTTGAAAAGATTTCCAAAATATAATAAAATAAGATAAATCATAAACCATTTCAGTCTTTCCAAAAAAAAAAAAAAATCAAAAACATGTCTTGAACACTTGGGAAAAATACAAGTTTGTCAAAAGAAAGAATAACATACATTAAGTATATGCACTCAGGGTTGTCCCTAAGACCCGGGGGCCGGGGAATTTTCCCCACCTATGATGATATAATCCCCCCGGTTACTCTGATATTCCCCCTCATTCCTCGTTAAAGGAGGAATCCAAGATCTCCTATTTTTTTAATGTCCCCTGCTATTTTAATTCTTAGGGACAACCCTGTGCACTACACAATGTCAAAATTGCTGAAATATACAACATTTCTTTCAAATCCAACATTCACGTATTGTTAACCCTGTACTTTGTGTCTTGAAAATTTAGCGAGTTACAATGTATTTATAATAAGTAGCCGAACTTGAGGATTTTACAATACATTGCACTACAGTGGAATGAGCTGCAAGTATTAAACATTTAACATAAATATAACATGCATTACAGTGTACATGTTTACTGCATGTACATCATTACATACAAACATATTATATCTACATGTACAACTTGCACTATTTTTACTTGTGCTAATGCAAAAATTATTTTATAAATACATTGAAATTGAGCCTTTTACATAAGTCAACATTGGTCCACTTCTACATAATAATGACAATTAAGAGGGAAAATGCATGAAGAATGCTGGTGAAAAATTGAAATTTAAAACTCCTATCTAATTTGATCTTGGTATATTCTCTTCTTGGTTTGACGGTCTGTCCGTTTGTTCTAGAGGATGTGAAGCAGAGTCTGTATCACTGTAGCTAGCTCCGTATGATACCTTGTTATCTGAATTTAGTTTCGTAGACTCATTGTTGGCCTCTGGGGGTGGACCTAACACAATTGGAGATGCCCCATCTGTTTTTGGTTGTTCCGTCACCACATGTTCTGGAGAGCTATTTTCAGGACTGCTAAATTCATCCTAAAAGATAAATTTAATTTTCACACAAAATTCAACATGAATCAATTTATATTAACATTGTCTCTCTACTTATTTTAATTTCAAAGAAGACAAAAATATTCTTTAAATTAAATTACTCACTAACAAATACAATTATAAAGGAAATTATATATAGGTATTTTGATATCATAATTATCTTACTTCGAAATATAAACTTTATAAAGCATTCAGCAAGTGCATTAAGGCTTGTTACTGAAAATTTTAGAGTAGTGTCCGGAGTTACTTCCCTTTGTCTAAATTCTTTCATGATTCCTGTCAAAATCCTAAGAACAAAACCCCATCTTTGGTAAAATTCTCTTAAAAATTCACTTAAAACTTCATAACAATACTGCTCACTTACAAACACCTTTATACACTACAGGTGGAAAGCTACACTGTATCTATGGACACTGTTCAACAATCCTGGGTAGTGTATGGATTTGTAAATGTGAAATTACAGTGACCATATTAAGGAGGCTGGGGGGTCAACAAATTAACCACAAATTAACCACCAGATTTAACTTAATTTTTTAGATATGATATCTTAAGCTGTCAACTATCATTTGGCAAAGAAAAATTTCAAAAATTTTAGTTTTAAAATTTGATCATTTTCTATATCTTCATATGGAGCTCTTCTTCTAAAAATGGCCACAACCCCCCAGCCTCTTTAAAGCTACACATTCATTTTGTGCATTAAAAAAACAGTGTGAAGAGGGAGTGAGCCAACTGGTGGCACAAGCTATCTCTTTTTTTCCTACATGCTTTAAAGTGTCTTCTAATTGCTTACCTGCAATATGCAAATAAATTAATTAGATAATTTTCCCCATATTTAGAATAGTTAGAATATTTATAAATTTAATACACTGAAAGTCAATTAATTTTAGAGTAAAGGGAACATAACTCTTCTGTCAACAAAAAAGGTGATTCTTAGGTGCGACTCATTGTTAGAAAAAAAAATGATTCTCCTTGAAACAGGCAATTAAGTCCTTACAAGTTGCGTTATTGAGGATCACACTTACTGGTGGGATAATTCATTTCATTAATACTGTACATTTCTTCACATGGGATTAATTTAAACTGTGTACGCTAGCACTGTCACAAATTTTCCAGAAAATTTGTCACAGCTTACGTAAAATGCATTTAAGACACATAACAATAATCCAAGAAATCCATGTAATTTTCGAGCGATGGATTGAACAGAAATTGTTATTCCAAGGAATTATGACCCTGTGGAAAAAGATAAATTTACAGTATATCATGAGCTGACAAATCCCATTGCCCGACGCCTGGGGCTAGTGGATTTTAGGGATGAGCAAGTGAAATTTTACCAACCACTTGCCCGTGGGCAAGGGACTGAAAAAAAAAAATAAATTCAATATGGATGTCACAGATTTAAAGCTGGGCTTAGGGGCTTGCATGATCTACTCAGTAATTGTCTTCATATTTTTTTAAATATATATATTTACATTTGCAAATGTTTTCCTTTAAATAAGACTATTAAAAGCAACGCGTATCTATATCCGTATAAACACGGGTTCCTTGCGTCAAAAACGTTTGACGTTATTTCTCAGTGACGTCATAAAGGGTTGACGTTGAATCAATGGATCAAATATGTGCCGTTGAGTTTGAAAAATAAAACATTTCACACTCTAAAGATCATAATCAGGAAAATATAAACTATAAGTAAGTCATAAATGTAAATATAAGTAATAATGTATCATTTTTAAACATCTATCGGGATATAAATACGGGTTGGTACGAGATCAAATTTATCATAAAGCCCTTCGGGCTTTATGGAATTTGATCTCATGACCAACCCGTATTTATATCCCGACAGATGTTTAAAAATGATACATTATTTCTTAAATAAATACAGTGTTAGTTCATGGTGGGGCAAGCAAAAATTCATGTAGGGCAAGTGAATTTTGACCATGCACTTGCCCTTGGACAAGTGCCTAAAATTTATATTTGTCAGCCCCTGTATATTCTACTTATATCTAAAATAAGAGACGTTGGAAATACACAGTGTTAGTAGTGGATCTACAAAAGCATGATTATAGCAGCATAGTGATAAAAATATTTGCATCAGCGTGTGTCAGGTGTCTACGTGGTTAAGATACAAGCTTCGCACAGCAAGAAATCACTAAGGGGGTCTTACACGACGTACATGTAGATTTGCGTATTCTCCGTCCTCCTCTGGATTCGGTGGCTTCCATTTGCCACAGCAGAAATTACAGCAACAACAGCAACAGCAGCAGCAGTAGCAACCAGTGATGATACCACAGAAAATAAACAAACCCTACAAAATTATAATTAGAACATATGATATATTACATACTGTTCATTTTAACATAAAATACTAGAAAGTTAAGGTAGAAATTGGCAGGCAAAACAAATTTCACATAGTATTTAAATATAATAACAGAGTATTTAAATATATAATGACATTGATTTTTTTTTTTATTAAATCACTATCTGTATTATAAAATTAATATGTACAGTGTAATAAACTTTCACTTTGGTTTAAAGGGTTTAGTCACATACATTTCACATTATACAATTCACTTAAAGTATTTCATTGAACTTCCTGTTTATGGTTATATAATCTTTAAAAACAATCTGTGATAATAATCTTCAATTCTGTATAGGTCTTTTCTTCCTTATAACTTTATGTATCGAGATATCTTTTGTAAGTAAAATCTCAAAACAAGGGGGTTATAATTACCTCCTACTCAAACATCATGATATATGTATAAGTTGTATTTAAGTAAATAATTCTTACTCTATATAAAAATATTTCATGACAAGTACAAAAAAAAATATTTCTATATTCAAACAAGAAGACATACACCTATATAAATTACATTTGATAAGTACTGTAAAATCACTTATTTTAGTGGGGTAAGTTTTTTGTCATTTCAGGAAAAATACTGGTTTGCGGGGATTGGATTTTATAGATGAAGAGTTAAGGACAAGATACTGAAGTTTGAAATTTTTACATTTCATGGAGGACATGAATTCTTGGGTCTCTTCATATCATGAAAACAATGAAAATTTACCCCCCCCCCCCCCCCCCCCCATGAAAATTAGTGCTTTCACAATATTACTTACTTTCACCAATTACATGTAAAACTAGAGGTACTTGTATGTGATATGATACCCCAAAAGTTACACACCATGCTGACAAAAACGTTTCACTTTTTTTTCTGACAGTGAACTTGAATTGCTAAATGACTTGGGTCAAGGTCATGGCACATCCTCAAGTCATAAGCAATCTTTTTTTCTTTTCAAGTATGTAGGATTTTTTTCTAATATTTTTCTATTACAATGTATGGCTAGGACAAGAATTATATAAAAGTCACTTCAAGCTTGTACAAATGTCCTTGTCATAGTGTCTTCTGGACAGTTGTATAAAGTATGAATTAACTTTCAATGTTTGAAAATTTTGGATTAGACATCAACTATAAATTTTCTCTGCCAGTGACCTTGTACTTGACCAAATTACCTTGAATAAAGGTTACAAAACACCCTCAGATCATAAGCAATCTCTGAGTCCTATTGCATGAGCTTCCAATGTTTCAGTCTGGATATGATTTCATAGATATACTGATGGATGGACGAAAAAGGTGTTTCCTATACATGTATATATACCTCCCAAAACTGTTTGCAGGGGTGAAATAATTAATGGAGATCAAGAAAGATCTAGGGCTACCCCAACACCAAATTCATAAATAAATATTAGTGCATAACAAGAATTCTCATGTGAAATTCATCTAATAAATGCACAAAATGAGAAATCAGAAAAAAAATTTCCACATGAATTTTGGGTGAAATTTATACGAAATTCTCTTCATGGAAATATGTTAGGTACATTTGGAACTGTATCAAAAGTAATAATATCGCAACAGTGAAAGGAGCGAATGTTAGAATATATACTAGCCTTGCACCAGCCACTGGTCAATAGAAGGTAGGTAGTGGCATTCTCCTCCCCAAACTGGTCAGCAGCCCAGATTCCCAGAGATCCATACTCATCATAAATCTGTCTCTTGGTTGTGTCTGTCAGAATGGTATGTGCTCGACTGATTTCTTTGAACTGGAAAGGTTGTGGAAAAACATAAAGAAAAAAATCATTAAGATGATCTAATTAGATTGAAATTGCAAAAATTTTTTGCATCATCGGATACCCACGGGCGATCTCATCTGATGAGTAAAATACGAGATCACCCGTGGGTATCCTGTGATGAAATTTTTGGTGTTTCCTTCCCTTTTCTGTTGAAGCTGGTAGCAAAATGTCATTTAAAGACCTCCCAGATAGTATTGTTTAATTAGTCATTTCAGTAGACATGAAAGCTTTAAGAAGTATAGATATCTATTACAAATCATACATCTGCAAACTGAACTTGATGGGATGGATAGATATCCAGGGATTCAAGACATGAGCTAGCCTAAAGTTAAAATGCATAAAGAAAGGTGGTAGGGATTTTCACGAATTTACCTCACTTTGACAAATTCTTGCTACATATATTGGAGATATCAAATTTTGAGATACCCAAACTTTAAAATTATTTAAAATTATTGAAATTACATAACTGCATTGTACTTAACGGGGTCAAAGGTAAAAAATATGGCTATTTCTGTCACAAAAAATTTCTCATGTAGGTCATGCGTTAATGATTTCACAAAAAACAGGAAATCTATCAGCACATCATTAAGTATATATTTATACAACAAGATTCTCTCTCCTCATCAGTTGATGACTTTATAGGTACATGAAGATATAAACATATTCCTCAAGAGATATGTTAAACAGTTGATTTAGGGCTCAAGAGGAATTTTTCACTGATCCATACAAAACAGAGACCCCTGTACATGTAATGTTTGGCAGCAAATTGTATTTATTATTCTGATTTTCTTTCAGCATTTCCAAAACGAGTTTCCTCTTAGTTATTCTCCTTTATTGATTTGCAGTTTCATTTCATCGCTGATCAATATTATGTTCTTGATATCTTCATTAATTTAGAATTGTAGAAAAAGACATACTTAATAATATGACACATTTTCATTTTTTCCTGTTTTAAAATTCACAGCTATTATAACATGTATAAACAAGAGATGTTTGTGAAACACTTATCTCTCCCCCCCCCCCACCCCCTCCCCAAATAACTGGAATTTTTCTAAGTCCAAGGGGCATAACTCTGTCAAAAATTGCTCGATCGTACCCAAAACAGAACTTGACCTAGATATTCTATGATAAATCTGTAAACCAAATTTCATTTCAGTATGTGCAACCTTTGCAAAGAAAATGAACGGAAACTGTTGGTGGACCAACAGAAAGACTTACTGACAGACCGACAGACAGCAGCAAAGCAATATGCCCTACCTTCTTCGAAGGGGGCATAACTATATATTATGCTGTGTCTCTTTAATGTCAAATTCCATGTACTATATGAGTGTATAACTAATTTCAATTTCCAATTTTAAGAAATAATGTTTGGTCCTGTTAATAAAGCTGAATCAGAATGTTTGATATCAAATATAGTTCAACGCAAAATGATACTGCTGATCTCTAGGTTAATTATAATAAAACAGTTATAGAAATTTATCCATGTGACTTAAACCATTTCCTGGCTTTTGAATTAACTAGAAGGGTAATATATTCTCTTAATTAATTTACTATGCTAGTATTTCGTTGAAATTTAGTCTTGCAGACTCCTTATTTCTCACTATTCTCTAAACTTGAAAATGACATAAATTTAAAAATAAATGTCCTCATAGCTTTGTGAATCCATAATGTATAGGAAATTTATAGATCTATACATAAAATTTGAGTATGATACCAATTCCTGGATAAGCCACTTCCAAACACTACTGCATGCTAAAACAAGTGAGCTGTTAAATTACTTCCCAAACATATTGATTACACATTCCTATGAGGACATACAAAATGTATAACATTTGATTAACTGCAGATAATATCAATATGGGCTAGGCATAAATAGGCAAGTGCTTACAAGTGGGAGTAACCATATCGCACCCTATAGTAGGTAATTCAACTCCTTAACATGCACGGCTAATATTGAACTGCCCAAACACACTGTAGAAAGAATACATTTAGTGATAAACCATGGAAAAATGAAAAAGTATCAATTTCAATCAATTTTTTTTTTGTTGGTGTCAGTATTCTGACAAAATATCATAACTGAAGAAAACATGAACAATATATGACATGTATACCTTACATGTAATATACATGCACATATTTCACGAAAACTAAAATGTGTGCAATGGTTATCATAACCTAATTTGTTTATTTTACAGATCACCTAGACCCCTGCCTGAATTGTGAGAGTCCAGTGGGATAGGATTACTGGTAGAATAACATTGATTTTCTGCTTCAGGGGCTGCTAGCAGATAATAATGTCAAATATAAAACTAGGCAGTGAGGAATGTCACTTTAACCTTATTACAGTGCAGGGAACTAATTTTGTTACATAAACCAGCATCAGCATAAGCATTAGTAGCATCAGGATCGAGCTAGCATCAGGATCAGCATTTAAAAAAAAGCATTACCAGGATCAGCATCAGCAAGCAAAGGATAAACCAGCATTGACCTACATAAAATCAGCATTATCCTACTAGCATCAGAAAATCAGTGAGTTTAATTCAGTAAAAAATTAAAAAAGAAAGAAAGAATATTGGTTAAAGTATTCACATTATTGATACATAGTGAGATATTATGATCAAATAATTGTAAAAGGCACTTTTATTGCTTTAAACGGCAATGCTGAAATTCATTATCTACATGTACTTCCGGTAGCATGATGCTACTTCCGGTAGCAATGACCTAATTATAAAACAGCATCAGGATAAGGATCACTAGCATTAAATCAGCAAGCAAAGGAAGCATTCAAATCAGCAAGCAAAGGAAGCATTCAAATCAGCATTGATGCTGTAACAAAATTAGTTTCCTGCACTGTACAACAAGCAGTTAACTAATCTCAAAGCTCATATTTATGCTACTAACTATGTGTTTTTCTCCCTTTCAGTTTCTCCCTAGACTGCGGTGTTTGGATTTCTTATCTTCTCAAGAAAAATACATGAAGAAATCTTAATAAGTTAAAATGTATTTTCTTTTTCTTACAGCATGTTTACTAAATAATAACAATAAACAAGAAAGTCACATTTGTTGAATTAGTGAAATGAACAATTTACAAAATTAGAGAAGAAAAGTTGGTCTGGCTTATGGCATACTCTACCTCTTAAAAATGATAAAATAATAATGAAAAGCAGAAAATGATATACACATGATTGGTTAATATGTATAGTCAATACATTGACTAGTGTGTGAATATTGCATTATATCATGAAATTTCCTCCTTGACTCCTACATATCATTAAAAAACTGTGATAAAATTTTACCCATGTTATTATATTTCCTGATTATCATCAGTGTTCCAGCCTATTACTAAAGACTAAAGCTACCTTACGCCATTTTCACAGTATTTGTGCTAATTGTGTTGCACTTGGACCAAAAAATAAAAAGTCATATAGCACATTATTGACATGTTTTCTAGAAAGTACAATACCTCTGCACGCGAGTCCCAAATTTTTTTAATATAAGCATTCTTATGAAAAAAGTTATGAGAAGTCAAATTTTGGGTAAGATCTAGTGTTGCGGACACTACATTACACCTGTTACATCTAAAATAAAATATTAAAGATATTTATTTATTCCAAAATTCTTGCAGGTTTCAATTATATATATGATTGCAGTGAAATAAAAGAAAAATGTTATGGTTCTCTTTGAAAACAAAAATTTTATTCACATTAATGACTTGCTAATTTTGTTGCCTAATTTATCTCCCATCCTTAAGTTTATCTACCTTTACAATTACACATAAGACCTATATAATTATCATGTGAAAATTAAATTGAATGATTCTAAATTTCAAATACATCTGTCATAACATCCTGGATATCTTTGTTTGCATCTTGTCTAGCTTTGAAAATGCATGGCATTTTTGTTGTGGACACTACAAGTGACCATAAGAACAATCTTTTGTCATTTTTATAAAAATAATTGTTGATAAATGTTCATTTCTAGGCTGAATTACATACCACAGGATCAACTCTTGAAAATGGACAATATTAAAAGATGTAGAATGTGGTTTACTGAGATGAAAATAACCACATAACAAGGACTATTAAATATTTCTTGATGTATAATTGTTATGCAGTTTAAAAAAATGTCTATGATTTCACTTATGTTAATACAATTCAAAAATTATAACAAACAGTTTTATAGATAAATTCAATGAATTAAAGAATTTTCTGAGGTATCTATAATTTTTTTTCAGTATTGAAATTGTTGCGGACACTACAATATATTGAAATATTGCTAAATGACACCATATTTGGTTTGAATGGAGTAAACTGAACATCTTAATCTCCAACTAGTTCTATATGTACGGTAAATGGTATTATATTATAGGGAAATAAAAAAGGCTAGTCAAAAATGGTATTTTGGCCTAGAAAATAAAACCCATATATATACCAGTAAGTTTGAAGTGTTATCTTGTACAAAAATCACCATTTGTTATCTTAATCCAATTAACAAACTTTATTATCAAAGGAGCTAAATATCAGAGAAGTATTTCATATTTCAGAAATATTTAATGAAATAAAAAGTGAAAATAATACATGAATGTGTTATATAGTTATTAACGTAGTGTCCACAACACAACTGCATTAGTTAGAACTAGACTTATTAATTAACAATTAACATATTGATATATTCTTAAGGTTCCTCTTACTCAGTTTTAAATACCACATGAAAATTGACTTTCAATATATAACATAAAACTGACAATTGAAAGATTTTGAATAATATGTATTAACATGTCGTTATGGGGTGTTATTCAAAGTCTGAAGTTATAGTTCAATTAAGTTTTGTAACCTTACATGTTGAATTGAATATTTGGATAATTATAGTGATGGTCAATTGAAATCATGTTACATTTCCTTGAAAAAAACTTTGAATTAAAAAAGCTGTTGCGGACTCTACAGCGTTGCGGACTCTACAAAACACAATATATCTGCCAGAATTCCAAGCAACACTGAGTTAAAGTCTAATATTTTTTGGTAGATAGATTAGTAGCTGCACTGGCTTCTTATATGTAAAATAAAAGAAATATAATTCATAATGCATTCCAAAATAAGCACATGTTGCGGACACTACAGAATTTTGGGACATTTTTATGCCAGTAAGAAGAAAATGTGTCATTTTCTAAAGTTTCGAAGAATCCACTCAAACTTTTCTATACAGTTTCATTTATCATTTAACTCTATTTTTAAAAAGAACCTAAAGTAATAGTAATGCATTAACATATTTTTTTATAATTGCAAGTTCAAACAGTAGAATTACATAAAATTTCATAACGTATCTGCATTTTCACATATTTCAACATTATTTCGTTAATATTTTGTTGATTTACATAAAGTAAATTGCATATAAAAGAGGGATAATTTCACAATGATTTGACATCTATGACTAAGAGTTTCTATTGTAAATCTTCTGAAACAAAAACTGGATAACAAAGCCATTTTTCAGCTGCAACAGCATAACACATAATATACCCCATATTTTCAGTAGTAAATCTTCAATATTTTTATTGTATAAAAGATAGGAGTGTTGTATATCATTTAACTTGTTAGGGGTACCATTTGGTCATAATTTGGTCATACTTGTTAAGAGTTTAATCATATATTTTGATGCAGAGTGCATTATAACATTAGTGAGTATGAAAAATCACAAATACTGTGAAAATGGCGTTAGGTAATTTAAAAATTAAAAGCTCTTTCACACACCTATGATCATGATGATCAAAACAAGAGGCCCATGGGCCAAATCGCTCACCTGAGCATTTGGCTAGGAGTTCAGTATAAGTAGTATTAACCTACCCCTAACAGAAGGGGGGATGATTTGAACAAACTTGAATCTACACTAACTCAGGATGCTTCCATATAAATATTTCTAATCATGGCTCTGCTGTTCTTGAGAAGAAGATTTTTTAAGATTTTTCGCATGTATTCCTATGTAAAACTTTTATCATCCATTGTGGCCTCTTCCTACCCCCGGGGGTCGAGATTTGAACAAACTTGAATCTACACTACATGAGGATGCTTCCATATAAATATTTCTAATCATGGCTCTGCTGTTCTTGAGAAGAAGATTTTTAACAATTTTTCCTATGTATTCCTATGTAAAACTTTGATCGTCCATTGTGGCCCCGCCCCATGCACCCAAGGGGCCATGGTTTGAACAAACTTGAATTACACTACCTGAGGATGTTACCATATAAGTTTCATCTTTCCTGGCCCTATGGTTCTGAAGAAGAAGATTTTTAAAACACCCCACCAAAGAGCAAGAGCCACTTAAAGCCTTTTTTGGCCCTGTGAATTTTTGAAAAATCAAAACTGCTCAGTTTTGGTTGACAATGCAGTATTTATCATTTGGACTCTTGTTGACTGTCTATCTATTGAACATGACATAATTTTCTCTCTGGTCAATGTATTAAGACGTCATGAAATGCGTCATTTTTCCCATATCCTGTAAATTTCATTAAAAATGGCCAAAAGATGAAGTATTTTTTTCAATATTTCATATAGAGCACAACCTCTGATCCAAAATATGCAATTACACAAGGAAAGATCTCTCTGTGAAGATCATAAAACTTGTTTTAATTTTTGGATCGAGGGCTGTGCTCATATTTAAATTCTTTGCTAAAGGTTGTCAAATATGCCTGTTTTCTGCTAAATTCAAGAACAATGCATTTTCACAGCCTGTTTTCCAATACATGTATTCTCAAAAAGAAATTATGTTATAGGACATGAAAACACTACGTTTCTACTTTATTTTGATATATGAAATTGGACAGGGGTTGATAGTCAATTAATTAATATAAGGATAGGGCCATTTTATGCATAAAGTGAACCTAGCTCTTTTTACTAAATCTTAATTATCTCCCCTTGAAAGAGGGTGTGGCCCTTCATTTGAACAAACTTGAATCCCCTTCACCCAAGGATGCTATGTGGCAAGTTTGGTCAAATTGGCCCATTGGTTCTGGAGAAGATAATATTGTGAAAAGTTAACAACGGCGACAACATGAACAACGACAACAGACAACGGACAAATTTTGATCAGAAAAGCTCACTTGAGCCTTCGGCTCAGGTGAGCTAACAATAATTACAATGAGCTTGAATTTCATTCATAACCACACTTTCTTTCTTGTGTTTATTTTGGGTATATATTAAGAATATGTGTTTAAAAATGCATACACAGTCAAACCTTATCTTGTTATCTTGAACTAAATGGGACCAAGAATAAAAATGTTGAGGTATTTAATGGTTCAAGATATTGCGGTTAAAATGAAATGTAATATACCTTTTCTGCTGCCTCTGGGTCATCAGGATTCTTGTCTGGGTGACATTTTAATGCTAACTGTAAAAAAATAATAACTGAGTTAAATGAATCAGAGTAACTTCAACACAATGAGAATTTCTATTCATATTTTCACATTTATAACAATTCACTTTTTTTTTATGAAAATTCTCAAATTTATAAAATGCCTATTAAGATTCTGAGTTGTTTTGTAAATGTTTAAACATATGATAAATTATGAAAAATCATCTCAAGCTTCTGACTTATAAACTAGAAGTTTGTGATTGTCAAATTGAGTTTTTTTTACTGTACTGGGTAGTTTACATATGAATTTGCACAAAAAACATGAAATTCTACTGTTGTATATCATTGTACTTCTAGTGGTTGGTGTAATATGGACAGTGGCTATCGGCTTGGATATCTCTGTAGTTAGTTAGAGCATTTGATTTGTAATATTCAGGTCCAAGAATGACCTAGATTCAAATTCCCAGTCCAGTCATAAATTATCCCCTTTCCTGTTACATTTGGTGCCATGTACCTAGGATATGAAAATGTGGTGCTTTGGGCTGTGTGGAATGGGGGGGGGGTGCTAGCCTGAGTGGCTCAGTGTTTGGAGTACCTGATAGTAATGCAGGGGTCCAAGACTCAATTTCCAGCCTAGACCTTCCCTGCTTACACTTGGTGCCATTGACCATGCTGACCATCCCTGGACATGCAGGTGAAAGTTCTACTTGGGCTTACAGAAAGAAATTTTGTGGGTTGCCTCTTTGAGGGCAAAGAAAATTTAAGAAGGGAGGAATGTAGTGGTTGGGCTATATGGACCACGTCTATCAACCTTGATAGCTCAGTAGCTAGAAAACCTGACTAGTACCGGCAATACAGGAGTCCATGGGGTATGCTTCCCTTTCCAGTCATAAATTTTCTCCTTCTCATATCTAAATGTCTTCAACCATCATAACACCAACCTATTCTTTCTCTGGAATGCCCCCACCAGTCACTTTCAGGACAAAGGGCAGCACCAAATGTAACAGAAAGAAGAAAAATCTGACAGACTAAGCCAAGTTTTGAATCTATTTTTTTTTTTTTTAATTACCAGTAGACCATTCATCACCAGTACACTCTTCGTTTTCTATTTGTCACTCATGAGAGGATCGAAAGCAACCCAATTCAGGTCACGTTCTGGTAACCTTTGGGCCAACAGATCAGCTTTTTGCCTCTGAAATCTTCGGTGAGATTTTTGGCTGCATTGGAACAGCAAGTACATGTATTACTAAAGCGGTCCAGGGTATTCAGATGGTAAATCGAGTGGCATTGTCCTAATCCCTCTGAACTCTAGACAGGTGTTCTACAAACTGAGGTATCTTGCGCCCGGTAATATTATAAATCTGTGTTACCACCATGACAATATAAACTCCTAACTTACCCTTCTATATGTCTTTCTTATTTCTTCATGTGGTGCACCCTTTTCAACTCCCAGTAACTCATACAAACTGTTTCCTGATTTTCTGTTAATAAATAAAAATTCACAAATCAAACAGTTTGTCCAAAAAAAATTGTATACCTTAGTCTTCATGTTTTGTAAAATTATCTATTAATTTAGCATTATCTGTGTTGACCTCTCCACAATTACAACACATCCTAATAAATGCAACTTATTACCATTATGTCCACATGATAAACAGACCTGCTCTGAGTCTGTGGGGCAAGAAAGAGTATTTTCTCTTTCTTAATAATACTGAGTTTATCAAATATTTCTTTTTTACTACTTCTTTTTTCTTTTTTACTTGTATTGATTCCCAAATTTCGATATGTGTCCAGTGTTAAGAAGAATATTAAATGTATAGAAAAACAGAAGATCTACACCTATTCATAAAAACGTCTCTGTTTATCCAGTTCTATTACATAAAGTAGCACATATGATATAGGCTAGTGACATACATCGAATTCATTTTTGGGCACTCCCCTTTTCCAACATTTAAGATAAGATTTACTTACGACAGATGTCTTGGACGATTCATTATATCCTTCAAAAGTGTCTGATAATATTTTTATCCGTAATCAATGGATCTGGTCGGCGGATTCACACTTAACCATCTCAAAATCAATAATATTAGTGCTCATGCCAATGTACAGGATGCGGCAGCCGTTCCGGAAAGACTTTATTTCGCAACCTTGAAATATGTTCAATGAAATTAAAATCTCTATTGTATTTACTCATAAATGGTTTTAATTGTTAAATAAAATTAGGAAAAACAGATAAAGTGCATTAACAAAAAAATGTTTCGCTTTACAAGCAACACGTTTTTCTCGTTTCCAGTTCGAATTTTACATAGAAGAAGGTGTTTCGTTATTTCGTCCTTAAGTAAGGTCGCCCTGAGATTTTTTCGTTCCAGCACGGATATAAATAATGTTATTTATGTCTCTGGTTCCAGATATCAATGTATATCATGCAGGGATCCAGGAATTTTTTCCCTGGGGTGGGTTCATATAAACTTATAAAAAAAAATCTGACAGCGATTTTTTGGGGCAAAGACAAAAATATAAATAAATAAATAAATAAATAAATAAATAAATAAATAAATAAATAAATAAATAAATAAATAAATAAATAAATAAATAAATAAATAAATAAATAAATAAATAAATAAATAAATAAATAAATAAATCAACGTCTCCAAACCCAAAAACCTATTCGGGAGGGGGGGGGGTTAGAAGGATTGATAAGTCGCTTTCCTTCATATAGATAACTCTTACCATTTTGCCAGGGGATACATATTTTCTAGTGAGAAAGGGGGGTGGGGTGGGAGGATCCAAAGGAACTGATTTTTAAAATAATTTTCTACTATATAAACTTAATTAATAATTGAATTAAAATTTCGGGGAAGGGGGTTGTCGGGGTTCCCCTTCTAGATCCGAGTATGTGCATACATGATTTTATATAAATCTATTCGGCTGCAAGTAATTGAATTGTACATGTTTGCACAACCAACCAATTCTTCCCACTCCCACCCTTCAAAAAATTTACTGAAACAGAACTGAAAAAAAAAACAGACAATACATTTTTACAGTTTAAAAGATCAAATTGGCCGTTCCGCATGTGTGTAAAAATGAGAAGCTTGCAGTCGCCAGCTACATGTATAACATCCCCCCCCCCCCACACACACACACGGATCATGCCCTAGGTTTTTATATGCTTTTGAGGTTAAACGTAAATATTTACATTTTTAAAAGTCGTTGTCTCTGTAGATCCGCGCATAGGTTCTGTCACGTGCTAGCTGAGCAACTCGCTTGATGAGGAGATAAAACTGTTACCTTATTTGTAGACGCATAGGTTCTGTCACGTGCTAGCTGAGCAACTCGCTTGATGAGGAGATGAAACTGTTACCTTATTTGTAGTTTCATCTACAAATAAGATAACAGCTTTATCTCCTCATCAAGCGAGTTGCTCAGCTAGCACGTGACAGAACCTATGCGCGGATCTAAAGGGGGGTCGGGGGATCCGGACCCCCCCCCGGAATTTACAGAGTTATTAAAGGTATATACTAAACCAACTTAAAGTGATCTTGGACCCCCGCCCCCCTAGAAAACGCGGATCCCCCTCTGGGGATCTGTACAAAGTTGGTACGAAAAGTCTTAGGTACATTGTGTATATGAAGCTTAAGAAGTAAACGACTACCCCCCCCCCCCCCCCCCCTCCAGAAATAGTTTTTTTCACTCTTGGGAAAGGAGTTTACTTTTTTTTTTTTTTTGCTTGTCAAGAATTTTCTAGGTTGGAATTTTTTTTTTGACTGGGGTGGACCCCCCCCCCCCCCACTGGAAAAAATCCTGGATCCGCGTCTGGAACCCCATGCTTTCTCGCTGTGTTGCTTAGTAATACAGGAGGAGGGGCCTACAGAGATTTCTCATTATTGAATAAAAATATTTTTATTGAATTAAGGATCATGAGAAAATGTAAATATAAGGATTTTGTTTTGGTTTTATGATGATGATGATCAATCAGTTTGCTCGCGTGATAATTTTATGCATGAATCCCCCCCCCCCCCCAACCCGGGGTTTCAATAATGTAGACCTCTCCGATATTTTATCTTATCAGACATTTAAATTATAAAAAAAAAAATGGAGGCAGTGACATTAAATTTATTACATCTATATTACATGTACCAAACCCCACCCCCCGAGAAAAAAAATAGCGAAGAATAATTGTTTTATTTTAAAAATCACATGTTCCAGCTACTTTAATTTCAGATATGTTACATGTATTGGGGGGGGGGGGGTAGAATTCTCGACACAAAGTCATTCTTTCGTTTCAGAAATTTCAAAACTTAATGAGTGTGTTTAACACATCCACGCAAATATATTTAGTGCACTTTCGTTCAATAAAATCCTATCTTAAACATCATGCACTATATATATTTTTAAAACAAAAATTCGTCAAATTGTCCCTGATATATATGTATTGTCTGTTGGGATTAGATAATCCAGCTCCAAAATATTTGTACAAAGTCAGTCTTGTGTGGAAGGCGCTCTTGGGAACTTTACAAAACTATTTTTACAACAAGACAAGAAAACCACTGTCTTCTTCATAAGGTATATACATGTAATATGAAATGTCAGTTAATCTTTTTGACTTAGTCTCAACTTGAATGGTGTCAAACGAAAACTTTTACAATTTTATATGTAAATCATTCTAGCTTAAAAAAAATGTTTCACAGACCTAGTTTGGAAAAGGACATACATGAAAATTTGATCGTTGATATTAAATTTGACTTTGACCATATGCATCAAGAAATCATCACTCTGTTAAAATATTTTATTTTCATGATTTCAAATAAAATACAGATGCATTGATGCATTTTATATACAGAAATATAATATCACACAAATGTATCTTGTACAAGATGGTACATATGTATTATTTTTTCAAAAAAAAAGGATTAATTAAAAACAAAAGGCCCAAGGGCCACAATGCTCACCTGATTAACTTTAGTTCTTCAGAAGATCTTAAAAATTATATTGTATACATGTATTTTCCTTGAAAAATTGAGACGGTCACCCGATATCATGGCATCACCTTAACTCTTGGAGCCTCTGAGTCCACACACCATGGGGATGCTCCAAAATCAATATGACTACAAAATGGCCTTTCAGTTATGGCCAAGAAAATTCTTTTCCTGTATATATGCATTTTGTAAAATTTGATCCTGATTTTAGCCATGATGAAAAATAAAAAATAAATAAAAAAATTAATTCACACAACTTGAGTATGTTTGCAAATTAATGGTTTCTTTAGAAGATTTTTAAAAAAATTCCTTATTTAGTTCCTTAAGAAATTTTGATCCCCTATTGTGGCCCCACGCTACCCCCGGGGACCATGAGTTGAAGAATTTAGAATTTACACTACCTTAGGAAGCCTTCATATAAGTTTCCCCTTTTCTGGTCCAGTGGTTCTTGAGAAGATTATTTTTTAAAGATTTTTTCGTATATATTTCAATGTAAAAATTTGATCTTTTATTATGGACCCAAAGGGTCCATGATTTGAACAATTTACAATCTTCAATATGTCTGGAAGCTTTTACATAAGTTTCATTTTTTGAGCCCAGTGGTTCTTGAGAAGATTTTAAAAGACTTTTCTTATATATTTCAATGTAAAACTTTCATCCCCTATTGTGGCCCCACCCTAAACCTGGGGGTCATGATTTGAACAATTTAGAATTTACACTTTCTCGGGGAAGCTTCCATAACAGTTTCACCTTTTCTGGCCGTGTGGTTCTGGTTCTTGAGAAGAAGATTTTTGAATGATCCCAACCTATTTTTGCCTTTTTTGATTATCTCCCTTTGTAAGAGGGCTTGGTCCTTCATTTGAATAATTTAAATTCCCCTTTACCAAAGGATGCTTTGTGGCAACTTTGGTTAAAATTGGCTCAGTGGCTCTACAGGAGTAGTTGAAAATGTGAAAAGTTTACAGACAGACAGGATGGACCAAGAACTTAAAATGGACAACCAGATGAACAGACAGTTGGATGAACACCAGACAAATGGTAATCAGAAAAGATCACCTGAGCTTTAATTCAGCTCTGGAGAGCTAAAAAACACAATGTAAATAATTAGAATATATAAATGCAAACAAATTTTTTCCCTGAAAAATATTATATTGATAAGTGCATGTCAATAAATAGAAAATATATACAATAATTTTGTTAAATAAAACTTGGAGACCTGCTCTTAATTGAAGTTCTGATTTATCAATGGATGGGATCTTAATATTTTCTACATCATAGATTGTGTATGACACCGCTTTTATGGTTTTCCAATCCACAGCGTATAACTTCATTAGTGACTCCTTCATGAACAAAAAAGCATGTCACACCTACAATATTAAATTTTATTTTTAGGTAAAAATCTAGTTAGAAAATAAAACATCTCAAATTGTTTCTTCTGTGGTACAAAGAATTCATTTATATAATTAATCCATGCAATTCTGTTATTATATTCTATCACTTAAAATTTACAGTATTTCATTTGTTTTCATTTAATGTTGAGTAAATTGCAAATTAGATATAGTACAATGCATTATTTATTGCTGCAATCATACTATATAGTCACTAATCACAGAGTTAGGGGTCTAACAGAATACAGTAAAACTTCATAATCCCAAATGCCAATATCTCGATTAATAGAGCTACACTGAAGTGCATTGGCAGTGCCAACCAATTTTTCTCAACATTTTTTTTTTACCCTTGTTACCTCAGTTCTGATGATATCTTTAAGTTTTATCTTGGTCCAGTCAAGTTAGAGATAATGAAGTTTCACTGTATATATACAATGTATTATAAGATCTTTATCATGTAAGACCCTGAATTCTTTGGTTACATGTAGCATCTATATACACTATATATCATGCATTTAATATGATAGGAAGAGAATTAAAACCTGTATTTTTTAACATTATGAGAACAAATTCCTACCTAATTTTGATACATCACGTATGTTTCTGTGTTCATCATCAAAGAAAATCATGTCCTGAAACCCAATTCCACTGTCTTTTTTAATCCTGTCAAAAGTAAATAAGAGTAAAAATTTATATTTATTAGGGATGTCAGATCGGTCAATTTTTGATAATCGGTTACTCGAACATTTTTCCGATCGAGTACCCGGGTACTCGGTAAAGTGTAAATACAAGTGTGTTAATTTTCTTTAGCCATGTTATAAAGCTCTGTCAAACCCCAAAGCTGTTTTTATCACGTTTATAAACGTATATAAACATAGATTCCCATGGAAATGATTTTTTTGTACTAAATTTATTTATCAAATGAACACAAACGACACAATTTATGCATCAAAAATTACAAATGGTTTACAATTCTTATTTAGGATCTATTTGAGCAATGCAGAAAGGAGGACAATCTGTTATGCAGATTTGTGATGATTAAACTAGGGAAAGAGAAGGAGGAACGTTGTTGGGATTGCTAATCTAATTTTTTTTTCATATGTTGGTTGTTTCCACATTATACACTAAACCTACTACGCAAACTGACTTCAACATTTTTTTTAAATCTTTCGTTATTTCCAAATATTTCTTAACTTTGGAATGGGAAACAGCATTTCTATGCATGTCTAATTTCGCTGCCGTATATTAACTAAATAATTTTAAAATGATTTGAAGATAACAGACCATACTTAAACGATGTACAATGAAAACTATCATTGAAGCCATTCAAAAATTAAGGACCGCAAAAGGTGAGAACAGCTGGGTGATTGGTCACTAATTACTGTACATACCCCAGCCACAGGCGATAACGCGTGTTTTACAGGTGTATAGATGACGACACGTTATTTACCGTATACATTATTATGTTCCCCAAACGAAGTTTGGGAACATATTGTTTTTACTCTGTTTCTTATTATTATTATTATTAAGGTCTTCCGTCTCCAACGGAAGACCTTCTTGTTTTCGTTCGGTTTCTTTTTCCCTATTATTATTATTATTATTATTATTATTATTCTTACCGATTTTGTGCACGCAAGTTCTCGGTAACGTCTGGACCGATTTTCATGAAACTTTCAGATCTGATAGGTATTGATCTGAACCTTATTGGAAATTTTTTTCGTTGATGACGTCACTTTCCATCTCGAGATATTTAGGATTTTCTGATTTTCAGAGGGTCGGCTTGTCCTGGAAACTCCTCCGAAACGACTTCAGATATTGAGTCAAGATTTTCAGTGAAGGTAGGGGAAGGTTTGTAGATTTGCAGGCAGGTGTCCAAATCTCTCTAGCGCAAAAGGCGCCGAAGCTCGGTAGGGCTCAAAACATGTCTCAGAAACATCTCACAAAATTTTACACCTTTTCTTTCATATCTTCATATATGTTAAGAATTTGTTAAAACATATAGAAGAAAAGTTGTGCAGAATGATACGACCTTTCATTTGATATCAAGAAAAAGGGGCTGACCCCTAAAATTAGGGGCTCAGAGGGGCCAACAGTCTTCAACCTATAACTCTTTAACGATCAATAATTTGTAATACATTACTGAAGCAAATATGCTTATCTTAACGATTTACGACAATATATGATAAGATTCTGATCATATATTACGTAATAAGGGGTCACAAGGGGCCAGAATGCTCAATCTTTGACGCTTTATATCTCGAAAAGGGGGAATATTTTGATAAGCAATACTGAACAAAAGATGGTCAGAATAATGTTCTAAACAATATGCACCCTTTCAATTTTTGTCAAACGGCCCCATTAAGGACTTGGAGGGGTGGCCCCTAAATATTTCCATTCAGCATATCTCCATAACGAAAAGAAATCTCTGAATAGTTGTTGAACAAAAAGTCTTCAAAATCACAAGACCTTTCATTTGATATCAAGAAAAAGGGGCTGACCCCTAAAATTAGGGGCTCAGAGGGGCCAACAGTCATCAACCTATAACTCTTTAACGATCAATAATTTGTAATACATTACTGAAGCAAATATGCTTATCTTAACGATTTACGACAATATATGATAAGATTCTGATCATATGTTACGTAATAAGGGGTCACAAGGGGCCAGAATGCTCAATCTTTGACGCTTTATATCTCGAAAAGGGGGAATATTTTGATAAGCAATACTGAACAAAAGATGGTCAGAATAATGTTCTAAACAATATGCATCCTTTCAATTTTTGTCAAACGGCCCCATTAAGGACTTGGAGGGGTGGCCCCTAAATATTTCCATTCAGCATATCTCCATAACGAAAAGAAATCTCAGAATAGTTGTTGAACAAAAAGTCTTCAAAATCACAAGATCTTTCATTTGATATCAAGAAAAAGGGGCTGACCCCTCAAATTAGGGGCTCAGAGGGGCCAAAAGTCTTCAACCTATAACTCTTTAACGATCAATAATTTGTAATACATTACTGAAGCAAAGATGCTTATCTTAACGATTTACGACAATATATGATAAGATTCTGATCATATGTTACGTAATAAGGGGTCACAAGGGGCCAGAATGCTCAATCTTTGACGCTTTATATCTCGAAAAGGGGGAATATTTTGATAAGCAATACTGAACAAAAGATGGTCAGAATAATGTTCTAAACAATATGCATCCTTTCAATTTTTGTCAAACGGCCCCATTAAGGACTTGGAGGGGTGGCCCCTAAATATTTCCATTCAGCATATCTCCATAACGAAAAGAAATCTCAGAATAGTTGTTGAACAAAAAGTCTTCAAAAT
The DNA here is from genome assembly GCF_033153115.1 of Saccostrea echinata. NCBI lineage: Eukaryota > Metazoa > Mollusca > Bivalvia > Ostreida > Ostreidae > Saccostrea > Saccostrea echinata. The sequence goes on from NW_026889750.1 coordinate 8,731,056, forward strand.
CACAAGATCTTTCATTTGATATCAAGAAAAAGGGGCTGACCCCTCAAATTAGGGGCTCAGAGGGGCCAAAAGTCTTCAACCTATAACTCTTTAACGATCAATAATTTGTAATACATTACTGAAGCAAAGATGCTTATCTTAACGATTTACAACAATATATGATAAGATTCTGATCATATGTTACGTAATAAGGGGTCACAAGGGGCCAGAATGCTCAATCTTTGACGCTTTATATCTCGAAAAGGGGGAATATTTTGATAAGCAATACTGAACAAAAGATGGTCAGAATAATGTTCTAAACAATATGCACCCTTTCATTTTTTGTGAAACGGCCCCATTATGGACTTGGAGGGGTGGCCCCTAAATATTTCCATTCAGCATATCTCCACAACGAAAAGAAATCTCTGAATAGTTGTTGAACAAAAAGTCTTCAAAATCACAAGATCTTTCATTTGATATCAAGAAAAAGGGGCTGACCCCTAAAATTAGGGGCTCAGAGGGGCCAACAGTCATCAACCTATAACTCTTTAACGATCAATAATTTGTAATACATTACTGAAGCAAATATGCTTATCTTAACGATTTACGACAATATATGATAAGATTCTGATCATATGTTACGTAATAAGGGGTCACAAGGGGCCAGAATGCTCAATCTTTGACGCTTTATATCTCGAAAAGGGGGAATATTTTGATAAGCAATACTGAACAAAAGATGGTCAGAATAATGTTCTAAACAATATGCATCCTTTCAATTTTTGTCAAACGGCCCCATTAAGGACTTGGAGGGGTGGCCCCTAAATATTTCCATTCAGCATATCTCCATAACGAAAAGAAATCTCAGAATAGTTGTTGAACAAAAAGTCTTCAAAATCACAAGATCTTTCATTTGATATCAAGAAAAAGGGGCTGACCCCTCAAATTAGGGGCTCAGAGGGGCCAAAAGTCTTCAACCTATAACTCTTTAACGATCAATAATTTGTAATACATTACTGAAGCAAAGATGCTTATCTTAACGATTTACAACAATATATGATAAGATTCTGATCATATGTTACGTAATAAGGGGTCACAAGGGGCCAGAATGCTCAATCTTTGACGCTTTATATCTCGAAAAGGGGGAATATTTTGATAAGCAATACTGAACAAAAGATGGTCAGAATAATGTTCTAAACAATATGCACCCTTTCATTTTTTGTGAAACGGCCCCATTATGGACTTGGAGGGGTGGCCCCTAAATATTTCCATTCAGCATATCTCCACAACGAAAAGAAATCTCTGAATAGTTGTTGAACAAAAAGTCTTCAAAATCACAAGACCTTTCATTTGATATCAAGAAAAAGGGGCTGACCCCTAAAATTAGGGGCTCAGAGGGGCCAACAGTCATCAACCTATAACTCTTTAACGATCAATAATTTGTAATACATTACTGAAGCAAATATGCTTATCTTAACGATTTACGACAATATATGATAAGATTCTGATCATATGTTACGTAATAAGGGGTCACAAGGGGCCAGAATGCTCAATCTTTGACGCTTTATATCTCGAAAAGGGGGAATATTTTGATAAGCAATACTGAACAAAAGATGGTCAGAATAATGTTCTAAACAATATGCATCCTTTCAATTTTTGTCAAACGGCCCCATTAAGGACTTGGAGGGGTGGCCCCTAAATATTTCCATTCAGCATATCTCCATAACGAAAAGAAATCTCAGAATAGTTGTTGAACAAAAAGTCTTCAAAATCACAAGATCTTTCATTTGATATCAAGAAAAAGGGGCTGACCCCTCAAATTAGGGGCTCAGAGGGGCCAAAAGTCTTCAACCTATAACTCTTTAACGATCAATAATTTGTAATACATTACTGAAGCAAAGATGCTTATCTTAACGATTTACAACAATATATGATAAGATTCTGATCATATGTTACGTAATAAGGGGTCACAAGGGGCCAGAATGCTCAATCTTTGACGCTTTATATCTCGAAAAGGGGGAATATTTTGATAAGCAATACTGAACAAAAGATGGTCAGAATAATGTTCTAAACAATATGCACCCTTTCATTTTTTGTGAAACGGCCCCATTATGGACTTGGAGGGGTGGCCCCTAAATATTTCCATTCAGCATATCTCCACAACGAAAAGAAATCTCTGAATAGTTGTTGAACAAAAAGTCTTCAAAATCACAAGATCTTTCATTTGATATCAAGAAAAAGGGGCTGACCCCTCAAATTAGGGCTCAGAGGGGCCAAAAGTCTTCAACCTATAACTCTTTAACGATCAATAATTTGTAATACATTACTGAAGCAAAGATGCTTATCTTAACGATTTACAACAATATATGATAAGATTCTGATCATATGTTACGTAATAAGGGGTCACAAGGGGCCAGAATGCTCAATCTTTGACGCTTTATATCTCGAAAAGGGGGAATATTTTGAAAAGCAATACTGAACAAAATATGGCCAGAATAATGTTCTAAACAATATGCACCCTTTCAATTTCTGTCAAACGGCCCCATTAAGGACTTGGAGGGGTGGCCCCTAAATATTTCCATTCAGCATATCTCCACAATGAAAAGAAATCTCTGAATAGTTGTTGAACAAAACGTTTTCAAAATCACAAGACCTTTCAATTGATATCAAGAAAAAGGGGCTGCCCCTCAAACTAGGGGTTCAGAGGGGCCAAAAGCAATTCATCGATAGCTCTTTGATAATGTATATAAAATCAAAGGATTGAAATCTAATTAGGGAAGTCTATATATATTATTATCTTATAACAAAGATCATAGTCAAAATCATATCTCATCTTATCGAAAAATCGGACGGAAGACCTACTCGTTGCTCGCAACGAGATCTCATCTAGTTATTATTATTATTATTCTTTTTTTCTACTTTCTTCTCCGGTACTTTTTTGTCCGGGAGTGTTCTCATAGAACCTCTCATCCGATTGACATGAAACCTTTTTAGGGTTAATAGGCATGTTGTGTAGGTGTGCGGAACGAAGGTCATTTTGCGCGCACATGCATGCACGTGCGCGCGCGTGCATTGAGTGAAATGACTGATATACTTGATAAAGCCGTAACTTTTATATTTCTTGATGAATTGCTTTGAAACTCAAAATATAAAGATATATTAGTAGTCTAGACAAGTTGACATGGTCAAATTAGCATGAACTCACGCGCATGCACATGCGCTCTCCTCTGATTGGCTGATACAAAAATCTCAATAATTTCCTTGTTTTTTGACGAAATACCTTGAAATTTAAAATATAAGTATATATTATAAGGTGCTACAACATGTTACATAGGAAATCTCTTGAAACCACGCGCATGCAGGTGTGCTGCAATCTGATTGGCTGAGACTTTAAATGTCTATAACTCATTTGGTTTTCAACAAAACATGATTAAATTTACGACATGGATATGCTCATAGGGCTCCTACATTATGATACTATCAAAATTGAATGCAAGGCCATGCATGCGCGTATGCTGAATTCTGATTGGCTAATACTTAAAGGGTTACATCTCTCTTGTTTTTCAATGAAATTCTTTAATATTTAACACAAATGTATGTATTGTGAGACACTATAAGAAAATTAATGTGAAAAATGTAGAATCAAGCACATGCGCTGAAATTTGATTGGCTAATACCCATATGGCTATATCGGAGTAGTTTTCCAATGAAATACCCTTATAAATAAAGTGTCCATCTATACTACAAAAGTATTGTCTAATTTATTGAAGCTTGTAGGGAATGGGGCATCATAAGGAATTGGGGAGTCGTTTGGGGAACATCTGTAACGGTTCCCGTTACAATTAGCACTAGTTTAAGTTATTTTTTGATAAAGTTTTGATAAAAAATATACATCCGAGTAACCGAGTACCATTTTTAGTATTCGATACTCAGACGTTCGATCGAGTACCCGGTTAACCGGGTACTCATTGACATCCCTAATATTTATACATACAATTGAAACTTCGTTCTCTGGAACATCAATATCTTAAATACCATGGAAACAGTTTGCCAGTGCATTTTCTCTGAAAGTGCAAATGACTGCAGTCCTGGGGAGGGAGGTACTTCATGTAATTCGGAGTTAGATACCTTGTATTATTATAACAGAGTATACTGGGGAGTAAAAAATTTACTACAGAAGCAAGTGCCTGTGCTTTCATTGTACCAGTTGCAAAATATTCCTACAACTGATTTATATTTCTATCAAGTAAGTACATTTACTTAATAAAGCAGAAACCTATGACATCATGAGGGTGGAGATACATGTACATGTACCCTAAACCTTGCACAGGAATCATCCTCTGTTTGACGATTAAAACATTAAATCTATGTTTAAATACAGTCAAACCTCATTATCTCAAACTCAATGGGACCAAGAAAAAACTTGGAGATATCTGAGGGTTCGAAATATCCAGGGTAAAGGATTTCCCAATCACTTCGACATATCCACGGTATTCGAGATATCCATGTTTGAGATACCGAAGTTCAACTGTTGATTGTTTCTTGCCGACGCTGATATCTCTCCATTATGACTTACTGTGTTAGGTGGGTTGTTTTGGTTCCTGGATAAATTTGTACATAGTCAAAGTACTGATCCCATTCAAAGCATTTGATTAACTCCTTTGCTTCACTGGTGCAAGATGTTCTAGGATGAAGAGAAAAATATTATATTTAATTCACACTTTCTTAACTGAAGTATTCTTCATGACAATGAAATGTCTTTCAAAATCTTCCATTACATATATAAGTTAAACACCTGCCTTTTTGACAGCAGATCTGTCATTAATATATTGGTATGCTCTGTGAAAGACAACTATTCGTAAATACCTTGAGGCCACACCCACTTTAAATCCATCTCTCTTCAGCTTTTCTAAAATCCTAGGTACAGCTTCATAATAAGGCACATTATTTCCATGTCGATCTTTGACATCTGTTTTGCTGAAATACAAATGGTTTATTACAATTAATACTTTATTGATTATGGCTGAATATTTATTGCACAATCTTCAGTACAAATGTTTTTGTCCAAATTCTATAGTCAATCGACTGATCGATAGAGAGAAGGGGGTTAAGAGAGAGAGAGAGAATGTTTAGTGAAGATTCTTCAGATGATGGACTTCTAATTTTAAGAATTTTGAAAATTGAAATATACAGATTTTACAACCCTTAAATATATTAATTTTTCGCCACTTTTCGTCAAGAAAAAACATCTTACCTTATTTTCTTGAAAGGTGCATCATAGTGCGTGTCAATCCAAAAAGGCCACAACGTGTAATCTGCAAAAACAATGTATAAGAGTATCTGAAAAATAATTATTTACATCTAGCACAGACTACTTAGTAAAGTTTAATTGGTTGTTAAGCTTACCTAGGTCAAAAACAAGTAATTTTGGTTTTCTTTCCATCCTTAAAGAAAGTGAAAGTAGAAGTGAAAGTTGACTTTTAGACAAGTCTAGCAAAATGTTTTCGAGGTCGAGAGGAAAAACATTAAACCAAATACGGTTTAAAGATGCCATTGTCGCATAATTTACGTTCCGGGTAACTTAGCGTTCCGGCCGGAACGCTAAATACCTATAATATTGGTTCCGGGCTATAATAAACGTTCCGGCCCGCGTAAGTTTGGTTCCGGCCATAATAAACGTTCCGGGCATCCAAGCACCCTTTTAAAAACTTTATTTATAATTAATATTTACAAATAATTTGGATTTTTTTCTTTCTCTTAACGGGTTATACGATGCAGCAGGATTTACACGTATATCGATTTAGAAGAAGTCCCAATATACGGTCTTAATACATGTACCAATACTATAATCCATGGAATTATACGTAATTATGTTGTTTCTTTGTAAACAAAAGAACGCGAAGGTGTGAAACTTGTTTACATTGATATACCCCTTCATGTTGTTTTATGACTCCCTTCTATCGATACAATGTGCATTCATGCGAATCGCTGTATGTCACTTCCGCAATTTTAAATGAGTTTTAGGCAAAGGGCACCCCGATCAGCTGGTAATGCAAATACAAGTAGATGAATTATATTTACGATTAAAAAAATTACTGGATAATATTTTGATATCTTTATATATATTTTTTCAAACACCCATTGCGTTTTTGTAAAGCCAACTATATAATTAAATCACATTACGTGAATGAACATAATAGGAGATGTGTGGGCGACGGACTTGCAAAGGTGTGAATAAACATTAATTTCAGCGGAAAATTTATAAAGTATTTAATATGAAGAAAAGCAATTTCCTGTAATAATTCAGTAAAAAATTTTGTGGATTTTTTTTTTCTCGGATAAAATTTATTTTTTAAACAGTCAATGTAATGCCAGCAAAATATGACGAACTTTAAAATTTCTAAGATCCCGATTCTAGCAAAGGTTTCAAGGTCACGGCTAAAAACTATTGAATAAAACTCAGCTCATTTTTATTTATACAGGTAAGTGCACTTATCAACATTTGTAATAATAACTCTGAAGAGGAAATGTAATACAGATACAGATTTGTATTTTACAATCCTGAGAAATTAATAGTATTGTTGAGCCTGCGCAAAATCCTACCCCCCCCCCCCCCAACAGGGGGCAGAAAACTTAGCCCGACTGGCTAACGGAAGAGGCATAGATATAATTATAATTTACTTAACAATTTGTTGAATGTAAGTATGTATTTTGATTTCCGCTTAAATGTCACATTTTTCACTAAAACGTCCATTTTTCCCCGCTAAAATGTCGAACGCCGAGATTTATATACCATGTATTCAGAACTCAGTTTTCAAAAGGCATATCTGAATGATATATTATATAAATAAACGAAGTTTCAAAACAATAATTATTTGGGAAGAAGAAGAGATTATTCTGTAATTCTGTTGGAACATGTTTTCCGCTATAGAATGCAGTGGAAAATGGAAAATATCCCCCTCCCCCCGTGAAACTAAAATGCGGCGTGTAATTTTCGTTAGTTTAAAACTGCACAGCTCCATTTAAGTTAGACGAATTAGGCTTTCATCTTGTAATCTTGAAAATGAGACAGGACGTCATAATAAAATACTTAAGGAGAGTGGAATGTGTAGAATGTGTTCAAGTGAACATGCGTGGATCTAAAAATAATTCAGGGGGGGGGGGGGGATGTTGAAGATGAAATGAGAGTTGTTATAACGTACGAACGAAAACTTTAACTGGGAGGGGGCAGTGGTGAAGTAGAGGATGAATACCATTTTGTTTTAAATTGCCTGCATTTTGAAAAGCTTCTATAAAAATATGTCGAGAAGTATTACTGACAGAAGTCGTCTTTTTTTCAAATTTGTACAATTATTAAGTGCTCACAAGGTCCATGATCTCTGTAATTTTGGGACATATATCCATTATGCCTTTAAGTTGAGAAAAAGTTTTTTTCTTATATGATATGGTAATTCTCCATGATATAATTATATATTACGGTTGAGTCATCTATAAAAACTACCATACAATGCCATTGTGTATTATTTTGCATTGTTTGTTATTGTTGAAATGCGATAAGATATATGTCTAAAGCAATTGATAATAATATATTTTTAAGGCTAAAATTGAAAGATTATGTGTCAAAGACAGGGTTACATACTCACATTAAATACTGGAATTGTTTTAGATTAATAGTTAAAAAAAAGTTCAAACGCTTTAACGTAAACACATTAGGTAAAGTGAGTCGTAATAAAAAACAAAATGCGTTTGTGAAACACTGATGCTCCCGCACGGCAGTCTTTTGTGAAGGGTAAAGTTTCTAAAGTGCAAGTTAAACTCTAAGCTCAAGGTCAAGAGATCAAAAATGTTGTTTTCCAAAAAAGGACCCGTATCAATGAAAATACCTGTGAAATATGAAAGCCCAAGAACCAACCGTTCAAAAGTTATATATGGCCAAGGTTATAGTTTTTAAAAAGTGGGTCAAACTCAAAGGGTCAAAATCAATGATACCCAGGGAAAGGACCCGTCACATGAAATATACATGTGAAATATAAAAGCCTTAGCATCAAATGTCAAAAGTTATGGCCAAGGTTAAATTAAAGGTTTTTTTTTTAATAGTTCAAACTCCAAGGTCAAGGTCAAAATTGTTGGTATCCTAGAGAAAGTCTTGTCATACACAAATACACCTGTGAAATTAAAATTACATATACTCTGGCTATTGTAACCTGGAACGTCTACTATAACCGTTAACTTGGTCCCGGGTTATTTTATCTTTGTTATAAAGTGGGAGAAAATGAACAGGTAACAAATAACTTTGAAATTACTCTTATATAAATATTGCATATAGTTGAATGCACCCCAAGAAAACCATTGTCAATCGAGGCGCAGCCGAGGTTGACAATGGTTTTCGAAAGGTGAAAATTTTAAATGTTAAACGCAACTACATGCAATATTTATTATATTATACTGAATTTTTATACAAATACATGTACACATAACAGTGTTGCATGTTGCTACGCTGGAATGCGTGGCTTCATCATTCAGCGGGTAATCGTGTTTTTTTAACAAAATAATGTTTCTCGACGAATCAGTTTTAACTAATTTACATGAAAGTATAATATCAGAAATTGTAACCCGGAAAATTATTTGTGGTTCCGGGCTACTTCATCTTCGTAATAAAGTGGAAAAGAAACAACCTAGTAGCAAAGATATTTGAAAATACTCTCAGCACTTCCAACCCAGAAAGTTAATTATGACCATAAATTGGTTCCGGGCTACTTAACCTTCGTAATAAAGTGGGGAAGAAACAACCCAGTAACAAAGATATTTGAAAATACTCTCAGCAATTCTAACCCAGAACGTTAATTATGACCATAATTTTAGTTCCGGGCTACTTTATCTTCGTAATAAAGTGGAAAAGAAACAACCTAGTAACAAAGATATTTGAAAATACTCTCAGCAATTCTAACCCGGAACGTTAATTATGACCATAATTTTAGTTCCGGGCTACTTTATCTTCGTAATAAAGTGGAAAAGAAACAACCTAGTAACAAAGATATTTGAAAATACTCTCAGCAATTCTTACCCGGAACGTTAATTATGACCATAATTTTAGTTCCGGGCTACTTTATCTTCGTAATAAAGTGGAAAAAAAACAACCTAGTAACAAAGATATTTGAAAATACTCTCAGCAATTGTTACCCGGAACGTTAATTATGACCATAATTTTAGTTCCGGGCTACTTTATCTTCGTAATAAAGTGGAAAAGGAACGACCTAGTAACAAAGATATTTGAAAATGCTCTCAGCAATTCCAACCCGGAACGTTAATCATGACCATAATTGAAGTTCCGGGCTACTTTTTCTTTGTAACAAAGTGAAAAATAAACAACCTTGTAACAGAAATATTTGAAAATACTCTCAGCAATTCTAACCCGGAACGTTAATTATGACCATAATTTTAGTTCCGGGCTACTTTATCTTCGTAATAAAGTGGAAAAGAAACAACCTAGTAACAAAGATATTTGAAAATACTCTCAGCAATTCTAACCCGGAACGTTAATTATGACCATAATTTTAGTTCCGGGCTACTTTATCTTTGTAATAAAGTGGAAAAGAAACAACCTAGTAACAAAAATATTTGAAAATACATAGCAATTGTAACCCGGAACGTTAATTATGACCATAATTTTAGTTCCGGGCTACTTTATCTTCGTAATAAAGTGGAAAAGAAACAACCTAGTAACAAAGATATTTGAAAATACTCTCAGCAATTGTAACCCGGAACGTTAATTATGATCATAATTTTAGTTCCGGGCTACTTTATCTTCGTAATAAAGTGGAAAAGAAACAACCTAGTAACAAAGATATTTGAAAATACTCTCAGCAATTGTAACCCGGAACGTTAATTATGACCATAATTTTAGTTCCGGGCTACTTTATCTTCCTAGTAAAGTGGAAAAGAAACAACCTAGTAACAAAGATATTTGAAAATACATAGCAATTGTAACCCGGAACGTTAATTATGACCATAACTTTAGTCCCGGGCTACTTTATTTTTCTAATAAAGTGAAAAAGAAACAACCTAGTAACAAATATGATTGAAAATATATAGCAATTGTAACCCGGAACGTTAATTATGACCATAATTTTAGTTCCGGGCTACTTTATCTTTGTAATAAAGTTGAAAAGAAACAACCTTGTAACAAAAATATTTGAAAATACATAGCAATTGTAACCCGGAACGTTAATTATGACCATAATTTTAGTTCCGGGCTACTTTATCTTCGTAATAAAGTGGAAAAGAAACAACCTAATAACAAAGATATTTGAAAATACTCTCAGCACTTCCAACCCAGAAAGTTAATTATGGCCATAATTTTGGTTCCGGGCTACTTTTTCTTTGTAATAAAGTGGAAAAGAAACAACCTAGTACATGTAACAAATATGTTTGAAAATACTCTCCGCAATTGTAACCCGGAACGTTAATTCTGACAATAATTATGGTTCCGGACTTTTTTATCTTCGTAATAAAGTGAAACAGAAACAACTTAGTTACAAAAAAGTCTTAATTTATTTTACTATTATCTTTTTATAAGGTGGAATACAATGAACAGGAAACAAAAATGTTTGATATTAGTCTCAGAAATTGTAACCTGGAATGATAATTATTTTTAATTAAAAAAAAAAATTAATTTACAATTTTACATTTTTGCAGATGCTATAATTTAAACTCCTCCCTTTTTTGGAGGGGGGGGGGGGGCTCAGATAATTAACTAACAATTTTTTTAATAATTTTTATTTTTGGAGCTGTTATAACCTCCTTTTTTTCAAATTTGGGGGAGGGGGCTGAGATTCTTAAAAAAATGGAGGGGTGTTACATTATTGCCGCTTGCCTTTTGCCTACATGTATAATTACATGTATTTTCAATTTTTTTTTCTCCACAAATTTTGATATTCATTAAACATAATGGTATGTATAAAACGATAAAGTTTTAAAGTGTCATGAAAATTGTCATTTTCTTATTGTGTTTTATGTATAAAAAACACCAAGGAATAAAAGTTATTTCCCAAATATCTTAAGGGGTGGGTGGGTAGGATATGCATCGAAGTTACAGAAAAGTCCATTTGAAGGCCTTTAAAACATAAAAAAAAAAAATCATTTAAAATTTGCTAAAACCTTGATTTTACTAAAATATTTGAGCTAATTCAGTTTACCTCACTGCTATTTTCAAAATCAACATTGCTGGTCTTTACTTTTCATATTTCAACCTTGTTTTTTTTCTTCCTACGGTCTTTAAAAAACAACAACAACATAATTTTCATTAATTACTTGTGTTTGTTCATTCTAAGGGAATAAACCATATCGTTATGTTTTCATGTTTGTTTCATTGCAGAATAAACCACATATTCCTGAAATAGCCATTGTTAATTTATCACAAAACTATAAAACTATCTTCATCAGTGAATTATATTTTTTATGTTTGTTTATTTCTAATGGAATATAAATCATATTTTCATGCCAAGTGATAATATCTATGAGGAATGGAAGCCATGTATTCGAGGCTCGACATTGTGGAATTTGCAACACTTGTAATATCATTTAAACAGAGAATGCATCTCTGTAAATACATATAACATTTTGTATTTAATTCTTTACTTTATCAGATTATAAAATTAAAATTTACTGATCAAATCTATCTTTGACATTATGCTTCTTTCTAGGGTTTTGTAATCTCAGTCTAGTTTATCTTCTATCCTCATTACCCTGTAAATACCGGGTCAGCGTGCATTCAAGCGAGAAATTCACACCTGACATGCACTAAATAAACAAAGGGACTTAATTTGTATGCATTAGATAAACAAAGCCTTTCTTGCGACCAAATTTTATTCGGTGTATATGTATCAGAAAGCGTATTTCACGATCTTTACTTGGACTATTTAATTCATTTATTTTTTTAAAATGGCTGTACAAAAAGGGCATGACGCCTTATAAAAAGAACATTGCGCCACATGAGAATGGCATGCCGCTGCGCCATGCTTAATCCTCAAGGAAAAAACTACTTCTATGATTCAGTGTAGAATGAAATCTGGCAGATAATAATTGAGAGATACCGCGATTCGAAGATTGCAGCCATGGCCGGAACCAAACTTACAGTAAAATCCGGAACCAACATTATGATTTTAAGGTTCCGGCCGGAACGCGAAGTATCCGGAACGTAAATTATGCGACACCATCTCTTATAGAACTTAGTCAAATGATTATTCATTATATGCATTATTTTTAATATCACCTCAATTGCAAGTTTATTTTAGTATGTCACAGGGACTCGTCCACAGGCACTTGTTTCGGCAAACGAAAAAAATCATTTCCAATAGTGAAAAACAAAATTTGTTTACGTTTTATTATTAAAATTACATCGTAGTGTTTTTATGGAAAATAAAACTATGTGCCTATCACAGGCACCTCACGTTGCTTATTTTAAATTTTCTTTCAATAAAAAAATATATACCCCTACATAATTTATTAGGTAGGGGGTATATTTTTGATTAAAAGAAAAATAAGTAACGTCAGGTGCTTGTTTTGCCTACTGTTGACTAAAGCCACTAGTATTTTTTTGTTTAAATCTCTGAAAATTAAAGTGTTGTTTATATCTATCCTTTTATCTATCGACCCCCCTCTTTTTTTTTTTTTTTTTTTTTTTTTTTTTAACTTTTCGATACTTGTCGAGGGGCTTGTTACGATCAATTTGTCCTTTTTTTTTTTTTTTTTTTTTTTTTTTTTTTTTTTTTTTTTTTTTTTTTGCTTTTGACCACCCCTACACTATAAACAGTGATAAAATACACGTGTATTTTATAGTAAATATTGTTCGAAGATAAATATTGGGACAAGCCCACAGTCACTTCATTATTATAATTTTTCTGTAATATTTTTTTTTTTTCAAACCAATAGTATAACAGTAAAACAAGATATCTAACTCCTCAGAATCGCAGTCACACTTTCAGAGAAAATGAACCAGTTGGCAAACTGTTTATTTCCATATTCTCTTCTACGATAATTTATCTACACAACCGTATATGGCATACATGTTCTTTTCTTTAATTTCTTTGATCTCCGTAAATAGTGTCAAGACTGAAAAAATCGTCTCACACCGTGAAAGTGGTTTGTACTAAACTCTGGCGGTAAAATGTTTTGGATTTTGATTGACTAAAAATCTGTTTCTAAAATTACTAGGGAAAAATGTCTTCCGTTTTCAATAAATCGGAGGTGATCAAAGAATTAGAAAGACTACATAAACAATAACATGTTTAAAATTAAAACTGGGAACAGAGACATTAAAAACATTTTTTATTTATATCTCTGCTGGGAGCAATTCTTCAGAGAACAATTAAAGACCTTTAATTTTTTTTTTTTTTTTTGGAGGTGGAGGAGGTGTCCATATTTCATGATATTAGATATATGCTTTGATTAACATTCATATGAGTTCCTTCTTCATTTTCAAGTTTTTATTTCATATGAAAAGGCATTCAACTCCGGAAGTGAATTTGAAGTTAAAATGACAACGATGAAACCACTGAAAGTTTTGTTCCAAGGAAGCTCTTTCTCTTCAAAGTGAATTATTTCAAAGAAAACTCCCATGTACACATTTGACATATATTCTAACTTCGCCTCATAGAGGTGACACTTTGAAAATACGATTTCCTTTGGTATAGGTCTCCAGAATTATAACAAACACGCTTATATGGCTAACTCTCTCTCTCGTGTAGAGTAGGAATTTTATGCCAAAAGAAACAGTGATTGGTCCATACGATTGTTCAAGAACTTTGGAGGAAAATTATGAATCTGTAACAAGAAAGGTATTAATAGTTGATATCATGTGTAAACGTGTTTAGTTGTATTTTTTTCCCCCAATCATGTTTGAAAAAAATATTTTTGTTTAAATGAATTTTGATTTTACTTCAGGAATTCTCACCCACAGGAAGGAGAGGCTTCAGAGGACATACAGAAATTTCTAGAACTGAAATGATTTTTTTTTAATGAAAATACATTTTAGAGACTATTGTAATGTCCTTTTTTGTATTTAATTTAAGTATGACTTTTGTTCTTGTGAAATATTTTAATTATTCAATTTTTTAAAGATTAATTTCAATGATCATTTGTGTCGATACGAGGTCTTGTTTGAATTTTTTTTTTTAGAAATATTCTATGCTGAGTAGAAGGAACGGGGGTTAAGTTGAAAGTAAGGAAAACTTATAGATATAACAAACGACAATTAGATAAAAATCAAAGCTGATTTAAGGTTTCTTGTAACCCTAAGGTCAAGGTCAAAGTTACTTGCTTTCATCATTGCTATCAGCAATTTTTCTAAGGTCAAAGGTCAAGAGTTCCATCGCAGATGTTTCATGTTTTAACGATTCTTTAGACTGGTCACGGTAGCCTAGTTTTAGGGCGTTTGCTTCGTGATCGAGAGACTCGGGTTCGATTCTTGTTCGCCGCGCCGCGTCAACTCAAATCTAAGACGTCAAGATAGGTAGTGACTATTTCGTCGCCAAGCGCCCTGCAATAGAAGTGAAAGTCAGGGTTTTTCGGATAAAACCAAAAACACTGAGGTCCCATCTCACGGTAGGCGTAGGTGCGATAAAGATCCTTCACTGGTCAATGACCCTGAATGTCGGGTATAGGACTAAACACAGGTACTTGTGGACAGGAACCCCCCCCCCCCCCCCGATATTCAACCCCGGGGCTTGTTGGGCATTTTTTTTCACAAATTATATTTATTGCACTTATTCATCATGTGTACCATAGGAAAAAGTCGTGAAAACCCCCAAATAATCGTTCCACACAAAAATACCACACTATACATTATAAGAGAGATGTAAAGTGGGGTATTTTTTGTGTGGAACGATTATTTTGGGGTTTTCACGATTTTTTCCTATGGTACACATGATGAATAAGTGCAATAAATAATTTGTGAAAAAAATGTCCAACAAACCCCGGGGTTGAATATGGGGGGGGGGGGGTTCCTGTCCACAAGTACCTGTGGGACTAAATTGGTATATGGTGACATCTCTATATGAATGAAATGGGACGTAAAACAATATACAATCAATCAACGATTCTTATCGAGCTTAGAAGAGTGGATCTTAATTTCTTCTGCTTTTAGACTATCACAAAAAGCTGAAAATCTTAAAATCTGCTCCTCAATACTGCTGCCATGAATTGTCTCGCATTGCTCTTTGGGGAATATCAGTACTAATTGGTCTTCCTTCCGCTTCTATAGAGTTCACCTTAAACTTAAACCTGACGAAATTTCTTTGCATGCAGAATTAAATAAATTATAATAAAAAAAACTATGGGGTGATAATATGTGTAATGGAGGTAGGCACATTTTATCAAAACAATATACTACTATACAGAATGACAATATGTACCGTCACACCCCTACGACCCTACCCCACATTTTGTGACATACCGGTAATTAAATTTCATACTTTTGGTATATAAGTATTAATTAAGTGAGTTCATCTTCTATAAATCGCCCATAGTACAAAAATCACATTTTCTACAATTTTTAGGAGTATTATTCTATCTCTATTGCAGATGCGCTTAATCTTATGAAAACCCAACACTTCCGCTGCATAGCATAAAACGTACGCTGCTATCAAAAGGAGCAACCTTAGTTTCATATAAAAGTTCATTCTTTTTGTTAAACAAATTGTACATTTCCCTTTTGTCTTGTACCGAAAATCTGTTTTTGAGTTTGTATATTGAAACTGACTCTCAATATCTATACAATTTGATCACAAAAATGCAGTTTTATTTGGTTTCTTTCACTATTTTTGAATACATATTTTCCCCATTTACAGTAAAATTATTATAATATTATTACACATATAGTATAGAAGTGCAGGGCATTAAACATTTGTTGCAATCCATACCGATCAGAGTGACAGGTGGGTCCAATGAGTCTGACATTTTGTCTGGTATATAAACAAGTATACAGTAAAACTAGTTTACATACTTGCTTCTGTACACACATGTACGACGACAATGTAATTAATGAGGATCGCAACAAACATTGATTCTGCATAAGCTACATGATAGCGCTTATTGCAGAATATGCATGCAAGTTGGATACTGGTGAATTAATAGTGTAGTTCATGTCATATTTTATATTTTTGATACAAGTATATGATGTCATATTGTTATGTAAAATTTGAAATTACCTGTCAGATTTTTTTTCTGCAAAATAAGGAAGTTTTGATACATTTATTCTATTGTAAGATCACACCAACTTTAAGAGTTGTGAATTTCTTCTGTCATTTAATTCTTACACCCCACCCCCCCCCTCGCGGGGGGATCCTTGATCCGCCCCTGAAATTTATGTGTCGAAACACCTCAACAGCCTCACTCACAGTGCATCTGTAAATGCACGTGTTCTTTTCTTTCTTTTTTTTTAAAGAAAATTTAATTAATTGTTCGTATTACGTCATGCCTTGGAGTCTGTTTATAAACGTAAAAGTTATTGCTTACATTCTATTCGACTGCATTTTGCTTGCGCATTCCAAATCATAAACATTTTGTCTAGAAGTACATGTATACACTCCAGGAGAAAGGAAATGCCAAATGCTCGAGATCACGAATTGAATTTTTCTAAATTGGTCCAACAACAGTGGATTCAAAAAAGATGTTTTTGACAAAAAAAGATGCTTTGCTTAATCATTGTCAAAATAAATATGGTTATTACAAAATACCAAGACTACATGTAACTGAGTTTCCACAAATTAATAACACCCTTCCTTCGCAAAAGAATAGAAATATCTATAATTATCAAATTACACAACTATCGCCAGCAACTGCAACATTTAGGTTACATGTACGATAAACACTTGATGTATAATGTGGTTGATAGAGAGTCTATTTGAAATTTGTTTTATTATGGAATTGAGAAAAGTTAAAGTTCCATTGCAAGACAAAGTCACAGACTTAGATTTAGAAACAACTACCAACGCTCAAAATACCAAATATCTACTGTTGTTTAGATGTAAGGACGATTTTTTTTCTTTCAACAACTCAGAATTCAAATGATAGTACTAGTATTTTTAGAAGATCGGTTGACAAATCAGACATTCTAAATGCTAAAAATATATAAGAAACCGCCTGTTTCGTGTAACAAATTGAATTATCTATGTCATAACCCAGTTCATCCTAAAATGAATCATTTAGGGTATAAATATTTATTTTAAAAATTCTTGGCATTTTCTGAAATGTTGACGTGACAGTATGGATATTGATTTGTTTGTTTGCTTTCTGCCTATAGGTATTTTTTAAGAAGCGTAGACGTTTACTTTTGTTAAGATTTACGAAGCTTATGATACACATATGACGTACAATGTATATTTGTTTAAAATCTGTATTTAAACATCAAAACTGTGAAAGTAGTTATTTATATAGAATTTGGCACTCAGTGTATTACATAATTTTGGACATTTCGTTGAAAAATACTACACAAGCAGTGTTTTGTTGCATGTACATGTAGTTTGGGATAGGAATATTCGAAAGGGCAATGTAAGTAATGCAATGATAACACGGTACAGTGTAAGGCGCTTGGCGTAATGTATTTTTTGTGGACCAATTTTTTGACTCTGTGGTATGACTACATGTAATATGAAATGTCACGACATTGTATTTTAAAACTGATTAGTTTATATAGAATTAATCATTAATTAGGGCGTTTCCATTTTAAACAGAATCTTGATTCTTGAACTATATACCACAGTCGACCATGAGTTATATAATTTGCATGCATATTCTAAATGACACATCTAATAGGATATAAAAGTCAAAACACAGATCTATATACATGCACATTTAATTTTGTTACTTAATGCATATGTATGTACACATAAAACACGTCCATGTCCTATTTCATCATACATTTTATCTGGATTTTTTTTAATATGTTCTGCTAAATGTATACTAGTACCGGTATATTCCTTGTAAGTCTAACACTTTGCTTGTCGTGTATGTACAGTGGCAATATATAAAGTTACAAAGTCATGGAAAATCCCCCGTACACTTAATTCACTAATTAATTATCACGTGACCATATTTAATGAACATGCCCGTAGAACGCGGGGAGGGGGGGGGGAGGCAGGGGCCCGCCCCCCCTTTTATGCCCCTGTATCGAAGATTCGGGGGTATATAGTTTTTGCCCTGTCCGTCCGTCTGTCTATCTGTCTGTTTGTCTGTTTATCTGTTTGTCCGCAAACACTTTAACATTGCCCATAACTTTTGATTAGTTGGAGCTATGGCTTTCATATTTCACATGTGTATTCCTTGTGATAAGATCTTTCTTTGGGTACCACCATATTTGACCTTTTGACCTTGACCTTGGAGTTTGACCTAGTTTTACAAAATTTTACCCAACTTAAACCTTGGCCATAACTTTTGAACAGTTGGAGCTAGGGCTTTCATACTTCACATGTGTAATCCTTGTGAGAAGGCCTTCCTTTGGATACCAACAACTTTGACCCTTTGACCTTGGAGTTTGACCTACTTTTGAACAACTTTAACATTGGCCATAACTTTTGAACGGTTGGTGCTAGGGCTTTCATACTTCACATATGTAATCCTTGTGACAAGACCTTCCTTTGGATACCAACAACTTTGACCCTATGACCTTGAACTTGGAGATTGACCTACTTTTGAAAAACTTTAACCTTAGCCATAACTTTTGAACAATTGGTGCTAGGGCTTTCATACTTCACATGTGTAATCCTTGTGACAAGTCCTTCCTTTGAATACCAACAACTTTGACCTTGGAGTTTGACCTACTTTTGGAAAACTTTAACCTTGGCCATAACTTTTGAACCATTGGTGCTAGGGCTTTCAAACTTTACATATGTAATCATTGTGACAAGACCTTTCTTTGGATACTAAAAATTGTAATCCATTAACCTTGACCTTGGAGTTTGACCTACTTTTGGAAAACTTAAACCTTGGTCATAACTTTTGAACGATTGGTCCTTCAACTTTCCTATTTCACCAGTATATTTCTTGTGAGAAGGCCTTTCCTTAGACACCATTATTTTTTACAATTTGACCTTGACCTTGATGTTTGACTTACTTTTGAAAAACTTTCACCTTTTCCATATCTATTCAATGGTTTCTGCTAGGGCTCTCATATTTCACAGGTATATTCCTCGAGATTAGATCTTACTTTGGGTACCAACATATTTGATTTGCATTTGAGAAAGTTTACCTTTGCTGTAAGTCGCCATACGGGGGCATCAGTGTTTCACAAACACATCTTATTCTGAGTATAGTTTTTTGCTATGGTTTTTGTGCAACAATTTTCATTTTATGCATTTAAATCTGATTCAAGGTTCTCTGAAGTCTTAGAAACGGCTTTGTAAAAATGTTGACATTTGTACCCCATAAAAGTACAAAACAAGTTGCTGCCCTTCAAAAAGGACTACAATGCGTGGACCATAGGCCAGTGTTTCTAACAGAAATCTGAAAGAAATTCTGGGTTGTAATGAAAATACGTGTTATAAAAAAATTCTTTTATCTTGAAACATGTAATTTTTTCATTACACATGCAATTTACGTTTCAGTCTAATTACTAAAACTGTAATAATGAAGGATAGAAGCACGTCATCTATATTGTTACTGTAGCCTTGACCTTTAAATGGGGTCATTTATTTATCACATATACCCCAACTGTTTTGCTCCAGCTCTGATTTTAATATATTGTCCAGTTTTTAGCAGTGTTGTTCTCCTTGAAAGAGTCATCTCTGTTGAAGATAACATACACCGGTATGATACCAGGCCTGTAGCACCCGAAAGGGGTGGGGTGGGGTGGGGTAACCCCACCTTCCTAATAACTTTGTCAGTATACACTTTACTATAGTAATTTACAGGTGTACCCTTAATATTGTTTTTGCCAGTGTAAACTATACATGAGAAATCTTAGCTCATTTACGGTCGTAACCCCTCAAGAAAGGTCACATGACTTTTTTTCCTTGTAAGAATTTGTTAGGTCCTCCTCCTCCCAAAACTGAAATTGCGTCTTACGAACCTACAATCAATCAATCGAACACCAACGAATGCAACTAAGATAAGCTGATCCTACCTACGCTAAAGTATGACGTAAAAACGTGATAGCGGCCCAAAGTCTCAATAATACATTGGAAAAATTTATACTTTATAAGTTTATAGGTATAGATTTATAGAAAGAAAGCGCAATTTTTAAAGGTGTATGTATACCAATATACATTTACTGACTTGGTTTGAGGGCATCTTGTCCAGAGAGCCAAACTGTTACGGTGCAGGCTTTCCATTTAGTAAAATTGACAGTGGTTTAAAAATATGGTGGTCCGAGGTCAGGGGCATTGTGTTTATTTGAGGGACTAGCTAATTATCACCCTCCAATAGTCCGTCGGACCAGTTGTATTGCACAGAAAAAAAAATTGAAAAGTATAAAAAAAAATTTAAAAATCAGATTTTTTCCCCTTTTCTTCTAAGCTGTTTCACATAGCGCATTATGAGCACCAGTTTACTAAAGAGCACAAATGACATCACCATAACGTTTGATATGAAAAAAAAAGTTTCAAGCATCAGTGTGATAGCATTAGATTGACAGCGTGATATAAAACAAGCAATGAGAAGAGTAAAATGTCAAAAAAAAAAAACATTGTTTCAGTCCTCTTCTTTTTAGCTCACCTCGACGAAGTAGAGATGAGCTTATGCTATACCCCCAGCGTCGGCTTTGGTGTTGGTGTCAGCGTTAGCGTCGGCGACCCGGTTAAAGTTTTAGGAGCATGTCCATTCCCAAGTAACAATAAGCCCTACCTGGACCAAACTTGCATGGATGATGCATCTACGGATGGACACTACCACACTTCTGCTTCGGATGCTTGATCTGACCTAGATTTTCCAGATGAGTGACCAGGTTAATGTTTTTGGAGCAGTTTCATTCCCAAGTATCTAAAAGCCCTACCTGGACCAAACTTGCATGTATGATGCGTCTAGGGATGTACACTGCCACACTTGCTTCGGATGCTCGATCTAACCTAGATTTTCCAGATGAGTGATCAAGTTAAAGTTTTTGAAGCTGGTTTGTTCCCAGGTACATTTAACTATAAGCTCTACTTGGACCAAACTTTCATGGATGATGCATCTAGGGATGTACACTAACCAATCTGCTTCGGATGCTGGATCTGACCTAGATTTTCCACATGAGTGAATTTTAGCCATATTTTAACCAAATTAGCATGGATGAGGTATGGATGGGATGGACACGTCCAGACTTGCTTGGATTTTGAGTCTGACTTACATTTTCCAGATGACTGACCAGGGTAATGTTTTTGGAGTAGCTATATAATATTATGGCTTGTTATGATTATGCTTGCATAGATGGTGCATCTACATGTAAGGATGTAAACTTCCAGACTTGCTTTGGATGTTGAAACTGACCAAAATTTTCTTGTTTAGGAAACGGGTTTAAAGATTTTCAAGCAGCTCTATTTTCAAGTAAATATAAGTTCTACTTAAACCAAACTTGCATGGATATTGATCTTGGGATGTACACTAACTAGAATAAAATATGATGCGAGATTTGCCTTACTTATAGATTAACTTTCGTCGAGGTGAGCTTCGTAATCTTTGATCAACCATGTTTTTGTTTAGCAATTGACTGGTGAATTAATATTATGGACTAGTGAGTTTTATAGGCTTAGTAGTCCCCGAACCAGTGAATGTTTAGACAAAATTTAAACCTCTACTGAGTTTGAAATATTTTTTTTACAATCTTTATCTCATAAAAATGATTTAATTTTTTTTTAAAATTTCAAACTAGAACGATCATCCATATCCATCTTTGTTATTGACTTCATAACAATTTGGTTTTCGCTTGTCGGAAATGCCCGAAAAGTGCTCGTACAAGGTTAACTTTACATACACTTGACATCCCAGAAATTTTTTTTTTTCTCCTTAGGTAATATATAAGTGTTCAATGAAGTAATTTTTAACAATAGCATTCAGTAAGTCTACATTCTGTCAGGAAATGCTTAATTAATCGTTGCCTAGCTTGATGTTACACAAGTGTGTGTTTCATAGTATATATTTCATTTTGAAACTTGTGGAACTACTCACAATTTTTGGAGACTTTCGGTTTCATTTGTGGTGATCATTGACTTTTTTTCTTTTAAGAATTTGCAACCAATATTCTTGTCATACATATAGTATCTATTCATGGAGGTTGAAAAAAGGAGATCACGGTCGATTTCACTCTAATCATAGTAACTCAAAAAAGGTGAAACAGAGTATTCTGATTAACTACTGTATCAGTGGAATTTTTAGAGAGACGCAAATTTAGCGATTTTTCCTAAAAAGTCGATATATCATTTTAGTGAGAAGTAATTTTAGCGATTTTGTCATACCAAGAAAGATAAGGATAACCTCCGACGTGGAATGAATTGTTAGCGATATTAAATTTTAGCAATCTCAACAACCTTGCTAAAAATGCCAAAATTGAATCCTCGCTAAAAAAAAATTCTGCTTATAATACATTATACTAGCATGTCAAACAAAACGTTCCAAGAAAATTGAATAAAAAGGCAAAAACTTTAAGAATGAACCGAAAAGGGGGATCCAACATTTGATGGACAGGGATGCATATTTTATCGAAAAAGAAAAAATAAACAAACAAACAAACCATGGTCTATTATAATGGGATGACTAATGAATATCTGTCCTTAAATAACATGCCCCATGTCATAATCTATTTGTTAGGAGGGAAGTTTTAAATTTACATATTTTGTAGTACATTCTTCTTGCAATTATACTTACAATGTGTCGTCTCTGTAGGATACAGGGATAATTTTGCATGGATTTCCATTAGGATGGCTGAATTCCCGAATCAAGAATCTTTTCTTAAGCCAGAAAAAAGGCTAGGTTCGGGACATGTAGATACTATACTAAATAATTGCGATTGGAAAATAAGGATTAGTCTGACATATATAAAATATCACCCCCCCCCCAAAAAAAAAGAGAAGGATTTTAAGAAGTTAATAAAATGTGGAATTTAAAAAAAGCTTTTTGAGATGTATTTTATATTGTCTCCATATATGAAACCTGTGGTAAATAATATCTATTGGCTAGATACCTCGTTAGACCATAACGAACCAAAATTGGGGAAAATTGGTTTCATGAATTTATAGATGTGTGTGAAAGACATTTACTGTTATCAGATGGTCATGAACCTTATTTCATTGTAGTGATTTTAGCGAATTAATCAATTTGGCTTTTAAACATTAATTAAGCGACTTCTTGGCGGCTGAGTGAAAGCCAAAGCAAATTTTGAAACGAAAAGAAAAAAAAAATCATTTGCAATTTTATGCCTTCGGGTGGAACAAGGAAACAATATGCATTAGTTGATTAGTTGCACATTAATGTGACTTAACGTAGACCTCGTATTCAGTATATGTACTTTCGGACAGGTTTTAGATTGATACGCGTGCACTTGCATATTCTTTTGATAACGTTAATGAATTCATCGACCTTAAACTACTCAAATATGTACATGCCAAGGATAACCCATGTGGACAACGTGTCGTTTAGGTTCTTGTCTTACTTTACTCTATGTTTAAAATACAACAACGAGTTATTTCCTAAAAAAGAAAGAGAAAGGGGGAACAGATCCAAATTACATTGTATATGTGCTTTTCGATCGATCCATCCATCGATCGATCGATCGAGAGAGAGAGAGAGAGAGAGAGAGTATCTATAAAGATGTCTCGCCAGTGTCTTAAGTTGCGAATTATTACTGTTAATGAAATAATAAAACATGAATACACCGCGAGCCTCTCTGAACAGTGACCAACTAGTCGCAGTCACGTGACCTATTAATAGCCATCTCTGCCAGTTTATGACCGGTCAATCATGTCTTGTGCAATATGTGCCAATACTTGTCAAGAAGTCACCAATGATTGGTAATGGCGATTCACTTGTTTTACATGTTCGTTAGATTTTTGCGTCATGAGTGATTATAGTGTATATACATGTACTATCTGAAGAGGTTTGAAAAAAGGTCTTTGAGAGGAAGAAAAAGTGGTGATTTTTTAACTCCGCCCCTACTAGATCCCTGTACCGATTTTACTCGAATTAAGAGAAGGTTGAAAAGGCGTGGAAGATTTATTTATGTTAAGTTTGTTCAGTCAATCTATCACATTAAGAGTTTTATCAACAGAGAGACAACAGTGCCTCAAGTAAAGAAGGGAGACTAAGTTTGCATTTTGTTAACGGTGTTAAAAAGGTAAGTGGAATATTTCTTTAACAACTTTGTTCATTTTTTTAACAGATAAAACATCTCTCTGAAAAAAACCCCTGTCAAATGATAGTAAAAATAGCAAAAGCTTTAAATTATCACCATTCTTTAAGCAAAAGTTAGAAGCGCAGAATCCAGCTGTATAGAAAAGTAGTGGTACTTGTTAATGGATGCAGAGATGAGAAATCTTTTTATGAACTTAACATATTTTGCCGAATCGATATATATATATATATCGTAATTCACTAAATTATTCAGGGCTTGGTCAAGAAACTGGCAAATATTTAACATTATTTCTCATGTAGCAGTGCTAATCAAAAGTATTTGTTACAGTCATATTTAGAATAGCATTTCGCAATTCCTTGATAGAAATACATGGTCATTATGTACAAATAAGAAGAGATAAAGAAAATAAAGAACTACTATCAGTTGTTAAAAAATTACGATGCAACACTTGACAGTGAACTTGAAGAAAGCAATACTAGTAGTATTCAACAATAGCAAAACTTAATTTTAATGCTTCGATGACAAAACGATGAGAATTGTGTGTCATACTTTGGTCACAAGAAGAGAGGAAGAGACCCTCCTTTTTTTCCTTTTTGTCATTTGTCTTCGTATCTGCCTGAACGAATATAAGTGTGGTCTCATTAATCAAGTTTATTAATCATTTTGTACATATAATTAAACATAAATGCGACAAACTTGGGACTTTTTTCAGATTTTGAAAAGTCTGTCATGGATTTAGCCCCCATAAAGAAACTTAACCTTATTTAATATAATTTGTAAACTTGGGTGGAATATTAAATTTTATGATAATGTTTGCCGATCTGAAAAGTAAGCAAACGGTTTGTTCAATGAATATATGTGCACAAGAAGGGCTTGTTTAACTTGGCATTTCAAATTGGTAAAATATGACGCGTCAAATAAAGCTTGTAAACAAAAGAGGTACACTATACATTAATGGATGGTGATTAAGATGAATATTTTGAAGGAAAAAAATCTGATGTTTTCTAATAACCTTGGGTAAATATACAACGTATGAGTGCTGTCCAAAAAGTTCGTGGACACATGTTAAATTTTTAATTAAAGGAAACTACCAAGTGTGTGCGATAATGTTTAGTACAGACCAAGATTAAATAGATATGTAAAATTCAAAGCAATACACATTATTTTACTAACGTTATCTGCATAATAAACGCATTTTTTGAAAAAAAAAAAAAAAAAAAAAAAACAAGATGTGTTTGTGAAACACGGATGCCCCCGTATGGCAGCTTCAGGCGAAGGTAAAAGTTTTTAAAATACAAGTCAGACTCCAAGGTCAAGAGATCAAAGGCGTTGTTACCCAAAGAAAGGACTCGTGTCAATGGGTATACTTGGTAAAATGTGAAAGCCCAAACTCCAACCATTTAAAGGTTGTCGTCAAGTTTAATGTCTTCTATAAGTGGGTCAAACTCCAAGGTCAAGGTCAAAATTAATGGTACGCAGGGGAAGACCTTGTCATAAGAAATACACTTGCAAAATATAAAAGCCCTAGCACCAACTGTTAAAAAATTATGGAAAAGGATAAAGTTTTTCAAAAGTAGATGAAACTCCAAGGTCAAGATCAAAATGTCAAAATTGTTGGTATCCAAAGGATGGTCTTGTCACAATGATTAAACCTGTGAAATTTAAAAGCCCTAGTGCTAATTGTTCAAAAGTTATGGCCAAGGTTAGAGATTTTTAAAAGTGGGTCAAACTCTAAGGTCAAGGTAAAAATAATTTACACCTATGGGAAATATTGTCACTATGAATACAAATGTGAAATATGCAAGCCCTAGCACCAACTGTTGGAAGATTATGGCCAAAGTTAAAGTTGGGTAATTTTTTGCAAAAGTGGGTCAAAGTCCAAGGTCAAGGCCAAAAGGTCACAAATATGTTGGTACTTAAAGGAAGGTCTTGTCATAAGGAATATGCATGTGAAATGTGAAGGCCGTAGCTCCAACCAATCAAAAGTTATGGGCAATATTAAATTTTTATCGGACAAACAGACAGACAGACAGGCAGCTAGACGGACGGACAGGGCAAAAACTATGTACCCACGAATTTCGATTACGGGGCAAAAAAAATCAAAATTTAACGTCATGAAGACGGGATTTCGAACAGTGGTGTTCCATTTTTGCAACGCCTCCCAAATTGTACACACCATCTGAAAAAACTGTTACTGTCTACAACAGATCATTAACGCATAATTTTATGATGCATGAATGGACAAAGTCACTTTTTTGGGCCTTTAATTCTTGCTTCTTTTTTTTTTTTTGGTAATAATTATTTTATTGAAGAAATTTGAAATTCCTTTTCTTACATTAGGCCTCTATCAAGCTTACATTACATATTGAAGGAAATGTTAAATAAAACAGATTTTGAGAAATACATTTAAAAAAACCTAGCTGATAAAAAACAAACTTAGCTAATCAGTGATCATGTACACAATCAGGTAAATGGTCAACTCGATCGTTGCCATAGTAACTCAAGAAGAAATATAGTAAAGATTTGAAAAAAAAAAGAAAGAGTTGTTCCCCGTTAAAACAAAAATGAAGGATTTGATCCTTAATGTATTTTATATAAAATCGCAAAACTTAAATAAAGCCCATTTTCCGGGACACTGATTCTACTGTTTATTTTGCCTTTCTGCTTCATTGACGTCAACATGAGTCGCCGAGACAATGGGTGTATTACTGTATACGAGATGATCACAAGAGAGTGACATAACAAAAGTTGTAATATATTATCACTGGGAAAGAAATCAAAGATGTTCCGAAGGATGAAGAACTGGGTGAGTTATCTATTTGTGTATCCGATCGGACAATTCCATTGTGACTGTCCACATTTCCTTCTCTCGGGCATGTAAAAACTCGAACCGGTTACGTCTTGTTTGTTTATTTTCCGGATTCTAGAGGCAATGGCAATATTCAGAATGTGTTATAGAAATGTTTGTTGACCAGGCAATGGCTTGTTAATTATACCATTATCCGTGAGGTTAATGTGTTAGAGAATTTGGCAGATACTTTGATGCTATATGTAACATGAAATTGGCTATATCCTTTCATTTGAGACTTCAAGTTGACTTAGTTGAAAAAGCCCTTCTCTCTTATGTAAATTTCTCTTTCGAGAGCCAATTTTGAATTCAAATTTTAAAATTTACATGATATAAAAAAAACGGCATTAAAGTTGTAGATGTGGCCACTGGGATATATTTAAAAAATTCTCAGAACTGCGAAAGATGATGGGAAATAATGAAGCCATAATGATGACATTGGTTCAGTCTGTCTGTTCAGATGCATATCAATCGTTGTAGACAGTTTACAAGTTGAAGCTATTTTCTGCTCTTAAGTGGGTAACGCGATGGCTCAATCATGAAGATGCAAGGAAATGCGTAAGAATGACGAAATTGTTGGGTCTTAAAATTTCTTTTCTATTTCAAAATTTCCTGATTTTATTCTTATTTTTTGAAGTTGCATAATCCATTATTTCCTTTGTCCCGTTGTTTTCCAGTTATACAAAATTAGAATTAGTATTCCATGAAACAAAATCGAGGGAAGGGGATTTATAAATGTCCCGTTTCTTCACCTTTTTAAAGTTTTAAGTGCATGTTCTTCGATGAAAAATGAATATATAATTTCGAAATCAAAAGTTTAAAAAATATTAATTCCATTTTTTTTTTTTTTTTTTTTTTTGTTGAAATTCTTAATTATTTTTTTAAAGCACATTTACGAGAAATTAAACTAATGTTTTCCTTCCTACTCATTCATTTACATGAAAACTTGCATTTACTTACATGTAAGTAAAACTTCGACCTTTTTGTAAACAAAGCTTTGTGAATGAAACCTTGAGGGGTGGCAGCACTTGTTTCCGGTAATTTAAAAACAACCGTAAAAGGAATCGGAAATTGTGCCTGTAATTAATGAGGTGGTTGATCTGGCATATCCTTTAAATATACAGAAAAAGGCACGATTTATACTTGATATAATACATAATAAAACAGCTGCAGTGTCCATTTCCATTTCCTCTTCTTGTATTTAGTAAGCAATTAAAATAGGAAGGTTTGAATTAAAAAAAAAAGAAGAATTTATTATATTCAGAATTTCCTGATACAAACATTGCATATTTGTATCTAGTATCTTTTTTTGTGTCATATATGAAGTAAGCAATCTCAGACAGTCCCATACATGTATTTATTTTGTGCACGAGGAAAATATACTTGATATACACTGTACATGTATTGTTGAACACTGTCCTCTTGTTTCTTGTACATGTATATGTGATTTATACTACTGGCGTGTTTAAGAGGCTATCTTTCGGATTGTAAGTGTCTTTAAGCATCTTAAGATACAACTATAAGTCCAAAGATCGTAAAAGCTCTCTTGAGATAGGTATATCGTAAAGATTCTTCTAACGTGCTTACCCTTAGGACCTTTTAGACTACGTCCTAATGTCATTTGGAGACCAGGGGATATAATTATTAGACAATGCAGAGGCGGTAAGCAGATTGAAAATGACTTTCAGTTTCTTCAATATCAAGAATAAAAGAGGATTGACCGTCAAGCTGAGACAATATCTTTCAATATAAAGATTTTAGCATTAATAATTCTGATTGAGAGATTTTTTTTAAATACCCACTGCATGGAATGATATTAATTAAAACAAATGCACTCAAAAAACTTCGGCAGCATTTTCATATAGAATTTTTCTGATTTTAATGACTTTATACACAAACTGAGTACTTTGAGATACATAGTTTTGTTTATTGGGTTGATGAACTGTTGCAATGCTCACTAAAAAAAGGATAATGTTGGAATATGTGTAAAATTACTCTACCTATTTTTTTGGTCTGAATTTAATAAAACGTCACTCAAACTAACCCAAGGATCATAATTCTTAGGAGAAGATAGGTCAAGACCCCTTTTTTGAATTGCCCCTGGTTTGTAATGTCTTTTTCTGAACGATGCAAAAGTTCATCATTACAAAATGGGTATTGTTTCTAATTTTTGGAATACTCAAAGGTCACAAGAAGGCCACAAAATATGTCAATTTCCGGATTTTCTCGATTTTTATGCAAATTTTTGTCAAATTTACATCACATTTTGTTTCAGGAAACAGAGCACAAGCTTGTTTATCAACTAAATTAAATTTGTATATTTCATGCACTAGTATCAGCTAGATGCATCTTGTGTATAAAAATCACAGATAGGCAAGCTTGTGCTCCGTTTCCCAAAGTGAAAAGTACCTCAAATTTGACAAAATTCCATCAGAATTGAGGAAATTCGGTAAAATGTCCTACTTTAGCACCCTCTTGTGGCCCCAATGTACAATAGTGCTGGTTTCAAAACAAGCAACATTTAAAATTCTTAATTGCAGACTACATAATTTTAACAATATTTTGTTTTTTATTTAAAAATGGGGCCAAATTCGGCCGTGACGTGCACCATAGCTTGCCCTTTATTGGTGCTGCCATTCCTAGTAAGTTGCATGCAGTTTTTCTCTCTTATTAAAAGTACAAACCAGTAGAGCTACAGTCTCATCAGAAACTTTCATAAATGCATTTATACAGTAAAAAACAAATCAATTTGTTATTTATTTGTTTCTCAAACAACAAAACTTTAGTTTTTACTTAAATAGGCGATAAGCGCTCCAGTTTCTTGGACGTTTTTGATACATGTATACATGTAATTATATTAAGATCGACTGCTAACGTCTATTTATTGAGACTCAGAATAAGAGAAATTGGGTTGCGATACTTTTTTTTCTGTGGAAAGAACTTTACTCTTCTTTAAAATTGAATCTCAAGCACGGAAGTCATTATGCAATATACATGTACGTCAACTGTGTGTGTAAACGGGAAGTAAAAGATTTTGCTCGTTTTTTGTTGTTTTTGTTTTTTGTTTTTTGGTTATGTTAAAAATATCTTAATTCTCAAGCTTCAATTTTTTTTCTAAATTCAAATTAACAGAGATAAGCTCTTATATTTCCGACATTCTATTACAACAGTCCACTTTTAGTTTCAAATTTTCTTTCAGGACCCACCTGCCGACAATATTTTGTTGATCATCTTTTTTTCCATCTTTAGAATTAAACGACTGTTAGAGGTCTGTCGATTTCCTTTATTCCTTGGGTGGTCCACATTTTAAAAAGATCAGAAGTAATACAATGGATGCTTTCCTTGTCATCATCAAGTAACTCGGTATTTTAACCTGTTTTTCAAATCACACTTGTATCCCGAAATAACCATATTGAATCAAAAAATTCTGATCTCTTTAGAATAAAAACACACTTATTTCAAATAATTTTACCTTCTTTGAGGCAACCGAAAAGTCCATTTTTTTCATCAATTACTGAGTCCTCTAGTGTACACATTTTATTCTATTAAGTATTTGTTTTCTAGTTTTATTAAAGGTGATAGACTGTGCGTTTCCTTCGATTTTTATTTGAATTGCGGAAATCTGCATGGAACTATTTGCGTCTTCAATAAAACTACATAATCCATATATTTTATAAAGTTTTAAAATCACATGTAGTGGTGGTGGTTGGCCGGGGGGGGGGGGGGGGTGTTGTTGTTTGGACCTTTCTCTGACTTATTGGTAATTTTTTTGTTAAATGCTGGAATTTGCCATGCAGTGCTCAACTAACAATTACAAAGGGGGGGGGGGCAGCATCTAGTTGAAAATATACATATTAAAACTACAGCAAAAGAGTATACTCATAAAAAGAAAAAAAGTTGGGGGATAGGGGGGTGCCCCCTCCCCATCCCGCGTTTTATGGGCCTGAAAACAGGTGCTTTCGAAGAATCAGGCCATGAGAAAAGCCCTAGCCTAGTAAGTTGTCGCTCCTTCCTACAACATTATATAACGTCCCTATATATAAAAACAGGTGGTTATAGAAATGACTTGAGCATGATATACATGTATACAATTTTATGGTGAAATCAGCACTTATGAACACTCAAAGTTAGCTGTCAGAAATGTTAAAAATTCACCAATTTTCGGGGCTTCGCCTCTACCAGATTCTCCTGCTCTATGTGCTTCCACATCAAACAAACCCTAAATGTAGCTACGCCCCTGTGCATGTACATGTATCTATAGTTAAAAATTCTCAAATGACGTATAAGGATCAACTTTTTTGGGAAATTTTGTGCGTTAAAAAATACACAATGTTCCTTGAAAGAGAAAATTTCAATTTTTGTTGTTTTTTTTTAATGGAATCGTTTTAATCGTAGTATACTTCCTCGTTTGAGACTGAATTTGTACGCTATGTCACCATTATTGAACTCGGATTCGACAGTTTCAGATTAAAATTTTCGCCGGTAATAAAAAATAAATCACAAATGTTTATTCCCAATTTGCCAAAAAATACAAAGAAATTTTGCTACTAAAGAAATATCAATAAATAAGAATCACCTATTAATACGATTATATGCATTTAATTATTCCGTGTGGATGCGGTTAGTGCTACATTTTTTGAATGGTTGTAAATTTTTTGGGATTTCTACGATGTGTTTTGTTCATGATCGAAAGAAATTCTTGGCATAAAATACCACCATAATTACACGATTTGTCGGATTTCATGAAGTTATACATCACTTGACGGGGTTTTGATTGATTTGATGTGAATATATTGGGACGGAAGCAGTACTTATAACTTGGACATTTCCTTCATGGAACAGGAAAAGGTAAATATTTATTCCCAGTTTAGTTTTGAAGACGTGATTTATGCAGATTACCTGGACAATTAGAAACGCTGTTTTGTCAGGTCAGTTGAATTTAAATTTCCATCACTTTTCCAAAGATTTTAGAGATTTAACATATTGGAGTTATCTTCCTTGTTTCAATGAACTTAACATAAGGCAGATGCATATTTCAGAAAATGTGTTATGAACGAAATTGTACTGGTTTTTGAATGTCCCTTTCTATTGAGAGGAGTTCTTGTTTTCACAGTATGCGGTTTGTTTTTTGAAGTTTTATATATAAGAGTTCGGTAGTTGAACATTTATTTTACTACTCCTTCTTTTTCACAACGTTCTAAAATAATCACTGTATTTCTATAAATCATAGACTTATGCAGGGAGTAATTTTGTACTCTTTACATTCAAACTTCAGTAAAGTTTAGTTCCTTATTACACCAGTTTAGTTCCTCAGAAATTTTATTGAAATCTTTTACAACATTAAAATTCTCCACGTAAAGTTTTCCTTTCTGACTACAAATTTTGTCTTCTCACTCATTTTACGCGTACATCGACTTAACATTACATCAACGATTTTTCCCGTTATTATTAGACAGTCTGGTTTTAATAAATGAATCCCTTCAAGTTTCACTTTTAGTTATCCTCTACTTCCTATGTTTACATGTTTATGGTCAGTGCTAGATGTAATTATTTGCCCATTTACCCCCACTTATCGAGAAAATCAATTTCACACGCTGAAAACGATATCCCCATCCTACTTTTAATACCAGATACGTCTTGTATGTTAATGTCCATTCCTTGATTAATTGATCGACGTCTCGCTGTCTTGCTTAGACAAACATTCAAGAGATGGTCATTTATCGTCAAATGTCGTGAAATCTATAAGGAATAATAGCCATTCTTAATATCACGCGCGACATCTTGATCAGATATACACAATGCTGTATATTGCAGTCACATATACATGAACGTGATATATACATGTGTCTATTCAAAAACTTGGAGTGAAACAGACATGATAAATAGACTAATTTCACGTTTACAAAAGTTATTTCCCTTTGAGGGGTCAATCTGGGGTCAACCGGCGTAAGACACTGTTTTCCCTCTAGAACGTTACCAAATTTTGGGGGACAATATCTCGCAAATTTAAATCCGTTTGAATATGTTCATTATGTTTTTCATGTTGCCCCACACTAAGGCAATACAGGAATGGGTCAAAATTGTCCGATTCCGTTTGAAGGTTGAAAATATTTAAATAAAATTAAAAAAAAGTATTTTATCTGGAAATTATTGAAACTACAAATTTCAGGACGCGTTTGATTGATACATCCTAGCACTTTCATAAAGCAAACTTTATCCTTGATACTTAAGAAAAGTAAAATTTTTGTTGTGTATTAATGAAATATATTCAAACTATAGTCAAGAAAATTCAGAGTAGAAATATAAGAAAGCAAAACCAACTCACCAGTATTGTCAGTCCGTGCTCAGTGATGTGTGCAGAGTTTAACAAATTGAACGCACCCGGTGAAACGTAAACATTAACAATAACAGAGCTCGTGCCCTGTTTACAAAAACAGTTTACGTTTCACGGGTGTGTTCAATTTGTTAAACTCTGCACACATCACTGAGCATGGACTGACAATACTGGTGAGTTAGTTTTGCTTTCTCACATTTCTACTCTTTATTTTCTGGATTATGGTTAATATTTTTCATTAATTCACAACAAAATCTCTACTTTTCTTAAGTATTAAGGATAAAGTTTACTTTTTGAAAATGCATTGATGTGTCAATCAAACGCGTCTCGAAATTTGTAGTTTCAGTAATTTCCAGATAGAATAAGTTTTTTTTTTATTTTATTTCCATGTGAAATACTATAAAAATATATAAGTCATGATATTACACCGAAAATTTGAGAAAATATTAACTTCAAATCTGTGTCCAAGCACCTTTAAGTGAAGACAGGAAGATGGTTAAAAATGATGTTTGTTCTGTTGCCCAGCGAAAGCAAGCCGGGGAATAGTCCGAAATATCTGACGTTTTGCAGGCTTTTTCACGATTTTGATATTTTACGTGCCAGGAAAACGTCAGAACCGGCGCCATTACGAAAACTGGAAATTTCGCCGTCTCCAATCGGAGTTGATTTTCGATACCTGGAAACCGAATTAAATGTCGTTTTCACAATTTATCAATAGCACAATACTTCTAGTACTCACCAATATCGACGAAAAGAAAACATCACTCATCATTTCGATACGGGACTTGAAAGATTTTAAAATGCACGAAATGATAACAAATCTCGACAGTCAGATAAAATGTTTTCATCGGATTGTTTATTTCATAAACAAACCATAAAAACGATGTTGGTGAGTACTAAAAGCATTGTACTATTGACAAATTGTGAGTTTGACATTTCATTCGCTTTGCAAGTACCGAAAATCAACCCGAGAATGCCGCCTCTGGTTGGAGGCGGCGAATTCCCAGTTTTCGTAATTGCGCCGGTTCTGACGTTTTCCTGGCACGTAAAATATCAAAATCGTGAAAAAGCCTGGAAAACGTCAGATATTTCGGACTAGCCGGGGAAAAGATGTGTCCTTAGTTGAGCAATTTTTTATGAAACATCGTCAAGTTACAAATAGAATAATGGTTGAATATCTTAACAATAATAAAATTATTATATCCCTAAAATACCGTTTACTTTAGACTTTAAATATATGAGATATGATAAAAAGAAGGCGCTCATACTTTATCCACATTGGATAAACGACGCTCTCGAGACAGAGGACTCGGGTTGTGATGGGTCACCATACTAATTGTGGGAAGGAATATCCTTATTCACCCATCCTATTGCCGAGATTTGGCCATTTCTGACAGATGGACTGTTCTTGTTATAAAAAATAGCTTGCATGGTAATCTATTAGCTACTACGGAGCATGTCACGTGACTGCCTGTGATTCGCGCATGGGTAGAACGATGGCAGATGTGCATTAAAATCGGAGAGGACTACTTTAAAAAATAATAAACACTGAAACCTCAATTTATTTCTTTTAAGGAAGCAATTCAATTAGTTCGCGAACTTTC
Source organism: Saccostrea echinata (assembly GCF_033153115.1). Taxonomy (NCBI): domain Eukaryota; kingdom Metazoa; phylum Mollusca; class Bivalvia; order Ostreida; family Ostreidae; genus Saccostrea; species Saccostrea echinata. The sequence goes on from NW_026889750.1 coordinate 8,766,134, forward strand.
TGATCACCCAGCGTACACCACTGATTTATCCATTGATTGAAATAGTCAATGAGAAATGACCAGGAAATCACTTAAGAAAATCATAGAATATACTGCCAATGTAATTAATTTTCCACCTGATGTTTTATATTCTAGTATACAAACATGAAGTCTGATATACATTGTAAACGTGGAATATATGCACAGGAATATTCTTTGCGGAAATTTTCGTTTAGATATCAACCAAAAATTATTTGGAAAAGTACATACAAAACATCTAGTGACTTCGGCTTATGACCTTGTAAAGCAAATAATTAGTTGTTTGCCTCCATCTATTATCCTTAAAAAAGTGTTAGTTAAAAAAACACATGAACATGCTATCGCCCCGGAAACATATGTTGCAGGGTTTTTAGGTTAACCTTTTGGCTTTTTGCTCATCCGATAGATTACATATAAAGTTTAATTTTTTTCTTGAGAGAGAATTGGAAACTTAAGCGTGATGGACTGATTATCTGGCTAACGGACAACTACAAATTAAAGTTTCCCACGGGGGAAGAAAGAGAACCGGCTTCATGTATTTCTAAGTGTTTTACTTAAGATGACCATAAAGTTCGAGATTCCTAGCACTTACGTGTATTGTTATTGTTTAACAATCTTTATTTATTATTTATTTTTTTTGTACATGTACATTTACTTCGCAATAATTTTTTAAGTGGAATCCTCAAATTGCATTCGGTGATGTGATTTCCTAATGCTTTTCCTCCAGTATTTTTTTGACAGCCCTTTCACAAAGGGACCGACCCAGTAAGACCACACAGTTAACGCTATTCTTGGGACTTTTATAAATTACATGTATGAATCTCTGGCACAGTTTACGTTTAGAAGGTTGGAAGGTACATCATTTGTACGACCATTGTCTCTTGCTTCTAATGTCAAGCTCACTTATAGTAAGAAAATATATATATAAAAACTCGCGCGCGGATCGAATTGTCGAAGTAATGTCCAATATAACAATTTTTATATGCTTTTTGTTCTGTTTTGTTTTTTCTGTTTATGTTTTCATTGTGTTTGTCCCGCAAAGCAGTACGAACTTCCGTTAAATGCAATCGAATACCCCCATAGTTTGTCATTTAATTAAGATATGTTTCAGTTTACACGATTTCAATGTAATTTTTTTGTATACTAAACATTGTATTTCCGGTATTTTGTTCAGATATGACAAATCAACATGCATGCTATTTTCTTTACACATCCAGTGGTTGTGTTTAGCGGGGTTTTCCCCCCTTAAATTACGTATCATGAGAGTTTCTGTAGGGAGAGAGAAAAAAGTAATACCTATAGAATTTATTTGTGTAAATCTCTGCAATTCAGCAACTGATATTTTGTTGGAGATAGCAAACTAGTTTGAAAGTACAAAAAGAAAGATTGTATCTTTGTAATGCCTAAGAACTAGAAGATTACGAGACCATTTATTAGCTGGATACATGTATATATATTCATTTTAACTTTAGACGGAGTTCATGTCTTCATGTCTACTTTTTGGTTTATTATGCAATAAACATATGGTTACATTCAAAATTAGAGCCAGAAAGTCGCGATGCTTTAAAAATAGTCTGTTCCAAGTTAATTATAGAAAATGCATTATAAAGACATTTTTTCTGCATTGCACTGGAATGCATGCATGCATCCATGCGGAGTTTAATATAAACACTGTGTACACATTTTGACAAGCAAGTTTAATGTATGAACACCTGTATCATGCACTTCAAATACTGCAGATATTTTTTTTTAAGTTCTTAAAAATATTACACAGTGTTAAGATTTCATACCATGTTGAGAATATGAAAATGAGATATTGTTCTATATTTCTCTTATATTTCAATTTGGACTCCAATTTCTTGTCTATTGAGAGCCCTTTTCCCCCACCTGTGAAATTAACTTACAAAATGTTATTGCAGGGGCCGATAAGTTTACGGCCAGTTTCCCATTTCAGATAGAGTCAGGCTGTTTTTGTACCTCGCTTTACATGGAGCGATTTAGGACACAAAAACAGTATATGTTTTTTTTTCGGGGTATCAGGTTACTCTATACATGAAAATACAATACCATGTTTGTTAATTCTATCTCGAGCTTGATTAGATACAGCCAAAAATTCGTGGGGTCGATGTCCAGTTTGCTGATGTGGTATTTGGCTGTCTCTAGCGAAAAGGCTAGAACCTTTTAAATATTCCGACAGTTCAAAGAATTTCAACATGTTCAAGTTAATCTTTGAATTACGTAGAACCATGCTTACTTCTCTTGGCCATAAAGATCATAATCCAAATATTTTTGCAGAATGGGATTTAAATAGCTTACTTGTTACTTAAAATACGCCCACTATTTTTTTTTTTTTTTTTTTGTATTTTGTTGTATGAATGTGTCCTAAACTGGAATCTTAGCTTTGTCCACTTCAACTGAGATGGTTCTCGCTGTGAGCGAGAAGTATACGTTTGAAATCTCGCGCCTCATTGAGTATTGTGAATAGAATTTGTCCTATATTTGCCCTCCGGAAGCGCGACTCTCATCATATTTTACCAGAGAGTGTGTCAGTGTTGTATAGTTACCTGATCGTATGGATGCGGAATTATAATGAGTGAATCTGTTTGACAGTTATAGCGCGAAACTAACAATAATGGCGGTGAGTTTATATAATATATGTCAAATTTCTTTTTTTTTTATCAGTTAAATTGTGATATTATTTATTATTATTATTTTTTAATATCGTGCAATCAATTATTGCATTCTCATCCTGCCTTATGAATGCGAGGCCTTAAAAGTTTTCTTAAGAACCCCTTTTCACTGAGGATTAACAGTGTTTGTAGGCCTGTTTAAGGATTATGTTTAAACATATGGGGGTTCAAATCATGGTCATTCAGTCATCATGCCAAAAGCAGCAAATCCTCTCTCTATTTGATTAACAACAAAAACGTTTTAATTAAATGGTAAAACTGCTGTTTCAATAGCAACTTTAATATTTTTCTTAAATATTTTGACATATTCTAAATCAACACAAGTGTGTACATAGACAAAACAATGAATATTATAGTATACTCGTAAAATGTAAACAAATGTCAAACTTGATGTTTGTTTTTGACGGAAATGGTAGCAGCTTAGCATATGTATTTTAAATCGTTTAATTCAAATCGGAGCAATATATAAAGGTTTTATCTGTTCGAATTGTAGATAAAATTCAATTAGCTAGGTATATATAAAAAGTCCTATCTGATAATGTGTTCATTATTTATTTATTCGTCTCCTACTTAAGATAGACTTTGTGATGGAGGAAAAGATACTGACTATAAAATTTGATAAAATGTTATATTAAATCGGGACAAGAAATGAAACTATATGATTACTGAACTAGACGTCTTATGTTCTAGCTTAGATGCAAAAACAAAACATCCGAAAAATTCTCTGCATGCGTTGCCTGATCCTGCAACACGGGTAGAAAATTTGAAAGAAACCACCCAATCAGAAGAAAAGACGCGGTGTTCTTGATGGATACTGACTTCAAATTGCAATTTAATACCTTTATAATTGTTGCGCTCGGTCACAAAGGCCCCAGGCCACAATAAGATTTATATAAAAATGAAGCTGCTTATTTAAAACTCTCATTCGTGTGTAACCTTTTGAAACTAGGCACCCTTTCTTTAATAGTGGAACATTTTGATCAAATTTTAGCGAATCCTTTTTATTGTCAGTTAACTATAAAATGACAAATTGGGGGTTTAAGATACCGTATCATTATAAGCTGTTCACAATTGAATAACATTTTAGGGGTTAAAAATGATAATTTTTGATATAGTCAGCCCTTTGAAATCTCATTAAAAAAAAGTCGTATGTAACGCAATTTCACAAATTCCACGACCGATATTTTCTTTCTTTTTTCGTTATAAAAGCCATAAATTAAATTCGGCTTAAAAACCATTCAAGTTGAACGATTTCCATACGAAAGATGACATATATTTTTAAATACATTAGTTTACTTCATAGTGAAAAAATATTCTGAATTTCAATTAAGATGTATGTAGTTTTTTAGCTTCTCTGTTATCTATCACATATCATAGACTTGCTCTCACATTCATGCGAGTCTCAAATGCAGTATAGAATTATCATTTTGCGGTTCTCTCCACTTGACCTTTTCTCTGACCTTTTTCCGGAGCTGTGGTTTTGATATGGATCCGCCAAACTGTCAGTCTAATCAGGAGCATGTGTTATGTCACAAGATAACGTATATCCACGCGAGATTATAAACATTTTGATCATATTAATATGTTGCATTCTCCTTAAAGGAGTACGATCAAATTTTTTTGTTCGTTGATGTGTTATATTAATTTGTTTTGAATACTCACTTTCCACCATGACTCGACTCAAGGTAAATTCAAAGTCTTTGTGTGATAATGATATGTCTTGGAATGTCAAAAAATGTGTCATTCGGTGACTTTGGCGAAGGGTTCCATGATTAATTGTTTTATACTTGTATTTAAGGTTGCTAAGAATAGTAGCACGGATTACTTTAAGTACTTCGACCTAGAAAGTGTTATAAAGGGTTATTCAAGTGAGCTTCATTGCATTTCACATCCGCATCCAAAAATAAGCGCTAGTTTTAATGACAATATTCTTATAAGCTTAATTAATGCCAAGATTTAATTGACCCTATATTTTTATATCCTTTTTAAAGAAATATAATTAATTTCATTAAAAGTTCCGTCATTCATAACAGTTTCCTGTGAACGTGTCAGATGTGCAGTATAGCCCGTCTATGTGTGAGAACGTTTAACTATGTCACGATTAAGAACAAACTTTAACGATCTTGTGCTACTGTATCCGTCCTCTAGAAATGCCAATCAGTCGTAGAGTGTCACATCTAAAGAAGGATGTACTTTAAAAAAAATGTTTCCCTGTAGTATAAAGATATAATTTGTTTACTCATATCCATGGGTCTCGTTTGAAATTTCGTCATTATGATATTATTTTTTTTTTTAAAAATATCTAGTTACATGAGTTTGATAAGTCAACCATAAGTTTTGTGCATTGCGTACCACACAGACCTTTATCTTTCATTAATATTTTTTATCTTAAATTATTATTTTTTATGGTCCCTCATGAATATTGCCGGGACAGTTTATGTTTCCCAAGTCCATCTTCTGTCTGTAAGTTCGCGACTCTTTGCTGTTCAAGTTGTATTTATTAAATCATATCGAAAGGAGCTCTACTCAAGTTTTATAATTTTATGACCTTGACCTTACATAATTTTTACAGTTTGCGTTTAGCCCAACTGTTAAGAAAACTTCTGTACAATGTATATTTTTTTTCTCGTAATTCATTCACTGATACATGTATTTTAGTGTTAGCTATTCAATTGAGTCATAATTTTCTGTCCTTGACCTCCCACATGTATATGACATTGCTTCATTATTTTGTGGTTACCTTATTTTCAAATAAACTCTTGAAGAATTTTCACCAAATTTCACTTACTGATACAAATTTGTGAGAGGTACTTCGTATTCAACCGTGTCATAATTTATCCGGACCTTGAAATTTACTACAGCCTCTTGCACCACTATTTCTTGTTTTCACCTTACTTCAAAAAGATGTTCCAGATGCTATCATTAGACTTCATACATTGGTACAAAATGAGAAAAAAATAGACATGTTCATTATTTTGGGGTTGACCTTCTCTGTGACCTTGAACTTCATTTTTAAAGGGTTTTTTCATCACACTCCATACAAAGATACCTATTTGGTAAAAGTGATTTAACTGAATTATTATATTCTAACCTTGACCTTGACGTTGTTTTGCATTTACCATTCAACTGTGTCGTAATCACTTACCTTGACCTTCTCTGTAACCTTGAATTTGAAGTTTTCCCCACTGTTACCGGTAGTTTATGTTGTTGAATTCATAAAGGATAACTAAAGTATAACTTCATACAACTTCATTGAAAGGTATTTTCCCAGGAGAGCATTTCAATCACACCTACTTTTGCTGTGTACATGTCTGTGAGAATGAACTTGAAACAACGAGATTTCATCTAGCTGTAAGATAAAGATGAAGCAAAAACTACAAACCTGTGTGAAAAAGATTATGAAAATTATTTTTTCTCTCATCATTTTATACTTTAGCTCAGACCGAGATGGAATTATATTTCTTTTCATGTTGCAATATAAATATACCATTGGGCTGGGTATTCATATCCTACGTACACATTTCTATTTTTTTCTTTCTTATAGTCTGGATGTTCAAAGAGGAGCATTTGAGAGTGAACGTGTAGTTGTAAATTTAAGTATTAGTGAAATGATTACATACCTACATTTAGTTTAGTTTACAAAAATAGAAAGAAGGTAAAAAAAGGTATCAGATTTGTAGATAAATTACATGATCAGCTGGGTTTGAGGGCTTTTCACGAGTACATAACTGCTTGCATCAATAACTTTATAAATATATCAATTCCCATTCCTTTTTGTTACATTAAAGTAGAGAACCCACAATCCATTTGTGACCAGTACATTGACAAATTTTATTTCACTGACGAGTAATACATGTGAGGTCGCGCCCCCAGGGGCAATAATGATGGCGCTACTTGAAATAAAGGAAATCATCACTAACCATTGAAACCTTTCTTGTACAAAAGTGGTTTAAGTCATTAAAGAAACTTGTAAGAGTCAAACGCCCCATGACAATTACTGTTTCCTTATCTTTGTTCATTAAAAGTATATATTAAGGGGCAGACTGAAAAGTGTTTCTTTCATACGTATTTTATATTGTATACAACATCAAATTTGTTGCTTCCATTGGTAATGTTTCTTAAACCTGATCGAGAAAAGGAGAGAATTTTTACTGTGTACAAACACAAAAACTTTTTTGTTATTTCCTCGGATACATTTAACAGGTAACTCATAAATATAGGGTATAAATATGATAACCACAACTTTACTCGGCATTTTTTCTTCAAAATAACTTTTTAATTTTCCCCCTTTTTTCAGCTCAACCCCCCTGACAGAAGGGAGAGGAATGCCTATGATGGCGACGAGTTACTTCCCCTGACTGAATCTGACTTCGAAGTTATGTCGGATTCAGATTCGCCGGCAAACGGGACTGTGAATGGAGTTCATGTGAATGGAAATATGTCGGTCAAACCCAAACCCATGCATATGAAAGAGGAAAATGTCCGAGGAATCCGGTGCGGTTTTGGATCGTATTCCCCGGATTGTCTTCAAAAATTCAACAACCCCAAAGCTTTATTATTTTTCCTCTGTTGTTTTTGTACGTTACAAGGTAAGGAGCTCCACATACTTCCAGTAAGAATTCTATGGTAAAAGAAATGTACGTTTCGTTGTGCAAATCTTAATATTAAATCATGGGCCTTCAGATTGTTTTAATCCACTGGCATCCAGGAGGTATGTTTTTTTATAACCCCGGTATGTCAGTCGGATTAAATATGAAGGCCTCTGCCATGTGTGCGCAAACTGCGATCAGTCGTTCTTTTCTAAATCAAAGCAGCTCAGCGAACGCGTGGGTGACATGCTTATTTGTCGAGAGAGTAAATTCAAATGATTTATAATACACTGTATCGCAGAGAACATGTCACAATCTCCTTTGAAGATGATATATGCGATCTAAATTTGATGTAATTCTAGAAAGCAATATATCCTTCATTATTTAGTACATATATATGTACATCATTTTCCGGGTCATGCATTTTTTTTTATGTAAATGAGTCAATATTACAATTTTTATTTCATTTTTTTTTTTTTAGGTTTTGTTGTGAATGGTATAAATAATGTAAATACTACCTCAATAGAACGTCGATTTGAACTGCCCAGTTCACGGGTGGGGTCCATATCGAGCGCTTACGATGTCTCGGCGGCCATTCTGGGCATTATCATCTCGTACTTCGGTTCGGGAAAAAACAAACCTCGTATGATTGCCTGTGCTTGTCTAGTGATGTCATTGGGATCTTTCATCATGGCGCTTCCACATTTTACAACAGGGTTGTATGAATGGGGTCAAAATTTGGCAGAATCTTGTCGAGGTAACTGTCCTTGTCTTCAGGTTAACCATTGGTATATTTTATTTGTAGTTTTACTACAGTAGCTGTTAATAAATTTTTATCTGATACCCCCTAAACAATTGGGTGGAGGTTACATGTGTATTGAAATCACCTTATCCGCCCGCTTGTCCTGTCGAGGCCACAACTTTGTAATGGAGAAAAATTGGAAACTCATAACGGTATTTGACAGAAAGATTGCTATGTACATTGTACATTTAAAAATATATATAATATTTTTCTTCTTTTGTTGTATTTTAAGGTTCATTGATACTCCGATAAGAGAGATAACTCTTAACGACATAAAAGATTGTTATTCCTTTATAGATTTGTAAAGTTGAAATGTCTTTTTTGTTCAATTTTGCCTCGTAAGCTATAGTATAATTGTTTGTATTTTACTTATCAAAAAATTTTCTTTCGGAAAATTATAAAAGTTAAAGCAAAATTTTATATGAGTGAGCAGAGGGTTTATGAACCTTAAATTAGAACTGACTTGGATCTGATTCTTTTCGTGTTGCAATACATATCCAATAAATATATTTTTGTGCCCGCGGAGAAAATAAATTTTTGTCGTAAAAAAAAGTTGGATAAATCTTAACGTTAGAACTTAACTTGGTGCAAATGATTATTTTGGAACATCGAGTACCAAAAGAATTTTAAAAATGCCACGTAATTTATTTTCTATGCACTAATACAAGTAAAAGAAGTATAACTATATATTTATAGATCACTTCTTAGCTCTAACAAAGTTTTAAAGAATTTGCACTTTTATTGTTTCAAGACCGATCTTAATAGCCACAATATCATCTTTGAGTCATAATCTTAGGATTCAAATATCAGTTACAGAAGGGGGATTTCTCTATCGTCAATTCATTGAGTAACAGGAAAAACTGTACGGAGACTGGTAGCGTGAAGCGGCGATCTTTTCCTTAAAGATCTAACAAGGATAAGTCGAGATTTCCTTGTTTTTTCCGTGTTAATCGGTGACAAACTTTATTATTTGTAGTTTCCTATATAAGTTATAAGTAGAGCATTTATTTTCGTGAAGCTATGGAATGCGCACTTTTAAAATCTGCCAGTCCCTTCGTTTGCCCATGTGCCTGATGAACATGAACAACTGTGTCCGACACGATTGGGCAATAAGACATCAAATTCGTTTAATTAAAGGAGAAATGAAATGAAAGGAAGAAATTGTATTTTTTTTTTTCAACTTACCTATGCTTGAAAGTGCATCATACATATGTATACACAAACGTGACAATGCATTAAGGGGTACGCCTCAATGTCACTTAAAGTACGAATGTCTTTGGGTTATATTTCTTTCCGTATTTTTATCCTCTGAATTAAATATACCTAAATCTGAAAAATGTACAAGGACATTTTTGTAATATATAATTAAAGGTTATCTATATTGCACCTGAGTTATCTACAGCCACAATATAATTTTGAGGTACCCTTTGAAATAACATGTCCTTTAGTGCTTTTAGGTTAATATTTAACATTCGACCATTATGTTCGTTTTTTTTCCCTGTACAATTTGTCATTTTCCCTCTTATAGTACTCGTAATATTTAAAGTTATTAAGATGTTTAATATAACTTTGCATGATGCTCAGACATTTTGCTTACATTTGTAATATATAGTACCTGTAACATATACGATAAACTTTTCTGTAACACGATATCATTTTGATACGTAAAGTGAATTCATTGCATACTTGTTGTTTTAAACCATACTCTTGTGTATCTGAAGTTATGCAGAATTCCTCCTTAGACTGGAGAAAGCGATTCGGATCACCCCCAATCAAGGACGTTAAGTCAAAAATGTGCATATCAACAAATCGTTTGTCACATGATATATTCAAGGCTGTATTTCAATAGAAAATCAAATGATTTGACTTTCTATAAATTCTGGAGTGAAATTTACATGTCTAGGGGGGTTTCTAGGAGCGTCCTTATCCGTGTGAGGATCCGATGGAATCAGCCTTTTCACGACACCACTCTAAATGTGTCTTTAATGTTAGTTCAGTACAATGTCCCTCCGGATGATAATGAACTATAAACATTAACGGGAAACCGCTATACAGACACTGAAATGAAATGCCAAATTTTGTTTTACATCCGAATTTAGTAAATTGTTTTGGGAAAATTACGCAATTATCATGTATGTTTGAACTCTCCCAGGGTACAGGGGAGTACCATATATACTGTTCACCTAGGGTTTACTGAAAAACCCTGAAGAATTGTGACATTCACGTTTAACAACGTTTGCTCCTATGACACAGTTTAACCTTGCGGTGCAATATGTATAATGCACTCATGTGATGATTTTTTTTTAAAATAATGAAAAGGCTGATATGATAATAATGACCTATTTCTTTAAACGGTGATCATCATATTAAGAGCTTAAACAAGTTATTTTGTATACGTATTCAATGAAGCACGTGTCCGCACGTGTATTTTGCGAACTGCACTCAATGCAATTCATTATTGCAGAGTAGGTAAATTATATTTGACATCTTTTTCCCAGTATGAGTAATAATTTGTGTTTTACTTACACTTACGAATAAAGATTTAATCATTTGTTCAAGTTCGTATCAATCGACACTTTGGAAATGTCATTTTGATTTAAAATAAATGTAATATGAATATTTAGTCCCCCCCCCCCCCAGAACTTAATAAATTTAACTGAAGTGCATACATCGCCATGTTCTTGATAATGAACATACACTGTACATGTGTATAAGAATATATGATTTCAGCCTAATTAACATTCCCATCTTTTCAGCAATTTTTCTGTGTTTTACTCTGAAACTCTTTGTGTTTCAGATCCAGCTGCCGCGGCGCTCGCCAAAAGCTCCTGTTCCGCGGACAATGAGCACCTACTGCAGCGATACCTTTATGTGTTTCTTCTTGGGCAGACCCTCCACGGTATCGGGGGAACCACCCTGTACATTGTGGGCGTGGCTCTAATTGATGACAGTGTACCCTCCGCTGCCTCTCCCCTATATGTTGGTAGGTAAGATTCATCTCTATAACACCTGCTATATATATCAAAATATATCTTTTTTAATCCCGTAACTTTCTCAGAATTCTACCGCTTCTGCTTTTCTTTTCAAATGCTTATAGAAATCATTTGCAAAATCACTCAAAAAGAAATAAAGTGTGGTATTTCGAGCCTTCATAGGTTTTACTGTAAAGATAATGAAAACACATATAGAAATCATTTGTTTTAGGTATTATGTACGCATTCGCCACCTTGGGACCCGCTCTCGGTTACGTAGTTGGGGGACGACTACTTGACATATACGTTGATTTTCATGAAGTAGACAGGTGAGCTAGGTTTAACGATATTTCTGTGAGTTAAGGTGGTACTGTAGTATGTATCAGTAATGAGTGGACATTTGGACTTTCTTTTCGTTTCAGCGTATCGATAACTCCCGATGACCCCCGATGGGTTGGTGCCTGGTGGATTGGTTTTGCAGTAGCCTCTGTGCTCTTTTTAGTAGTTTCAATCCCAATATTTGGTTATGGGACAGAACTACCAAGTATGTTTTGTAAAACCTGTATTGAGCTTTGTTCTAATTAATACCTTTTATGCATGCGTTATTTATATTTAAAAAAATCCTATACTTACGTTTTACCTGTTTTATTCCCAGCTGCACAGAATGTGCGAGAGACCCGTGTGACAGAAACACACATGGACAATTCAGCAGAGAAAAGCGAAAAAGAGCTTGGGAAATCCATCAAGGATATGCCAAAATCCTTCTGGATCCTTATGAAAAACCCAGCCTTCCTGTTTATTTCATTGGCTGGAACCTTCGAGGGATTTTCTACCTCGGGAATGGCAACATTTCTACCGAAATTTATTCAGAATCAGTTTGGTGTCTCCGCTGCGTGGGCAGCGATATTAGCAGGTATAAAATTGACTTAGTGTATATAACATTACCAATATCATATATCAAGCATGATTCTAAACTTCTGTCGAAAAGTATCTCAAACTTTTTTTTTCTTCAAAAAATAATAGGAGTGGTTGCAGTCCCTGGGGCTGCAGGGGGGCAGTTTGTAGGAGGGATTATTTGTAAGAAGTGGAAGTTAAAAGTACAGGGCATGCTGCGGCTTAACGTCATTGTCTGCATCGTTGCACTACTTTTGGATGCTGTAGTCTGGGTCAGATGTGATCTTGAAGATATTGCAGGTGTTAATGTCGGATATTTTCAAGGGTAATCACGCAGTTTTGACTTTTTTTCTAATCTGTATCGTTTTTCTTGGTACAATTCCCATAAACCTTCAATTTTGCAAATTGTCTATTTATAAATGTTGTCAGGATATTAAAATGACATCTGAAATTTAATTGCAGAGAAAACCAGAATGGCTTAGTATCAACATGCAACAATAATTGCTCCTGTACCACAGAGCTATATGAGCCAGTATGTGGTGAAAATAACATTCAGTATTTTTCACCGTGTCATGCAGGTTGTTCAGGAAAAGCTAGTGCAGACGGCGTAAGTAGAATATCTTAATCATTTTACCTTCTCGACTTTTTAGCTACATTTACACCCATATTATTATTACACATACATAAATATGGCCATTTCACTGATAGTTTGGATTGTTGGATGTTGCTAACGATGGGATGGCATTAACCTGACCATTTGATCGTAAAAACGCTCTATGCACCAAATTCAAAAAACTATAAAATATACCCGACTTTTCCAATGCTTACACATGCTAACACAAATTGTTAGGTCCATTATTTTCAATCTTTATGATAATGAATTTCTCCTTTTACCCGATCATGACAAATTTAGAGCACAAACGCGCGTAACTGGGCGACATGGGATGCTTACTCCTCCATGGCGCCTGATCCCACCTCTGATGTTTTTAGAGGTCCATGTCTACTCTGCTCACAAATTGTATCATTTCAATGGCCTTTGGAGCATGATCACTGTTCGTTGTCTTTATTTTTCATGCTCTGATGCGAAATGAACAGCATATGCTATTCTGATAGTTTGGTGTGACGCAATTAAGACCACGTCACCCAAAAGTGCAAACTATTTATAAAAATGTAATACATTATATTGGTAGGCATAGAAATGTGGTGAAACGGTTTTTATTTTCAATTTTCAGACTTATTCACATTGCACGTGTCTAGCTGCTACAAGTCAATACAGTTTGTCCAATCTGACGCAGTCAAGTTTAGCTTCAGTCAAGAAGGGCAAATGTAATTCTGATTGCTTCAAAATGTACATTTTTCTACCCATTCTACTTTTATCCATCTTTTTCCGATTCGTTGAATCGCCTCCATCAGTGGCTGTCACGTTAAGGTAAACACAAGTTCTCTTTACCTATCCATTTAGATGATATACTAGTATCTTTAATTACTTTGAAGAAAAAACAACAACAACGTTTCTTTTTTTTTTCTTTGCAAAAAATTGTTTAGTATGGTACTTATTGCATTTTGATACCTTTGTAATTCAGTGCAATAAATAAAGCAATAACATTTTCAAAATCGGGCATAAAATATATTGTTTTAAAGGTATGTATATTTGATTTCAGGTGCATTCATGATAGTCAACGTACCTTTGCGTTAGGTATACAGTGGTTTATTGCTAGGTTGCTAGGTAAGGTTTTATGAAACTATAACTTAACAACAGAAAAAAACAAATTTCAGTTTAAACTGAACCTTAAATGGTTTTATCCAAAAAAAAAACACTTGATTTTGCGTTCTAATAGCAATATCTTTTTTTCCGCAGGTACAGTACCTGGACCTATTTTATTTGGTGTTGTAATAGACAGTACATGTTTAGTGTGGAAGGAAAAATGCAATGAACAAGCTTCCTGTTGGATTTACGACAATCTAGCTTTAAGTCAAAACTTCTTTATTATTTTGATGTGTGTTAAGATTTTGGCAGCTATTATGTTTGTGTTGGCCTACAAGTTTTATAATCCCCCTTCAGACAAAATTCCAAACCTCAATATTACTGTAAATCACACGGCAGAGAATGGGGTCGTCTCTCACAAACAGGAGAGTGGAAATACTTCGGACTCTTCGGAAGGCTCTCTGCGAACTTCCACGATATGAAAGGTTGTGTGTGTTTCTTAATTTATTGCGGATGTTGCTTGTTAATTGCAGATTAAGTTATTTACACGAACATTCCTGGTATGCGCCCATTCAGTTCAACTCTGGCATGGGATGTGGAGGATACATTGTTATACTGCTAGTACAAAAGTGCAGTGTAACAGATTTCTGATTGATGTATTTATGTATTTTTTTTAACTGTGTGTGTTAGTGAATGCAATATTTGTTCTATGCGTGCTGGTTCATGCAAAAATGTGTTCAACAGAATATTTTTACATAAGGAGTACATGTACAACGTATGACTTTCCTTCATTTTTTTTTTTGGTATGATTATGGCAAATTTGTCTCGTCGTTGCATTAAACTCGTTCTGTGATAATATGTTCAATTTGATCCTTACTAATTATATTAGAAATATTCTTACCATTATTTCTTGAAAATGAATATCTGAAGTTCATATTGTGACAACTTTTTATCCAAAAAAAAAAATAATCCTCGATTATTAATCACAGTGACACTTATTTGAAAGGTAATCTGATGTTGAAATTGAATACTCACTCGTAAATACAAGTTTCTCCAAATTATTTAAAGCTGGTCGCCTTATATAGATCCACAGGCTCGCGATCTGCGCTCCTTAGAGGAGAATGTGTAATTTCATTAAGTTGTACTCTTTTTTTTAAATGAACAATGTGGGAACAGGATTTATTAATTTTATTCTTCTATATAAGTCGCCAAAGAGTTCCTCAGAGCTATTTCTGCCTGTTATACTCATTAAAAAAAAATATTCTTCATAATACCGAAGAAATACAGCCACCCGCAACCCTACCCCACCTCACTCATTTTGAATGCAAGTGACCAGAAAATACTCAACAAAGTTGGAATATTTTCGAAGGTGTCTATTAACACTGCATGAATTTATGTATATTGATGAAAAATTTATTTTTTTGTAATAAATTATTTTTGAAAAGTTGCATCTTGTTTCATCAAAATTAAGAACGATGAGTTTTGTTATACGAGCTTCCACATGGGGAATTGAAATAAATTCCCTGACAGTGAAACAAGTGAGCTATAGAATCGGACACTTTTTAAACTTTTTATGTATAGCTTACCTGACCAGGAACTAATATATGCAATCACTTGGAGTTTATTGTTGTCATCGTAAACTTTTTTTTTCAAAAACCTCGACAGATTTTTCTGAGACTTCATTATTTAACCAGTACATGCCCTTCTCAAAACTCAAGGATCCAATTTTCATTTTTGATCCAATGAAAATCAAGGCCATTGTTTACATAAATAAAACACAGAGTGAAATGAGAAGAAAGGCAAAATCTAGCAAGATGAAAAATTATTATGATGGCAAGACCTAACTTCTTGCCAAGTTTCATAAAATCTGTACATCCAGTTTTGAAATGGATGACATAATAAGATTTTTTATCCCACAGTTATGATACGCATTTTGTTATCTGAATAGTTTTTGGCTGTTTATTTAAATTTGCTAGCACCAGTGTAAGAAGCCAAAATGATCGACTAGACAAGATTTATAATCCATTTATGAATTTTGCCTCTGAATTATCAATGGTTAGTGATTTATTTTGGTATTTGTCCATTATTAGGGCATCTTAAAAACTGTTAAGCATGAATTGTAATTAAAATAGCCAGCAAAAGAAGGTATGTATGCATGTGTACCGAGTTTCATAAACTTTGATTCAAGATTTAAAAAAAAAAAAAAGTCCACAGTTAAAAAAGAAAAAAAGGTACTTTTTTAGCTCACCTGAGCTGAAAGCTCAAGTGAGCTTTTCTGATCACCCGTTGTCCGTCGTCCGTCCGTCCGTCTGTCTGTCCGTCCGTCCGTCTGTAAACTTTTCACATTTTCAACTTCTTCTCAAGAACCACTGGGCCAATTTTAACCAAATTTGGTACAAAGCATGCTTGAGTGAAGGGGAGTTTAAATTGTTAAAATAAAGGGCCAAACCCCCTTACAAGGGGAGATAATCAAGAAAAGACAAAAATAGGGTGGGGTCATTAAAAAATCTTCTTCTCAAGAACCACTGGACCAGAAAAGCTGAAACTTATGTGGAAACATTCTGGGGTAGTGTAGATTCTAAATTGTTAAAATCATGACCCCCGGGGCAAGGGCGGGGCCACAATAGGGAATCCAAGTTTTACATTGAAATATATAGAAAAAAATCTTTAAAAATCTTCTTCTCAAGAACCACTGGGCCAGAAAAGCTGAAACTTATGTGGAAGCATCCTGGGGTAGTTTAGATTCTAAATTATAAAAATCATGACCCCCGGGGGCAGGGCGGGGCCACAATAGGGAATCCAAGTTTTACATTGAAATACATAGAAAAAATCTTTAAAAATCTTCTTCTCAAGAACCACTGGGCCAGAAAAGCTGAAACTTATGTGGAAGCATCCTGGGGTAGTTTAGATTCTAAATTGTAAAAATCATGACCCCCGGGGGCAGGGCGGGGCCACAATAGGGAATCCAAGTTTTACATTGAAATATATAGAAAAAAATCTTTAAAAATCTTCTTCTCAAGAACCACTGGGCCAGAAAAGCTGAAACTTATGTGGAAGCATCCTGGGGTAGTTTAGATTCTAAATTGTAAAAAACATGACCCCCGGGGGCAGGGCGGGGCCACAATAGGGAATCCAAGTTTTACATTGAAATACATAGAAAAAATCTTTAAAAATCTTCTTCTCAAGAATAACTTAGCCAGACAAACTGAAACTTATGTGGAAGCATGCTGGGGTAGTGTAAATTCTAAATTGTAAAAATCATGACCCCCGGGGGAAGGGCAGGGCCACAATAGGGAATCCAAGTTTTACATTGAAATATATAGAAAAAAATCTTTAAAAATCTTCTTCTCAAGAACCATTGGGCCAGAAAAGCTGAAACTTATGTGGAAGCATCCTGTGGTAGTTTAGATTCTAAATTGTTAAAATCATGACCCCTGGGGGCATGGCGCGGCCACAATAGAAAATCCAATTTTTATATTGAAATATATAGAAAAAAAAATCTTCTCCTCAAGAACCACTTGGTCAGAAAAGCTAAGACTTTTGTAGAAGCATCCTGGGGCAGCGTAAATTCTAAAGAATTCAAATCTTGACCCCTGGGTGTAGGGCAGGGCCACAATAGGGAATCCAAGTTTTACATTGAAATATATAGGAAAAATCTTCAAAAATTTTCTCCTCAAGAACCTCTTGGCCAGTAAAGCTGAAACTTATATGGAAACATCCTGGGGTAGTGTAGATTTTAAATTGTTAAAATCATGATCCCCGTGGGTAGGGCGGGGCCACAATAGGTATTACAAAAAGATCATCTGGTGAAGAACAGCAGGGCCAAAGTTATTCAGGTGAGCGTTGTGACCCATGGGCCTCTTGTTATATATTCAATAGGTATACATATTTAATGAACAAATCTGCATGTCTTTAATTAGCCTTGTGTTTAAACTGAAGAACGGAATAATCAAATTTACAGGAATTTATGTATATATTATACATGTATAGCTAGGATAGTACATGTAGCTAATTCTGCTGCGTGCTTTTTCCCTGATACAACTGAATATTTATACATTTCATCGTTTACTACATCAATCACATTGTTAATATTCGATGTAATGGGCCTTTGCCAAGAGAGATAACTCTTTGATTGATGTCGAAGTTTTTTTTTATAAATTTTTTATTTCCATCTGATGGGGGGAAATCATCTTAGCGTGGAGAGAGAGGCTCTCTGTACACATTTCCATGGATCGAATTAGGAGGTTCCAAATACTCGATTCTTTAGATGTTTGAAGAGAGAGAAATTGAATTAGCTTTTTTAGTGTAGTTTTAATACATGTAACTAACAGTTAATGAACCATTCACAAATATTTTAACCTATCCATATACTTTAAGATTATTAGATTACGAATCTCTTTTGCACGCGTATAATTGAGATACACGGTTATCTCTTAAGATTACATTGCACAATTTGTTCTCTCAAACACAGGCTATTCAAGTTTTGACATAGTATGTTGACGCCCATCAGTAATTATAAGATGTATCGTCGTTTTCTTTACCCTCTTCATTTGTAACGTAATGAAAAGCATCTAAGCTTGACTGGAAATTTATTTGCTTTTTTTTTGGATGCACAAGTAGCTATAGGCTTTCTTTTGTAACATTGAATTTTTAAGTGTCCTTTTTGACATACTTAAGATATTTGCCTTCATAAAAGTAATCAAGCAGTCATATACCAATAAGTGTGATTACAATCAATTAAATCCTTATAAACAAAGATACATAGCGGATTCCGGTAACTGTTCTACCAAGCCTCTTTCTTTACTCCTCACTAAAATATTAACAGTAGTGAAGGAGAAACTTCAGGAGTACTGTGCAACAATATATTCGAGAAGTGGTGTAAATCAGATATGGATACTTAAAAATTCCAAGGAACTTTTGGAAAATCTGAAATCACAAAATTTTACCAAAATCAACAACATGAAAACTTACGACTTTTCAACTTTGTATATAACCATTCCCCAACGATAAATCAAACTCCAGGCTTTTTGATATCATTGACAGCTGCTTTTTCAATAAAAATGGAACTCGTAAATTTACGTTAATATTAAAAAATTGCTTGAGTTTCTGATTGACAGTATTTATGTGGTTTTTGGAGACCATGCAGGTCTTGCAACAATCTATTGGAATTCCTGTCGGTACCAATTGCGCCCGTTATTAGCAGACCTATTTTTGTATTCATATGAAGCAGAATTTGCTCAAAATCTTGTGTGAAAAGAAGAAAACATTTGTTGTGGCCTTCTTCAACTCGACATTTAGATATATCGACGACGTATTGTCAATTAGCAATGGTTATTTCGATTCTTAGGTCGATATGATATATTCCAATGAGCTTAAAATAAAAGATATCACTGAGTCTGACACATCTGTTTCATATTTGGATATTTTACTAGAACAAGAGGCCCAGGGGCCACATCGCTCTCCTGAGCACTCTGGCAAGGAAAAAGCAGAAATCAGTTCAGTCTTGAAAAGTTTTGATGTAAAAGTGGTTCGAGGGGGTGGAGGGTGTCGATTTGAAATAATTTGAATCTACACTTCATATGGATGCTTTTGAATTAATATGACAAATAAGGGCCTAGCTGTTCTTAAGAAGACAATTTTTATTGATATATCATTTTTATTCCTTTGTATAACTATGATCCCCTGTTATGGCTCCTCTATTCTCCTGGGAGGTCATGATTTGAACAAAATTTGAATCTACATTACCTGAGGATGCTTCAATTTAAATTTGACTAATTATGGCTTTTGCTGTTCTTGAGAAGATTTTTAAAGATTTTTTCCTATGTATTCCTATGTAAAACTTTGATCGCCCATTGTGGACCCACCCTACCCCTTGGGGGTCATGATTTGAACAAATTTGAATCTACACTACCTGAGGATGCTTTCATATAAATATGACCAATCATGGCTTTGTTGTTCTTGAGAAGATTTTTGAATATTTGTCCTACGTATTCCTATGTAAAACTTTGATCGCCCATTGTGGCCCCACCCTACCCCCGGGGGTCATGATTTGAATAAACTTGAATCTACTCTACCTGAGGATGCTTCCATATAAGTATGACCAATCATGGCTTTGCTGTTCTTGAGAAGAAGATTATTAAAGCTTTTTCCTATATATTCCTCTGTAAAAATTTTAATCGCCCATTGTGGCCCCACCCTACCCCCGGGGGTCACGATTTGAACAAAATTGAATCTACACTACCTGAGGATGCTTCTATATAAATTTCATATTTCCAAGCCCAGTGGTTCTTGAGAAGAAGATTTTTAAATGATGCCATTAATTTTTCATGAATTCATAATTATCTCCCCTTGGAAGAAGGCGTGGCCCTTCGTTTGAAGAGACTTGAATCCCCTTTACCCAAGGATACTTTGTGGCAAGTTTGGTTGAAATTGGCCCAGTGGTTCTTGAGAAGAAGATGAAAATGTGAAAAGTTTACGACGACGACGACAGACAACGGACAAATTTCGATCAGAAAAGCTCACTTGAGCCTTCGGCTCAGGTGAGCTAAAAAGACGTTAATGGTAATTTAACAACCAAGTTTTATGATAAACGTGATGACTTTAACTTTTCAATCGTCAACTTCCCTTACTTATGCAGCAATATGCCTTCATCACCTGCATACGGGGTTTATATCTCTCAGTTGATTCGATACCCAAGAGCATGCTCTACGTATGAACAATTTCTAAAACGAGGTAAGTAATTGACAAACAAGTTGATTAAACAAGAATATCAGCAGTCTCGTTTAAAGTCATCATTTCGTAAGTTCTGTGGTCGATACAATGACCTTGTCAGCAAATACAATTTATCAATGATTCAAATGCTGACTGACGTTTCTCATACTACTAGTAATTGTTAGGCCATTATTTACACATGCACTGAATTGTCGACGGATTTTCCCAATCATGACAAGGAGCACACGGCGGATGTAACCGGTCGGCAGGGGATGCTCACTCCTCCATGGCACCTGATCCCACCTCTGATGTTTTATAGGTCCGTGTTTGCTCTGCTCCAAAATTTGTATTGTTTAATGGACTTTTGAGATTGAATACTTTTCGTTATCTCCATACGTTTCATTGTAAAAAGACTTAACAAAAATATTACATAGTGCTGATTTTTTCATCGATGACCAATTTTTTAAAGAAATAAATTTTCGTCGTGTTTGGCCAATGAGTCCAAATTTGAGGTCAAATAGCAACAGTAAAATTAATAAATTATCTGGAAACGATATTTACTGCTAATATATCAGCAAACAGCAGACGTTTGATCGGAATAGGATTTTTGGAAGGGAGAGCTGTAAAAATTTTAAAGAAACCTTACTGTTTCATCACAGTTCACAGTTGTCACTACAATAATATTCGTGTTGACATACTTTATAGTTAATGTGTATAATGATGATTTTCATCAAATGACTATAATTCTGGATATCGATAGAGTTCACAACTGCAAACAATTTCAAAAAACAAAAACGAATCAAGCCTACATGTAGTTACGGTGTACATTTTAGCAGACACTTTTTTTTTTATCATATTACACCTCTGTAGCATTGCTTATTAAAGCGACAGTACGGCTAAAAAATGTGTGCTTTTTCGTCCAAATTTACCCAATATGTCATTAAGAAATAAGGTATAAAGTTGATGTAAGCAGTTTGAGAAACAGAAATATTCTCTACTCAAACAAAATTAACGTAATTAGAATCTGCCGGAAAATCAAGGGTCGTACGAACTGGAGCAATCTTAGATCTGTTTATTTGTACCACGTGAATTCCAAAACGGCACGTACCTACACTGTAGAGTTTACAGTTATAATGAATATTAGGTGAAAGCAATTTTCAAAAACACAAATTATCATAACTTTCTGATAAAATAATCTAAAATAATAATCGTAAAGATTTTAGTCTGTATTCAGGCGAATTTAACAGAATTAAAAGTACAAATGTTTACGTTTTGTGTATTGGGGTCCGAGAAAGGAAAAACCAACTAATCATACGTTATTGCGGCAAATGTCAAACAAAATATTTTTCTGCACAGTTAAAAAAAAATTAGCATTTCAAATGGCAACAATGTTTATAAGTCAAAAATGTATTTTTTATGTTGAATTTACACATTTTTTTTTCTTTGAAAGCGACGGAAAAATGAGAAATGATAACTAGTATCAACAACCTGTCGAATAGAACCTTCGAGAGCCCTGCGTGAGTGTCGCCGAGTTCCCGTTTCTTCCTTATCCAGCGATTTTATTAATCCCCAAACTAAATTTTAGTCAGGAAAGTTGCTTTTTCAAGTTCTATTTTCAGTTTCTTTTTCTTTTTGGTCGACTTTGTCAATGTAGCAGGCCTACCGGGATTCCCTCTCTAACCATGCTGTTTTATTTATGAAAACTACGCATGCGTGCATAGCATGGAATGTGGAACCCCGAACACGTTGCGATGTATATATTTACGTCCCATAAATAACTATTAATTTTAATGAAATAATCCAAATTATTTAATTGTAAAAGTTGTAATTTTCTGAAAGTTTATACATTTATGAGTGGTAAATAAATTCCAAATCTTGTCGGAAAATTTTATCTAGTCAGTTTTTTGATGAGATGCGCCGTACTGTCACTTTAAGTCTAACAGAGAGTTAAGATTAGTTGGTTTGGGTAGTTAATCTTTTTGTTCATCATCATGGGTGTATATCATGACCAGAACTGAATATGGTAATCTTCCTATTCATGCAAATTTCCTCCCTATAAAAATCTTACAAATGAGTTTATGATTTTGTTTTCTTAAGAAAGTAGCAAATCTAGAGAGAGAGAGAGAGAGAGAGAGAAAGAGAGAGAGAGAATGTTTATATTTACGTTTACATTTTCGTAAATACATGTACTGATAATGCCTGAATATATATTTTCATACCAAGGCTCACGACTGGCGTGACTTGGTCGACAGGGGATGCATACTTTTCCTAGGCACCTGATCCCCACCTCTGTTGTTTCCAGGGGGTCGATCCGTGTAAGTGCTATTTCACAATCTGTGTTGGTTATAGGTTTTGATAGTGTAACAGAGATCGCTGTACACCGTATATTTAAAATCAAACTTTGCTGATATTCATAACAGACTGGTTATCAGTTATACTGGACTTCCAAATGTAATTATTTAGACTGCAAGAAAAAGGACATCTTCGCAATGTTTTAAATGACTTGATAAACTGAGTTATCGATCATTAGAAATATTGTCAATAATATAACTGAAATAGAAAGCAAATTTTTAGCCGACCGTATACATGTATTTCTCGGAGATGAGACCTTGTCAAAAAAGTTATGAGTGTGTATATACATGTAGTACATACTAGTACCTACCCGAATATGAAATCTAAAGTGCACGGATTTTCAACATTAAAATTTTCTTTGTCGTTAGTTTATTTTTTATGTACAGTTCAAATACTAGTAGGTAAAGTTGGGAAAGTTTAATTTCTTTTGTAATTTTAATATACTAGGTAGGCTAAAAATTTAAAACATGTTCAGTTTTATTTATTATTATTATAAAACACTTGGTTTTTTTTTTAATTATATCACAAATCTGTGTTTTTGCCCCCTCCCCTTCTTTATCATTAAATAACCAAGACGCTGATTTTTGAAATGTATTAATTTCAGTACAATGGAATCTTATTCAATTTGGTTTTGTCAACGTCGAAATGTAAGACATTTTTTGTGTAAATCATATGAAAACAACATTATTTACACGTACCTTTGTTGTTACTGTTTGTTTGTAGACTGGTCCTTTTACTACATGTATCCGTCAAGATGGAGTCCTTTTTATCAGAATAATTTTCAGTATTTATTGTGCCTTTTATCCTTCACAGTTGCTTGCTTTTTGGTTGTATGGAGAGTCAAGATGTCTACCATTAATATTATCAACATCTTACACCTAAGAATCAAAGAAGAAAGACGAATACTGCAAAGGTTTCTTATTTGTGAGTTTATTTCATGAACTGCAGCTTTGCCTCCTAAAAGAAAGGTTTGTGGGTTGATTTACTTTAAATTTTTTTCTGTTACCTAGGGTATCTAAGGCTATTTACGTAAGCTTGCTTGATTGATTGATTATATGTTGTTTTATGTCCCAGTCGAGAATTTTTCACTCATAGAGACGTCACCATATAGCAGTGATTGATTGATTGATTGTATGTTGTTTAACGTCTCTCTCGAGAATTTTTCACTCATATGGAGACGCCACCACTTGCCGGTGGAGAGCTGCAAATTTTGTCCTATACTCAGCACTTACGGCCATTGAGCAGTGAGGGGTCTTTTTCGTGCCAGCACCTACTGCGACACGGGACCTCGGTTTATACGGTCTCATCCGAGGGACCGGTCTCCACGTCGCACAGTGGGGTTCGAACCCGTGACGTAAGGATCAACTCCTTACTTCGCGACTCTAGAGCAGACGCTCTAACCACTGCGCCACGCGGGCGACCCATATAGCAGTGAAGGGCTTCAAATTAAGACATATTCGGCAATCAAGGCCATTGAGCAGTTAGGGTTCTTCATCGTGCCAACGCCTACCATAACAAGGAACCTCGGTTTTTTAAGGCCTCACCCGAAGGCAAAGAAGGAAATGACGAAGGAACAATCTCTACCTATATGTATCTTTACGTCTTAGGTTTGACTCGGTGCGGCGGTTGAGAATTGAACCCGGGCCTCCTGATCACGAGGCGAACGCCACGTAGGTATGAGTCACAGACTAGGCACACCCATACTAAAGTCCATAAGACGAGAAGCCAATGATATTGCTTATATTAAAGATACGCCAATAGAAGAGAGAAGATCAATGGATGTCGTAGAGAATGGTTCAGTAAGGTGGCATCGGATGTGGACTATATGCTCTAGTGGACTGATCATTACGGGGTTAATCATGCAGATAAACACGGAAGATGTACTCTGATTCTAAAGGGGTATTCTGAGGACCGTCCTGGGTTTGCCATGTTGCAGCTACTGACTCGAATAGAGTATGCTCATGTTAGTCACTTGTTTGTTAGAATAAATGGGGGTTATTTATAATAATGAAAAAAAGACTCTTTTCAGCATAGACACTGTGCAAGTGGGAGTGAAATGGTTACGAAATATGATTTCACACATAGTTTTATTTGTAAACTCTGGCCATTTGTTATTACTTCTTTTCCCGTTGGTTGCCAGTCTCAAAGGTGGCCACCGAATCATGTTTTCATAGATATCATTAAACAAGTTGTTTATGTTTTCCCAATAGGTTGGAAAGGATAACTAAAGGAAGATTGTGAATGGAGGATATCATTCCCTATAGCTGAATAGAGAAATGTATACTGTATGAAACATACGCAGTTGATTATTGAAATTATTTCTAAAGGAGGCCCTGACTGTGGAAGATACAAATGGACAGTCCTTTCTTTGTTTGTATTTCATGAAAAGCATTTTGTTCTGGGGTATTCAAAATAACACAGTCATAGACTGGAATCAGTCTGTTGACAGGAATCTGGTTGTGTTTCAAGTTTGTATTGTCATATGTGCTTCTTCTTATTTTCCCAATTTTTACAATACATTCAATAACTTAAACAACAAAAACAGATTGAATATTGTGTATGCTTGTTTGAATTTGTTAAAAGTATGTCCAAAAATGGGATTTTTAAAATGATTTTTGACACAATTTAAAGCTACCGGTATATATGACGTATCTGAGCTAAAAAATAAAAATACGAGATTGAGTGTAGGTAAACATGATATATGTTATTAACGGTCAAATTAAAATTTTCCCCGATATTGAACTTGAATAACCTCATGTTTCCATAGCTAAATTGATTTTAGACTATGTCTCTTAATTAAATGCGGAGTCGGTAAATAAATCGGTTATTGTTTTAAAATTCTAATATCTTTGAACCGTGATTGATTTAAATTGTGTAATTTACAGGAAAGTCTTAATTTTTTTTTTATTTTTTTTTATTTTTTTTATTTTTTTTTTTTTTTTAAATAAAATAATATTAATAAAACAAATAAAAGATCTTTTTTAATTTTAGTTAGTCTAAACTTATAAAAAAGATACGCCATATATGACTTTAAATCAATCGCGTTTCATAGATATTAGAATTTTAAAACAATAACCGATTTATTTACTGACTCCGCATTTAAATATTAGACATAGTTTAAAGTCAGTTTAATTATAGAAACGTGGGGCTATTCAAGTTCAAAATCGGTGAAAATTTTAATTTGAACGTAAATAAACAAATATCATGCTCATCTACATTCATTCTCTTATTTTTATTTTTTAGCTCAGATACGCCATATATAGCTTTAAGTGAATTCAGTTACATTTTTGTGAGCATTTTCAATTACTTAACTGCTGGCCTAAACCTGAGGAACGGGCTACCAAAACACGAAATCACTATGAATTAAAGTTGACCTGTTATACTTTTAATATATACAATTAAAGAACTAAATTGTATTGTATTACAAGCTAAAGCATTTAAGTTAATTATGTGCCTTTCCAAAATGATAATATTTTCTGTAAATTGGACTTAACCAATACATTTCTATTTTTATTCAACTCTATTCATACATTTCAACACTAACGCCATCATACTCATACTCAACTTCCCTCTTTTCTATGTCCCCGACTGCATGGCACTGGCTGTTGCGGTTCCTTCGTCGTCAGAATTATTCTTGGCCATAGTTCTAGGGAGCGGTAGAATTACTCGAACAGCACGGACTTATATCACCTGACCACGTGACAGACACAAACTCACCCAAGCATAATTAATATTAATTCTAATAGAAAGTGCATGGATTTTTCAGATTGAACATTTTCACTGGCTTATTTTTTAAGCACGGTTGTTAATACAGATAGAAGTTGTTTTTTTTTGGGTTGAAATTTCTTGTGTAATTTATTCTAATTATTTCAATTAAATCTAATCACAGTAGTTTAATACTTGAGAGAGAGAGAGAGTTGATGTCACATAGTAAAAAAAAATTATAAAAGAAAAAGAAATGTTGCACAGTTTGAACTCGATGAGTTCCAATGTATTTAGACCTGAAGACGGATTATTAAATCCAGAAAGTGCTTGTGTGGAATGAAATTTGGAAACCGTGCATTTTCTTTTTCTTTTATATATATATATATATATATATATATATATATATATATATATATGTATATGTATATGTATATATATATATATATATATATATATATATATATATATATATATATATATATATATATATATATATATATATATATATATATATATATATATATATATATATATATATATCCCATGACAAAAATATCTGTGTATCTGTGTAAACGAGGATCGTGTAAAAACGATACTAAAACAACTAACTTACAAAATTAGTTTTCTTCCATCTAATATTTTCAAAAACTCAAATCTAAATTCATTTGAATTAAAATCAATAATTTTTATCTTTAGTGCTTGAGATTTCATTCAATTTTATTTGATTTTGAAAATCTGTAGCATCTAAATGAGGAATGAGACTGTTAATTTTATCTGTGAAAATCAAGCGTAATTTTTTTTAGCAGCTTTTTCCGATTTATTTATACTTTTCTTTAAGCTTTAAATAGAATTTCTATAAATAAGGAATAATGGAATACACATTATTTTCCTCCGACAAAACCTGGGTCTGTAAATTTTACGTCATAGCTTATAAAATAAAATTGACATCAAGATAGTTCTGCTAAAGCTTTCTCTGGATTGTTTCCACTGAAAAAAAGGTTACCAGGTCGGTAAAATCGTAATTAGTTGGAAAATCTGTCATCGGTTATAGCTGAAAAAAGTTAAAACATGTTTAAATTTGAACATAGTTTCCTTAAAGTAGTCCGATCCTAAGACTATGAAAATTAGCAATTTAAAAGTAATTGGATGCTCAAATGCTCAAAAATGTAACTGAATTCACAAAGTAATATATATATATATATATATTAACCCATGGTATTTCTTCAGAGTTCATCGTTATTCATAATCATGGGTTTTCTTTTTCTTGCTTTTCTTTGCCTATTGAAATTATATATATATATATATATATATATATATATATATATATATATATATATATATATATATATATATATATATATATATATATATATATATTCTGATCAAACATAAACAGATAAACAAAACATTACTTACGTCGTTTTCTTGTGTACATGAATAGAGTTTACCTGAAAAATGTCAAAAATGTGCATTTTGATAAGACTAACCGATTAAAAATTCAGAATATCTTGAGATTAACCGATTAGCAATTCTATATTCGATTGCCATCCCAACTTATGACAAAATTTATTTTTCCCCAGAATGGATCAGATACCCAGGCTGTCAGAGGCTGTTTACGTAGGTATGTGTCGCAGAATAGGCACGCCTACACAGGTGTCCATAAGACGAGAAATGGCTGACACCGATGAATCTATATCGAAGCATATAGAGGAAACTATTGGTAGACAAACAATATTTAGTGGAAGTAGAAGAGAGGGATTTGGTTATGTAGCATCAGACTTGGACCTCATGGTCTGTCAAAGTGATCATGCTATCATATGGGATTTAAAGCATGCAGGTAAATACTATAGAAAGAGATGTACTCTGATTCTAATGGAGTATTCTGAGAACCGTCCTGGATTTGCTATGTTAAAGCTACTGACTCTTACATGGAATTGGTATGTTATAATGTCCTGTATTAAAATAAATGATGGATTATATATATCAAGTGCAAAATACAGAGGAAATACATTATTAGTATTAAAGCCAGACTCTACACAACATGGACCTTGTGCAAGCGGAAAGGGGTATGATGTAGAGTATGATTTTGCACACTGTTTTGCCTGTAAGCTCTGGCCATCTTTTGCCAATTCTTTTACTATGAGATGTCAGTCTCAAGCATGGCCACCGGATCATGTTTTAAGAGATATCACCAAATCCGGTTGTCATGTTGTGCCGATAGGATTTAAAGGATCACCACAGGAAAATCATGAATGGAGGATTTCTTTTTCGCTAGCTGAACAGAAACTTGTTTATTGTATGAATCACACACAGTTCATGTGCTATGGATTGTTGAAATTATTCTTAAAGGAGGTTCTAATTGTTAAAGATGCAAATGGAGAGCTTTTGCTTTGTTCATATTTTATGAAAACAGTTTTATTCTGGGTTATTCAAAAACATACGGTCAAAGACTGGAATCCATCAAGTCTGTTGTCTGGATTCTGGTTGTGTTTCAAGTTTCTACTGTCATGTGTGAATGATGCTTATCTTCCAAACTTTTTTATTCCTGAAAACAACATATTCATAACTAAAGTCGTTGGACATTCCAAGCAGTTACTGTATGAACGACTTTTTGAAATGTACAGTCTAGGTGTTGCATGCTTATTACATTGTCATTCAATCAGAGACTACTTCAGTCGAGCAATTTGTAACAGACAATATGTATTAAGTACTACAGAATCAGATATTATTTCAGAATTCCGCATCGATTATGACCTTTTTAATGAAATTTGTATACATGACATTTCTGTGAAGCTTTATTCTCGTGGCAAACGGTGTCTCACTGCTCTATGTTATGCAGTCAGGGGTTTACATTCCCCAAACTTAGCCCCAAGGCAGAGTGTTGCTCTCAGGAAATTTGTATCAACAATCCTCAGAAACATGGTTGATCATTTATACAATGCATCCAACAGTTTGTGCAACAAAGACAGATTGAGAATTATAAATGCTTGTTTGAATATGTGAAAAATTAGTTCAGAAATGGGATTTACTTGTGATCAGCTTTATGTTAGTTTATTCTTGCATTCAATAGGCAAAAATAAGGATGCAATAACAAATCTAACGGTATTAAAAACAATTATTGCACAATCTTATGATAATGTAGATGAAGATAGGTATATTATGGGGGTAGGAGGACTGTCACTGAGTGAGAAAATGAGGAGTGGTATAAGTGAGGACATTCATTTACTTAGTGCTATAATAAAAGAATTAGAATTAGAGTTCAGACAAATAACAGATACTTATTGTATTTTTGTACCCCCATATGTCATGACACTCATGTTGTTAGTGTTGTGTTACCGTGGTAACCCACATAAACAACAAGAAGCTCTGTATGAACTGTTTATTCTTCTCCATCATGACGAGGGACGTTATATTGCTGAATTACTCCGAGATATATCATGGCAGATTCTTGGAATCTGTCAACAACTCTGTGGGGACCACCAGGGGGCTCTTGTGTCTTATCGTAACTCTCTTAAGCAAATGCCATTCCATAATATACAGGAAGCAACTAAATATAGAATACAAGATATTCAGAATAGAATTCTATTTTCATGAACAAGCACATAAAATTTCTATACTGTCAACTCTATGTGTATGCATTTTTCATATTTGTTTAGGAAAGCTTCACTGTTTTAATTAAGTCAGTTGATTATTTTAACTATGTTTTGCTATCAGCTACAATCAGAAGTTCAAAGGATTGTGCTAAAGCCAATGACCTTTTCTTACAAATTTATGGATTTTCAATTTAGATTAATCAAATTGCAAAGTTTTTGTAAATATAGATCTATACAAACATATGTACATGGCAAAGACGTCATCAGATGTCATCTGATCTCTGGGGACAACCACAGGGTCATTTTATCTTCATTTTGCGACTTTTTCATCTTATTATAGAACACAAGATGTTATTGTAGAACACAAAATGTTATTATAGAATACAAGATATATCATGAATGAGCTAATAAATTGTCCATGCATTAATAAATGAAACATCAAACTCTATACGCTTATGCAATTTTTCATATTTTTATCCTGCTTTACTGTTGTAATGTATTTTGTGGGTTCGACCACGGATGAAGTATAGATAAAGAATTTTCCTTTACGTTACTTGACGTATTCAGCTGATTGGATTCAATATAATAAACACAATCAATAATAATCAACAACACTATGATTTAAACTGATTCTCTGTTTTGTTATAATTTTCCTTAACTTGTTATCTCCTAGTCTACGTACTAATCCCCTGGTCTGACACTATGTTTGAGCACTAGCTCCCAGACCTATAGTTTCGAACACCGGGATTCAAACACCCGTTTATAATATAGTAATTTACTCTGATTTAGTAACCTGTAAGGATTCATGTAGCTCAAATGGTCCGTATGCAGCAGTTTGATACACCGCAAATGAGCTAACACAAATACCTTACCTTGTCCGTAACACGTCCTTCTTCTTCTACGGCTTCTCAATAAATGAACACCGAGACTTGAATGAGCCCGCTTATATATTTTATCAAGATCTGCTGAGTCAGATCTTGTTCTTCTAAACGTTTGAAACAATGCCTGGACATAGGAGATAACTTCTGATCGCTAAGACTAAATTAAACCCTGATTATATAATTATTAACTCGATCAAAGGAATTTCACTACAATTACCCATGCCTCCGAAACATATGCGTCCCGCATATAGATAAATAAGATTTCTAATCATAAACTCTTTTTTTTCTCGCCTAAGTCGTCGATCACTCATAAAAGAACTCCTCTTCTTCGATGATCTCCTCGACTTTCTTGTCATCCTTCACGTAGCTAGATGTTGTCTTGTGAAACTTCCTTTTCTTCACAAGGTTTCGTGACTTTTCTTCAAAGTCAGTTTGTGTGCTTTTTGAGAGGTATGACTTAAACCTGAATCGGTCCAATGACATGCCCTTTTCAGGCATGTGGTCAGATGTCTTTCTCTTCGGAGCGAATACAGGTAATGGGGCTGTGGCTTTCCTTACTGTTCTACCTTCCTCCAAAATACTGCTATTGTTTTCTTCCCCACTTTTCTTGTTTGTCTGGTCAACCTGTGATACAGGATTCTGTCCACTTTCTCCTGATGAGATTTCCTTTCCCTTTTCTTCCTCTTCACCACTGTCGCTACTACTATCGTCAGAGCTATCATTGGAGATCTCTCCGATCAAATCGCCAGGATCTTGTTCTAACCACTCTTTGTCTGCTTCACTTTCCTTCTCAAGCGGAACTTCATCTGTATTATGAAACTTTCTCTCATGACGTTGTAGGTAAGAGCTCTTCTTAAAGAGTTTGCCACAGGTCTTACATGGAAACTTTCCTCCATTGCATCTCACCAGATGTTCCCGCCATCTATTATCCAGAACTTCACCAGCACACAAGGGACACTTGCTGCTTGACTTGGCTTTCGTGAACTTGGTATTCGGCATTTTCTACAAAATAAAAAAAAACATCTTGGCTTATTTTCATTAAGAATATACATTTTCAAATAAACTTATATTTTAACTAAGATCTGTCTCATAATCTTGCAACCATTTTGGTTGTTTTCTAATGCGTTTTTGTCTAGCATCTGGATTTAACTCTTCCACAACATCTATTTCATGATGTTCAACTAGATTTGTATCTTCTGATTCTATATCATTTGATTCAGACTCATCTTCAATTATTGCATCTTCAAAGCTAAGAGTTTGAGACCTTTTTTTCCGCATTCTGTCGCAGTGGATTATTTGTTTTTCTCCTTTTCTGCCACATGAAACTGCATATAGCACATCAGACCTTTGCTCCAGCACTTCATATGGTCCGCGCCAAAACGAAGTAAGTTTTGTAGAACAGCCAATCTTTTTCTGAGGAAAGAATACAAAAACTTTATCTCCAGGCTTAAACTTCTCCCATGACAATTTCATATCATGGTACCTTTTCTGTCTGTTCATCGCAGTTTCTAAATTCTCCCGCACGAAACTGTGTGCTCTTTCTAATTTCTCTCGAAGAGTCCAAGCCCAATGGTTAGGACTTTCCTCTTTCATAGTCTCAGGCATCTCATACATCAAGTCTACTGGAAGTGATGTTTCCCTACCGAGCATAAGCATGTTGGGTGTGAACCCCGTGGACTTATGTTCGGCAGATCGGTATGCCATCATGACATAGGGAATATGCGTGTCCCAATCTCTTTGATTTTCTTGCACGTATGCACTTAGCATGGCGGTCAGGGTTCGATTGAACCTCTCTACCATCCCATCAGACTGTGGATGGTAGGGAGTGGTTCTTGTCTTTTGAATGTTCAGAAGCCTACACATCTCTGTAAAGAGCTCACTTTCGTATTGTCTACCCTGATCCGAATGAATTATTCTGGGTGTCCCGAATCTTGTAATTACTTCTTCTCAATCAATTTTGCTACAGTTTTAGCCTCCATGTTAGGCATTGGGAACACCTCTGTCCATTTTGAGAAGTAATCAGAAATTACCAAAATATATCTGTTCCCATTCTCTGTCATGGGCAACTCACCAAGAATATCAGTTGCTATGCGGTCCATAGGCATGCCAGAGGGTACAATTTCCATCGGTGACACCTTTTTCTTGTTAGGATTTTTCCGCATTGTACAAGCATCACAGCCTGTAACATATTGCCTTACATCTTGTTGCAAGCCCGGCCAATAATATCTTTGGCGAACTCGAGCTAACGTTTTGTGATCTCCTAGGTGTCCAGACGTTCTATCATCATGGCAATGTCTTAGAATATTACGCCTCTCAAATAGAGGTATAACTTGTTGTAGCATATCTTCATTTGTTTCCAACACCGTCCAGCGCCTACAAAGTATACCGTTAATTAGAGTTAGTCTGTGCCACTGGCTCCAAAGTGATCGAAGAAAGTAACCTTTACTTCTTAAGTCTTCAAACACAGGTCTTTTGTTGTTCTCAAGCCAGGCCTTTACAATAGAGATATCCTTGTCCTGTTCTTGTATTTCCAACAAGGTCATACTACTAGTGTCTTTTTCCTCAAACACAGATCGAAGTTGGGCTCCAGTTTTGGTTTTTGCCATCTTGCTTGAACAAGAATCGTTACCACACTGTTTACATGGTATTCTACTTAGTGCATCGGCGTTTTTATGTAATCTTCCTGGCCTATGTTGTACTTCAATCTCATATGTAGATAGCGTTTCTATCCACCTTGCTAGCTGACCTTCTGCATCTTTCTTGTTCAAAAGCCATCTTAATGAGCTATGATCTGTTCTGACAAGAAAGGGCTTCCCGTACAGATAATGTCTGCAGTACTTGACAAAGTTCACTATGGCCAAGAGCTCTTTACGTGTCACACAATATTTACGTTCAGCCTTTGTCAAGCATCGACTTGCATAGCTTATAACCCTCTCTTCTCCGTCCTGTACTTGGGACAAAATAGCTCCGACAGCCACATCACTGGCATCTGTATCAAGTATAAATGGTTTGGAAAAATCAGGATGTGAAAGCATGGGTGCTTTTATTAGTTTTTCACGCAATATCTCAAACGCTTCCTGACATTCCTCAGACCATAAAAATCCTTTGCCTTTCTGTGTCAGCACATGGAGAGGTTTAGCTAATACAGCAAAATTTGGCACAAACTTCCTGTAGTAACTACAGAATCCAAGAAAAGATCTCAATTTAGTCACATTGTTCGGACGAGGCCATTTCCGAATGACTTCTGTCTTTTGCGGGTCAGTTGATATTCCTTGCTCAGACACTACATGTCCGAGGTATTCAACCTTTCGCGCAAACAATGTGCATTTCTTAGCCTTGAGCTTTAGACCTGCAGCTGCGAGCTTCTCAAACACCTTTGACAAATTCCTGTTCATTTCTTCAAAAGTCTTAGCATATACTATTATATCGTCAAGGTAAGTTAGACATATGTCCCACTGCAAACCTCTTAGTGTGGTCTCCATCAACCTCTCAAACGTGGCAGGAGCGTTACATAACCCAAATGGCATCACGTTAAAATGATATAGGCCATTACGAGTTACGAACGCTGTTTTGGGCTTATCCTTCGGGTCCATTTCAATCTGCCAATACCCAGAGTGTAGGTCGAGAGTTGAAAACCATTTGCACCCTGCAAGTTGGTCTAGGGTTTCATCGATGCGTGGTATTGGATAAGCATCTTTTTCTGTGAGAGCGTTCAGTCGTCGGTAGTCCACACAGAACCTAGTGGAACCATCCTTCTTCTTGACTAAAACAACCCTATAGGCCCAAGGACTGTTGGAAGGCTCTATGACGTTATTTTCCAACATATCTTGTACATGTTTGTCTACTTCAGCATTCATGTGCTCAGGCAGTCTTCTTGGCACTTCTTTGATAGGTCTATTGTCACCTGTATTAATAGTATGTTTTGTCAGACCTGTCCTTCCTACATCTTTGTCAGACTTGG
Organism: Saccostrea echinata; assembly: GCF_033153115.1. Taxonomy (NCBI): domain Eukaryota; kingdom Metazoa; phylum Mollusca; class Bivalvia; order Ostreida; family Ostreidae; genus Saccostrea; species Saccostrea echinata. The sequence continues at coordinate 8,801,007 of NW_026889750.1, forward strand.
TAAATAAATGGGCATACTTTATCAACAATGACTTTACAACTTTTGCTTGTTTCTTACTCAGGTTTGAGCTTGTCTTGGTGAATAATGATTTTAGATGTTCAGACAAATTATCAGAGGATTCCGATTCTCCTAATTCGCCCTCAATTACATCCTCTATAGGCGAAAGCTCTCCAACCGTCGTTCCTGAATGTATTATAACATTACTTTCTGATGGGTTAAACAGCCTTACTGGGACGTTTGAACCTCCTTTTACCAAAGTTCGTCCGACCAGTCCTCTGTCAGAATTAAGAAAAGTTGTTGATGGTTCAACTACCCCAACGTCTAAATTAAACTCCTCATTGTCTGGCACAATTACTTTTCCTATTGTCACCACTTCTGTTTTCGATGGCAATGTCATTGTTCCTGAGGCTACTATCCTAAAGCATCCAATTTTTCCTTCAAACTCTAAAGAGTGGAACTCGCCCCCAAGTTTCAGACTTTTATTGCATAAATCTATAACACCTCTATTGGTTTTCAAGCAGTCTAAGCCTAAAACAGCATCAATAGTCATGTCGGCCACTACTACTGTTTGAAATATGACTTTCTTGCCGAATTTAAGTCTCACAACGGCTTTTCCATGTACATTAAGGGGAGTGCCTGAAGCTGATAAAATCTTCTGACTCGTCTCATTCAGTTTCACGTCATGCTTCAAGCAGATTGCATCGAACACCTTTCGTGAAATAAGTGTTACTGTGGCACCAGTGTCAACTAATATCATGGCAGACACATCATTGATGGTTCCACGAATGTACATGCCTGGTTCATTAGACTTTTTGTGGATTCCAATGGAACCCTTAAGTTTCTCTTCTGACTTTCCTTCATTTTCGGTAGCCATTTTGAATTGTCCAGACTTCTCTTTACCGGTCTCTGTACTAGTATTTTTGACAGCTTTTCTTTTGCCAACAGAGTCAAATGGTAGTGGCTTAGCATAAATCTCACTTTTATTTGGACTTTTGGATCTACAATCCTTCTTGAAGTGTCCAGGCTTACCGCACTTGAAACACTTTTTGGAAGTACCTGTTGTCTGCTTCTTCTCGTCAAACCTCCAAGACGTGTTGTAAGTTTGGTTAGTACGAGACCTCTGTTGCTTAGTTTTCATCTTATTCACATCTGTCTGTAGGTTCAACAGCATTTCCTTGATAGACTTTATAGAGTCTTCTAGACTACCTCTGTTAGTCTCATGACGAGTATCATCGCCTCCTGCTTCTCGAACAAAACCACTGTCTTCATTTCTTCTGCGTTCTGCCCCAACGAATGCATTGAGCTCAACCGCGTGTCGAATGGCATCATTTAGATTCTGGGGTCGTGACTGTTTAATTCTCAAACGCATATCAAAACTTACAAGAGCGTCGATAAAATACTCCTTCGCCAATGTTTCACACACATCTCCTGGAGCTGTTGGATATGCCAGGCGAGTGAGTCGTCTTATATCTTGGCCTAGCTGCGGTATTGTTTCTGACGCTTTTTGTCGTCTCTCCCTAAGTTGCGCCCTATACAGTTCCATCTGATTAGCTGGAGAAAAACGTTCTTCCGGGGACTTGGACAACTCTTTAAAATCCATTTGCAGATATTCTGGTAAGTTTCCAAGCACACCTTGGGCTAGACCTCTTAAGGACACGGCCAGATACATCCCCTTCTCTTCTTCAGACCAGTGGTTCAAGCAAGCGCATGCATTGAAATGCGACTTATAGTCCAACCACGACGACGATCCATCATAAGTTGCGGGTTTCAGCTTACTGGACTTTTGGTCTTTTCCCACGCGGTCCCGAACATCATGTGCTTCAAATCTATTGTCTCTAAACCTGCGTGTTGTAACATTGCTTGGAACATTTCTAGGTGTTTCAAAATATAGCGCATGGTCTGAAGCTGGTCTACGTGTTCTATCACTGATGTAGTCAAAATCAGTTTCAGCCTCGGCCTCAAGCTTTACTTTAGGTTTAGCTCCTCCAAACTCTTGTCTTGGTTCAGAACTCACTTGTTCCGAGGCACCAATGCCAGAATCTCTATTTGTTATTGGTGTTGAGGCTTTCTGTCTCTCTTTTTCTCTCAAACGCATACTCTCATTTGAGAACTCTTTAATTTTCTCTTCAAGATAACTTATCTCTTTGTCAACGTCATCCATGGTTTAAGACCTAAAACTAATGTTTCTGAGACAAAGTTCTTTAACAAATAATTGTTCTTAATATAAAAATCACAAGTGGGTTTATCCCACCGCTGCCACCAAAAATTTGTTATGTATTTTGTGGGTTCGACCACGGATGAAGTATAGATAAAGAATTTTCCTTTACGTTACTTGACGTATTCAGCTGATTGGATTCAATATAATAACAAACACAATCAATAATAATCAACAACACTATGATTTAAACTGATTCTCTATTTTGTTTTAATTTTCCTTAACTTGTTATCTCCTAGTCTACGTACTAATCCCCTGGTCTGACACTATGTTTGAGCACTAGCTCCCAGACCTATAGTTTCGAACACCGGGATTCAAACACCCGTTTATAATATAGTAATTTACTCTGATTTAGTAACCTGTAAGGATTCATGTAGCTCAAATGGTCCGTATGCAGCAGTTTGATACACCGCAAATGAGCTAACACAAATACCTTACCTTGTCCGTAACACGTCCTTCTTCTTCTACGGCTTCTCAATAAATGAACACCGAGACTTGAATGAGCCCGCTTATATACTTTATCAAGATCTGCTGAGTCAGATCTTGTTCTTCTAAACGTTTGAAACAATGCCTGGACATAGGAGATAACTTCTGATCGCTAAGACTAAATTTAACCCTGATTATATAATTATTAACTCGATCAAAGGAATTTCACTACACTGTTATTTACGGAAGCCCGTTGAGGCCAGTTCAGAGAAAGAAATATTTTTATCGCGTTTAAACGCAATAATTATTGCGTTTAAACGCAAAACATTGCGTTTAATTGCAATAATCATTGCATTTAATCGCAAAAGATTGTGATTAAACGCAATCTTTTGCGTTTAAACGCAATAATTTTTGCGATTAAACGCAAAAATTTTGCGTTTAAACGCAACAATCTTTGCGTTTAAATGCAATAATCTTTATGTTTAAAGGCAATCATTTGTATCAAACCTATCAGAGTACAATAGACCCACGAATACTGATGTCTTTTAGTTATTTCTCTTTATTAGGAAATTGTGTGTTGTCTAGCGGTGAAACGCAATCTTTTGCGATTAAACGCAATACTTTTTTGCGGTTTAACACAATAATATTTTTGCGTTTAAACGCAATAAAAAATATTTATTTCTCTGAACTGGTCGCCCGCGTGGCACAATAGTTAGAGCGTCTGCTCTAGAGTCGCGAAGTAAGGAGTTGATCCTTACGTCACGGGTTCGAATCCCACTGTGGGACGTGGAGACCGGTCCTTCGGATGAGACCATATAAACTCAGGTCCCGTGTCGCAGTAGGTGTTGGCACGAAAAAGATCCCTCACTGCTCAATGGCCCTGAGTGCGAGTATGGGTAAAAAAAATTTGTAGCTCTCCACCGGCAAGCGGTGGCGTCTCCATATGAGTGAAAAATTCTCGAGAGGGACGTTAAACAATAATCAAACAAAACAAAACAAATTTCTCTGAACTGGCCTCAACGGGCTTCCGTAGTCATTTATTCTGTTGAACGATAAATACATGTTTTGCAATTAGGTGTAATGTTTTTGCTGAAATTAATTGCCTTTTCTTACAGATTTTGGTTCTCTGTTCGGATTAAGGTGTAATAAACAAAGCGTGTAACAAGCATTTATCAAATTGTGCAATACTGACCAATACACATACAGATAAATATATGTATTCATTGCAAAAAACAGATTTCTTTTCACTGAAAGTAAGTAAAGTAATAAATAAAGGAATAAGTGTTGAAAAATTGCACTATTTTTCCACTATTATATTTTGCATTAGAGATTCTACATAAAATGCTAAAAATCGTTAGAGCTTTAAATGATAAAACATTTTATATCAATTATTGAGTCCTCAAAAGGTATCGACATATTAATAACAACTTTTTTTCTACAAATTCTTTCCAAAAAATATACAATACTGATAGTCAATTGGTATTAAGGTATTTTGTTGTTATATATTTTTTCCCATTTAATTTTATTAAAAATTTAATTATGAAACACTGCCCAGGAAATAGTGTGCATTTGAACAACTCTAACAATGAACTATAAGGTGACCAAGATTAAAGATGAATTTTAAAAAGAGGAATATGAACTCATTGTACTGTCACTACAGAGATCCATGTGCATAAGTGACACTGTAAAACCAGACAAAACAAAAGATAAAAACTGAATGTTTTGTTGTGTTGAAACAACGAGAAATGTATCGATACCCAAAATATGTATCAATATTGCAACAAAACAATTTAAATCGGCGACAAATCTATATATAGAATCTATAATTTATCAATGACAGCTCTAATCGTGTCAACTTCCCTTTACGTCTGGATTACTTTCTGCTGTCATCCAAGGCAGTGTATTTGAATCAGCAAAAAAATGGGAAACATGTATATCTGCCTTGTCTATAGCAAAAGTATCTAAGTATGTAGTTTCTTTGTGTTACATTGGTAGAACACGTTAAAAATTTGACTTTTTTATTACACTAAAAAAGGAAAAAAATCTCTTTATTTACATTTCATATAAAGCCTTAAAAATTGGTGAAATTTCATCAATCCAGAAAAGAAAAATTGGTCGGTTGCTAGGGAAATTTCTTTGGCCAGGTTTCCATAGTAACAATGGCTCATAATATTTTTCCTTCCATGTACATGGCTTATAGCCTAACAGAACTCTGTGAGTGAAAAAATCATTAATTTCTGAGAACCACCATGTATCTCCCTTTATACATATGCTGCCTGATTCTTACGTGGACCTGTACTTTAAAAATCCTTCTACCAACAATCAGACCGTTCATTTTACCTTCATAGCAAAAGAAGATCTTCGTCTCAAGTACCGTTAAAAACTCATATTTGAAAGATATACCTGTTGTATTGATGGGTTGTTACAGGTACCACATTAGAACCTCGTAAACAGTGAGTGAGCAACTGAAAGACAAGTTATGCTTACTTTTGGAGACGGAGCGACCCAATTTACATTTTTGAGGTGCTCGATGAAACGATCTACTTATACAACATATGAGAACGCGTTTTTCCGTTGAATCAAGTGATGGAGTCTTGCGTGATTTTGAACATGACTTGTCCGAAGTAAAATTGTTTAAAATGTCAAAAAACCTATAAAAATTTTTTTTATATAGTTTCTTTTCCTATTCTCAATTATTTTTATCGTCTACCAAAAAATCGAACAAATCTATTCAATAGCTGTCTGATATTCAGGCGTATATGTATGAAATAATGTACTTAATCAAAATTATTCTTTAAATGTTTTATGGAGAAAATACTGATTTCACATCAAACAGCAGATGCTGGGTCGGTTGTATCTTGTATTTCTAAAAAAATATTCTATTGCTATTGCTTCCAAATTTTTTTTAATTACAAACATTTTCTATAGTGTCTTGATTGGGGCCATCTGAAACAAAATCCTCTTACGTTTCCATGTTCTTCTTCTCCCTACAACTATAATACTGCTGGACACGTGTTACTAGTGATATGAGTATAGTTAACAAGAAAGGACATTAATCACTCATTTTTAAAATGGGCAAAATCTAGGGACCCAGATCTTTCAAGTAATATGGTGAATTCTGTCAAGGCTTATACCCCTGGGCCCCTACCCCGACCCCAAACTGGTTGCCCCTCCCCCCTTTTCAAGAATCCTGGGTCCGTCATAGTTATGGATAAAATCTTCAAAAAATATGTCACTTACAGAAGAGAAATATAAAACAATAATATTTCAAAAGAAATAAAGCCGTATGAAATTAAAGAAATAACTAAAATTGAATCAATTCCGATTGAAAGTAAACTAATCCCGGCCAAAATTGATACATTATTTAAAAAAAAAAATAAAAATAAATGAAAATTAACATTTTTTCTTGAATTTCGCATTATCATTATGATAATTTTCTTTATAGAATATCATTTTCTTATATTTCTTTTTAATGGATGACAAGGTTTGTTGAAGATTTTATCCCTTTACTAAAAAATATTAACAAAGAATATTTTTTTTTATCATATTAATTTTTTTTTTTTTTTCATTAAAAAAAAAAGAGGTTAAACCTGACTTTTCTTGACGTTTTGCTGCGAAAGCATAATTTCCATTTTCTTCGGGGGGAAAAAACACCAAAAATTTTACATAAATTATTATTAATTGTGAGCTGGTATCAGTCTCTCACTTTTGAAATCGACACTTTTAGAGATTTTAGTGCGTTGGGCCACATTAAAATTTAGAGTTATCTTCCCATTTGCTTACGTAGGTTTGTCGAGATCACGTGTTCTTTCTCTAACACTGAACACGTTTCCGGTAAGGCATGTGGAAAACGTGCTCCAGAAAAAGGATATCATTATCTTAACTTGTTTACCTTTTCTTGAGGATTTTTACAGCCAAAATAATTGTCTTAATTTTATTTATCTAATTTGAAGTTCTGGTCAACCACAACAGCTTACTTTAGGGAAGCCAACAGTGTGAAAGGGGGGGGGGGGGTCACTGATATTTTTCAGCGTATTGTAGAACTGACGATATCATTAAATCTTCAAAGAAGAAGTTAAGAATATTGACTTAGGAAATGTAATTAATTCTCACGTTGATTGTTAAGGCCTTGCACTTACGGAGGCGTAGTACAGTTCCCATTGCTTTACAGGGGTGGAAGGGGGGATACAAAAATCGATTTCAAATTTTCTAATGCACAAGTATATTTAGATTTATCATATGCAGTTCGTAGGCACATCTTTTCAAAATTATTATAGTTTGGATCATTTATCTAATGACGAGTAAAACGATTTGAAAGCATATTTTTAAAGTGCACCTAGGGGCCTATATTTAGCTAATCCACCTAAAAATTAAAAAGAGGAATTTCAATGCAAATCTTTGATTTCTAGGAAGTTAAGCCCATAGAATGAAAAGAATAAGCATTCTTTTTAAGGAATTTCACACAATAAATTAAATATTGATGCCCCAAAATACCCAAACACTGACAACGTCTGTGACCCAGGAGAGCAAATCAGTGAAGATAACTATCAGAAGCATTTCGAGCGCGATTGAAATTAAGCAAAATATAGATGACTGAATTTAGCGTTTGAATAATTTTCAAGTTGGAAAAATTAAGAAATGTATTTTAAATTGCAAAAATTTCCTTATATTTATAGGTATTTTGAGCTGTCAGCACTTTATTTTCTTCAAATAATGAAATACCAACTATGTCTCTGATCCCGATGAAGACAAAATTTTACAAAAGTCTGTGCACTTTTGTGCTACATGTTGGGGACTTCGTTTAGGCATGAAAAAATCTTAAATAATGTTTAAAATCTTTAGAAAGTAGCAACTTTGTGCTAACACTAAAAACGTAAAGACAATCTGGAAAATAGTGTACATGCTATGCTTCATATTCAACATACATCTTCATCAAAATATACTTATCAAAATAATTTTTTTCTATCTAAAACATAAGATTATATCGGAAAACAAAATAGCTACTTGCGTAATCTTTAATTGTCAACTGTCCTTACAGATAGATCAGAATATTCAATTTAGTATCATTGTTTACTTCACATAACAAATTCGAACATTGATGGTCGCCAGGTCACAAACACGAGTTATCTAACTTTGCAAAAAATGGTGTTAACTGGAATAGCTACTATATTAGCTACTTATGTATACTACAGTCATTCATTCACCCCGCACATCGCTACTCTCTGTATTTACATTACTGCTGCACCTCGCACGATATATGCACACGTGTGACAACCAGTCATTATCAGCAAGGTGTATACTTATTACATACAAAAAATAAAGAGGTAAACATGAATGCGTTAATTGAAAAGTTGATAATTTAATTCATTAACTTGTTATCCTTTTCGAAGAAAATACCCGTGTAGTAACATTGCACGATATTTCTCATCGATGTCATAGCGTTGTTGGTGGATGAAACATGGCATATTAGGTATTGATACAACGGCAATTTTATAAGCTATCTGCTTCTGTGAGAACTAATTGTTTTTGGTAACACCTCAGATATATATTAGTTCTGGCCGCACTTGTAGCCCCCTACAGTTTTGGGGTATTTTGAACTATGTGTGTACATGACCTCAGCCAAATAAATTGCACACACTACACACTTGTTATATGTCAGATATTTTTTATAACATTGTTTTTTTAAATGCAAGGGGTATAAAAGTAATGATTTGACAAAGCAAGAGCAAAGAAGACTAGCCCGGGTCCAGTATACACTTGATCAGTGTTGATCCTACGGACACATGCATGTGTACATATACGTGTATATGTATACAAGTACTTACAAGTTATGCAATGATTTATTCATACTTGATAGTTGTGATATCTAAACATGAGTTGGTTTAATTCCTTTTCATACATTTTTTTTTATCACCATTATTATAATTTTTTTTTGGTAGCCTACTCGTAGAATTATGATTAACATATTTATAAGTATTACATGTTCAATGTTAATTGTTTTGCATTGAAAAAAAAATTCACATGGGTAAAGAAAATTACTTAACTATATTTACAGGACAACAATTTACAGTCAAGTAATTTCTGAAACTATTATTTTGTTGGTATTTGCTAGTATATAATCGAAAATCAGTCGATTGCTGGCATAATCCAAGCACTCGATTACAAAATTTTTATTTCAATTAATCGGTTTATTTTTTATTTCAAATGCATTATAGTTTTCAAGCCAAATATTCCAGCCCCGACTTATCGGTTACTTTATTTGTGTATCGTAATAGTGCAGAATTGTATCCGTAACCAGAGTTGTTGAAATAAAAAAAATATTCACTGGTCCATCAGCATACATGCTTAGATACGTAAAAAAAAAAAATAATAAAAAATCTGAGAAATTGTTTTAATTCCAGTAAGGCTTAAAAAAAAATTATGTTTGTTTCCTTTAACATTCAAAAAAAAAAAAAAGAATCAAGGGTGTGTAGGTCGAAGAATTTTTTTTTTTTTTTTGATAATGAATAATAGAGTCAAACATTCCCGGACTGAATTAACCAGGTGTGATATTTACAGTGGACACCAAACATGGCTGTCTAGCGCAGAAAACAAACTTCTAAATGTTGTGGGGGGAAATGCTTGATGTAACAATAATGATTACTCTTTATATTTAAGGGAAATGATGATTAGGTTGACATATGTTATATCCCAAATAAAGCTAGTTAGACAATTAACATTTTTTGTATAAATTGAATCAATTGATTGAATAAATACAGATAACCTATGGCAGAAAAAAATTCACCTAGGGGTAATTTGAATGGGTCTGATTTTCTTTTACCAAATTTATTAGGCCATGGCGCCGCCATTTTGTGAAAAACTAACTGTCTTAAAAGCAAAGTTTATTCTATCATACACGCAGTTTTGACAATCTCACAAATAAAACTAAATATCCACAGGTTAACATGGTTAAGAGGTTATATTCCGGAATTTTTTTTACCGGTTGCTCAGACCGATTACATGGAGAAAATTACTGGACTTTTGAAATTTTTACCAGTTTTGCCGGTGAGACTGGTGGATTTCAAAAACTCTGCATACCCTGGTAACAAAGCATCCTGGATATGGATGTATTATGGGTTCTAGTTCTACAAAATGAACGAAGGACCTGCTGGACCACCACAAAAAGTAGTCATTTACCCATTCTTACCATTTATTTAAATAAATTAAAAGAAATTGGAAATGTCTGATTATAATCGATAATTAATTAGTTACAGTAACCCGATCTCGATTGTGAAATTCTTACCGATTCCCATCACTAGTATTTGCTTTTCTGCCATGATCTGCCTCTGAGAATGCTGTTTTATAGTGTGACTAAAGGGGGGGGGGGAGCTTTAATAACTTAATAAATAAGCAAGAACAATCAACAAGAGAATAATTCTTTTTATTTCTTTTTTTTTTTTAGGCTTTTGATAAACAATACCAACTAATTCATTAATTATAATGTTGTTATCTGACCGTTGTTTAGCCATTTATTTGGTGATTAGAAATACCTGTAAGTGACCCGCAATACACAATAAAGGTGATTAAATATAACCCTCGTCAAGGCTGCTGTATCGAAGATAGACTCGCCCTGTAATGCAGATCTGATTTTTCATAGAATTGGCTTTCCTTTAATACCAAATAACCATTTATAAATTGTAAATAAAATCGTTTGCAGTCAAAATGTAAAAGGTGATTCGGAATACCCTAAATGACTGTACGTCCCTGGTGCAACACTGCAGTCATTCTGGGACATAAAAAAGTTTACCTTGTGTAACAAAAAAGAAGAGAAAATGTAACTGTTTGGATAGAGTTATTTTGATAGACCGAAGTGCAAGCATTTACTTATAAATAATGGGTGATGTTTGTGATGCTTAAAGCAATGCACCTAGACTAATTTTTCTTTTCTGACAGGTTTGTCTTTAAAACTGCATAAGCCGATCCCTGTACCACAGCAAGATGGTCAAGGAAGACAAACCAACATGGAAGTCCAACTATTTCTTGAAAATTTCAGTAAGTTGGTAGAGTTAGCTTTTAGGTGGGAACATCGGCTATTCCAATAAACACCTAGTAAACGTGATTTCTGCTAAACTTTGTCTTAAATCAGGGTTTCAGATTGCCATCAGCCATTTGCTGATAAAAATTCAAAATGGCAGGAAAAATGAAAATTTATCTGCCGAAATGGACTATAAGTTTAACGCTGCATGAACAGACATAATAGCCGATTAAATTCTGCATGTAAAAGCCAGTCAAATTATTTATTTCCATTCAGATCCTATTAATTTTCTATTACTACTTTCTGCAACTGCAGATTTCATCAGCCAATGACAGTCGGGTATTAGATCTTGATCACCAGATCACTTCATGCTATTTCTTGCTGCTGATACGCTCCCTTACCAATATTAACATGGAGTACTGGACAAGCACATGCACCGCTGATGAATAAACTTCTCGTGGAATGTGATATTTGTGGGGCATTAAATTCTTTGATTTAGAAATTAGTTCTCATTTGAATGATGTCAATGGAACTGAAGAATCAAAAATTAAAATAATGTTTAATAAACGGAGAAAATCACACCGAAAGAGATGCGAAGATTTCGGAGTATGTGGCTTAGCTTTAACCTTAGGTATGATGCAAAGTTTCCAAGCACAGGCAAAATGTATGATCCTCTCTTTGGCCTCGGGTAGTAGAGAGCTAGGAGTGGAGTTTGGTCTGCGCATGGCTTGAGAGAACGGGCAAGATGATAATTAAGTAGCATCACTTAATGAGAATCAGGTAAAACATGACTTTAAAATGTAAAAAAAAGCACAATTTTTTCCAAATAAAATAAATACGATTGAGTTACACTTGTTCAGTATTTTATTCTTTTAACAATTCTTTCACCGCATAATTAAATTTACCAGACTTCATTTAATTATGCGGTGAAAGAATTGTTAAAAGAATTGTATATTTTTGACTATTAGTTGGCTAGATAGAATGTTCTATTGTTATAATAATATACGTCCTACGGTCCCTACCTGTCCAGAGACACAGATTATTCTAACTATGAATTGGCCTATAATTTTAGGAGGTTTAGGACAGTATGGCTTATAACTTTTCTGGTAAATATGCCAGGTGTCCTATAGTTACTTATTTCAATCTGAAACCCTGTTAAATTCATGTGTAATACTTAATATATACAGTGTAGATTGTTAACTTTGTAAGTGATAGGTTCAGAATATTGATCAACTCTGATCAAATATTTGCTGTATTCTTAATGTTTTGTATCTTCTTTTTTCACAATATTTTATTGAGTGTGTGCATGAGATGGTTTATGAAAGAGTGGAATTAGTCTGCTATAAGAGCATGAATTTTGGATGATAATTTTTGTGATTAAGATGTGTTTTCAATGCAGATGACTTCTTGAGTATTAAAAATGAATTATATAATTTATTTATAAAATTTTATTTCTTAAAAGAATGTTTTGAAATAAAAATTGCCCTGCTTTATAGAGCCTGTTAGATGAATACCCAAAGGCTTTCATTGTGAATGCTGACAATGTGGGATCCAAACAGATGCAGCAAATTCGTCAGGCACTGAGAGGAAAAGCTGGTAAGGCATTAATTACATTAAACTAATGTCAAGGTTCTAATAAAAAAAAAATAGGTACATTAAACTAATGTCAACTTCTAATAATAAAAATAGAAGTGAAACGGTTCACCCCGGTATCGATTCATTGCAATGTCTTTTTGTTGGTTTGATACCCGTTACAAAATTTCCATTTTCAGTTCTGTTCTTGTTTTTGATCGGGATCATTGTTCAGTCATGTTTAGCATTCATCAAAAAAAAAGCTACGTGTCATGAATAAAGTTTAAAAACATGATTCTTGAAGACTAAGAGTTTAAAAGAAAAATCTGGGTTTGACACTTAGGCACATCTAGGAGTGAAACGGTTCATCGCGGTATCGATTCACCTCGGTATTTTTTCTCGGTTTGATACACAGTGCAAAATCTCTAATTTTCGGTTCAGTTCATTTTTCGGTCAGGATCGTCATTCAGTCGGGTTTGGCATAAGATAAAACACGTTACTCAGCATAAGTAAGTATACAGAACGGAAATTTTTGAGGACCGATAGGTTGTAAAATAATTTTTGACAGTCAAGTAATTCTAATCAATTTTTTCTAGTCAATTTGCAAATAAAATTTGTAAAGTAAGTGACTAGATTTAAGGACCCTCTCTACACTAGTGCAAAATGTTTTTTGGACATTGAGAAAATAATATTGAATAAAGGTGTAAATATTGAGCTTATATATTTAATTTTCAATATATGGTACGTGGCATTTACCCCCAGGAAAAATGTTCAAACACAACACAGTATCAGGAACAGAAATCGCTGTTGTTTACTTCCATGGAGAAAATACATGTAAAAAATGTGTTCAATTAATTTATCTTGGCCTTTTAAAATGTTAAGAATACTTGAATTGATTACAAATTGAGTAATATACTGTAAATTTCTATTTATTGGAATTTGAATCTAAGGGCAGATCACTCTAACTGCAGAAAAATACCATAGAATCAGAACTCTTTAGTGTGCAGTGTAGAGAGGGTTCTTAATGAAAGAAAGCATAAAACAACGTTCAATTTGTTTCCTTCTATCAAAATGTATCAAAAATAACCGCACCGAGACAAAATTATACAATACTTATCAAACTGTGAAGAAAGTGTATCGTTTCACCCCTCGGCACATCCGAATGACCCAGTCTAGTAAATGAGTAGTAGGAGTGAAACGGTTCACCGCGGTATCGATGCACCGCGGTATTTTTTCTCGGTTTGATACACGGTGCAAAATCTCAAATTTTCGGTTAGGTTCATTTTTCGGTCGGGATCGTTATTCAGTCGGGTTTGGCATAAGGTATAACACGTTACTCAGTATAAATAAGTATAGAAAACGTAAATTTTTGATGACTGATAGCTTGTAGAATAATTTTTGACAGTCAAATAATTTTAGTCAATTTCTTCTAGTCAATTTGCAAATAAAATTCGTAAAATATGTGACTAGATTTAGAAAAAGAAAGCATAAAACAACGTAGAATTTGTTTCCTTCTATCAAAATGTATCGTATCGAAAATAACCGAACCGAGACAAAATTATACAATACGTATCGAACCGTGAAGGAGGTGTATCGTTTCACCCCTAATGAGTAGTCCAGTCATGTAAGTTGTATGTGAACTTGGCCGACTAATCATGTGGATAAAAAAAATGTAAATCCTCATTTCAGTCTTTCAAATAAATATTCAAAAAACTTCTGAAGAAAATTTTTATACACTTCAGAGACATAAATGTCTCTATACAAAGTCATCATTCCACAGTCATCACTCTTGTGATGGAAAAATTCCATGCATGATGCAATAGGTATTTTTAACCATGGCTAAAGTTGAAGTCAAAACTAACTTTGTTCAGTATCAAATGCTATAAATAGTTATCAAATAAAGTATTCATTAATTAGTTCATTAACAATTAGGGTAATATTATTTTATTTAAGTTCATTGAATGTTCTTTATCTTTGATAATATTTGCATGTTCTGATTAACCCAATTCAATTGGCCGCGACCTATTAAACAGTCTATCAAAATCTTGACACATTCAACAGAGACGATGTCTTTATTATAGTATGGTTTCAAAAGTTAAATGATTAAAATTAGCAAGTTATGAGAAGCAAGTTTGCAAGTTTAGTCAGGGTAAATGATTTAACAATCAGGGCTAATAAAAATTATGGTTGGTAGCCTGACTGGTATAGTATCATGAAAGTTAATGTCAAACCCTGAGAATCATTAACAGTCAATTCATTCTAGTCAATCTTTTGTAGTCAATTTGCACTTAAGGGGATGAAGGACACATGGTCACATGACATCGTTGAACTACGTCATAGTCTCCATTTATATAAGTGCAAAACGTGTAAAGCATCAGTTCCTGTATAAATTTTTGACAATTTTTTTTCTTTAATTACCATCTTATATTAAAAAAAATAAAAAGTTTAACATTCTTGCAAACATTAACAAATTATGAAAAAAGATTGATCCACTCCTCTGTTTTTTTTAAACTGCGCGTCCAACAAGTCGGTGACGTCATACACGATCTGCTAGTACAGCAAGATCATACTCGGTGAATACAAGGGCGGTATTATTATGTAAAAACAGGTCAAAATCAGTATATGATGAAGTATTTTGAGAAACGGGGAAAACAGAAATTATTTTTGCATGGCTGATGACGGAAATCTTATGTAGGTATATCTTATTTCGCTTATTTAGCTTACGTGTGACGTCATAGTTGGTTTTTCCCGTACTCGAGAAATGTAAACATGGCAAGTTTTTGTCCTGCTTATGTCGTCTTTAACGATGTGCTGTGCAATATTGAGGTCAGCTTCACCATTCGAAATTTTTACAGTTAATCAATAATTTGAAGGACTTGCATTTCAACGTAAATTTAAAAATATTGAATGATAGGATTTTTTGTAAATTACGTTTTTTGTTGTTTAAGTTGTCTTAAAAAGTTCGTAATTTTCCCTATCCAGATGCAGTGTGATATATGAAACTTGCCTTTTCGAATTTTAAACCCAATTTATACTCTGAAATATTTTAAAAGATACATGTTCACTTACATATTTTTTATATATGCTTTAAAAATCCAATTATGGACAGAGTAATGAGCCCGAAAACATGGAGAATTAAAACTCCACTTAGATACTGTAGGGCATAATATTTGTCAATCAATATCTCTAAAATAAGAAACCTAATGATATAACTGCTTTAAGATATGTGGGACATACTTAATAAGAAATATACAAAATATAAAAAAAATTAAATGACAAGTATTTTTTCAGCTAAAGGTCCTTCTTCCCCTTAAATTAAACAAATGAAACAAGACAATAGACAACTTTGAATTTCTTTCCTTTAGTCAAAATGTATCCAATATGATCATACCATGACAGAATTGCAATACATATTGTATCGTGAAGGAGGCATATCATTTCACCTCTTTAAAAAAAATATTTTGAATTTTTAAAAAAAATCATTGCTTAACATTTTGGATAAAGTAGAAGTATTGGTCATTCCAGATAAAGAGTCATGAAAAAAATCATTATTTGGAGAGGTAATTGCAGCTGTTACACGTAATACTTCTAGAACATTTTTAATTTTACTCCCATAATAATTCTTCTTCAGTTGTGTTGATGGGGAAGAATACCATGATGAGGAAGGCCATCAGAGGCCACATTGAGAAGAATCCACTTCTTGAAAAGTAAGCAGGGAGTCTTTTATATTAAAATATGAATAAAAAGTGTTTTACAAGTAAGCCAGCAAATTTTTTTTGAAAAAGTATATTTAAGAATTGGTGTTTAGTAATGGTTTTACCATTTTTTTTAGACTCCTGCCCCACATCAAGAACAATGTAGGGTTTGTGTTTTTGAAGGGTGACTTGGTTGAGACCAGAGACGTTCTCTTATCCAACAAGGTAAATAGAAATTAATTCTGTGTAACAGGCTCGAACAAAATCATGCTCAAGAACTTCATACAGTATACATGTTATACCATTATGTTGTGTGTGTTTTCCGCTAATGTAATGCACTCCCCTACTTTTGAGCAGTTTTCAGAAATTCCTCCTTACTTGTCTAATCCAAATGTACTGACTGTTTTAGGTGAAAGCTCCAGCTAAGGCAGGTGCTCTAGCTCCCCTGGATGTTAAGGTGCCGGCTCAAGCCACCACACTGGGACCTGAGAAGACCTCCTTCTTCCAAGCTCTGCAGATCCCCACCAAGATTACAAGAGGATGCATTGAAATCTTGGTCAGTATACCTTAATTTCAGTTTAACTGTAAGCCATGTGGGTAAGTTACCACTGACTGACTAGGATTTTATTGAAGTTTTGTAAAGTTTGATCTTGTAAAATTTATATTTTTCTGTCCGAGATTCATGAAATACTAAGATACTTAAACATGTAACTTGTAAGTATGAAGCATAAGACTCGGTGGTCTAATGAGTTATGCTAAAAATCTAATGACTGCTGGTCCTAACCTAAATGCTAGAACTGGCACTTGATATTATAAATTTTCATTAAAAGTTAGAAGTGGGAGTTACTACTTCTGTAAGATTGATACATGTTTATCTTAAACTTTGTAGAATGAAGTGCATCTAATCAAGGCTGGTGACAGGGTAGGGTCATCTGAGTCCACTCTCCTGAACATGTTGAACATCTCTCCATTTTCTTACGGACTTGTCCTTGAGAAAGGTATATGTCGATACAATGCAGTGTGTTTTTGTAGATGTGAATGATTCAGTGTTCTATCCAAGGATGAATCTTCAACCTGTTGTGAGTTCAGGACACCAAAGTATCAGAACCAGAAATGGTTGAACCCACTGATGCTTGTCTTGGACTAAGACCAAGAAACTGCCAGTTATGGCTGTCTGAGGATGAACATTATTTAGTAACCTGAAACATAACTTGCTGAAACCATGAGTATCCTATGTAGATAAAAGTATGTTACCAAGAAAAACAAAAATTGATCTTGATAATTTTACAGGTCATTTGATTATCCCAGGTCCTACAATGTTATTGACTCATATTTTCAACATGCAGTGAAACAGTAACTCTTTGTTGCATTGCATGTTGAAAATCTGTGCAATGTATAAAGCAGTGTTTCTGACCAAGTTAATACTGATTGAAGTGCAGTGTTAAGATTTTGGTAGAGAAGGTGCTCAGATAGTGACCAATCTGTCGATCCAAAACTCGCTTGTCCCGACTAAATTTTCTCCTCTTGTGGCCCAAACTGGCTTGTACTTCACCCCATAGAGTGCTCATAGATAGAGGGGTGTGACCATTAACCAAGTTTCTAGATCAAAGGTTATATTAAAAAAACAATCTTTGTCAAAAGCAAATTAACTCTCCCCTCGGCCCATTCTCACCCATACTTCACCCAGAGTGCCTGTGGGTAGAGGATTGCAGTGACGTTGAACAAATTTCTTAGGTCAAAGGTCAAGATAATAGAAGATCTCGGTGTAAAATCATTGTCTGGACTGTATTTTCTCTCCTGTTGGAGGGAAAAACCATCTGTGATCATGAAAGTATTTTGATGGTTGGTTCTTCATTTGGCTTCAGTTTTGACCATATTCAAGTCCTTTATCTACAAGATACAGTTAAACTTTGGTATCTCCAACATGGATATTTCGAATACCATGGATATGTCAATGTGATTTTGAAGTCCCATCTGCTTATTCCTTAAGTATTTTACCCTGGATATCTCAAATCCTTGGTTATCTTGAAGTATTTTCTTGGTCCCTTCGAGTTCAAGATAACGAGGTTTCACTGTATTCTTAAAACAAGGCAATTTCTAAGTTTCTGACTGTATGTACTATAAATATGGCAAATTTATGGCAATAATGAATTTATAGATTCAATATATTGATTATCAAACTGTTCTCATAAAATTACATGTATGTCAGAGTTTTCTTTGTTCTGTGATGAACAAATTGTCTGTTGTGAGTTTAGGACACCAAAGTATCAGAACCAGAAATGGTTGAACCCACTGATGCTTGTCCTGGACTAAGACCAAGAAACTGCCAGTGATGGCTGTCTGAGGACTTGAGAAAATTCTTGACATCTGATGAATGTTGGCTTTTATACAAAATTTTTGAGTTTGCTCTTTACATCAGATTTTTGATCCCATTTACTCTGAAACGATCAATTTAAGACTACTCTTTCTTTAACAGTGTATGACTCTGGTACCATTTTTGAGCCTGAGATTCTGGACATTACTGATGAGGATCTGAGAGACAAATTCATGATTGTGAGTCAAATTATTTCATAACTTTTAAAAGTTTTTTTGTTGTTGAATTTTTGCAATCATTTGCTTTATATAAACCAGTCATTTGTAACTAATACGATTCGGAAATTAACCTTTCTGTTTTAGGGAGTGAGAAATATTGCAGCCCTCTCCCTTGTCATTGGGTACCCAACGGCTGCCTCTGCCCCCCACTCTATTGCCAACGGATTTAAGAGACTCCTTGCCATTGCTGTGGAAACTGACTACACTTTCCCTGAGGCTGAAAAGGTGATGTTTTATTTGAATTTATTCTGAATAACATTAATACAATCCCTAGTTACATCTGATACTATCAGTTCAGCTGTGTAGGTGATGATGTGTATTGTGTGAATTCTGTATACCAGAATGTGATAGGTTTGAAAATTTGTTGTCACTTTTCAGACCAAGGAGTACTTGAAGGATCCCAGCAAGTTTGCGGCTGCTGCCCCTGTGGCCGCCGCCGCTGCTGCTCCTGCAGCCACCAAAGAGGAGAAGAAACCAGAGCCAGAGTCGGAATCCGACGATGACATGGGCTTTGGGCTTTTTGACTAATGGCTTGAAAACAAAAACTGTCATTCAGAATTTATTCCTTGCCGGTTTTTAAACCAAATGGCAAAGGGATACGTAATAAATTAAGACAGAAATATGGGTTGTTTTGTTTTGTTTTAAAAAGAAATTAAAGGATTTAAGGACTCTTCACGTCTGGTTAGATTTCACTGTCTGTTTTACACCCATGTTTTCATAGTGTAGCTTTCAAGTCTTTGGTCAATAGTGTATAGATGCAACTATAAAAAGATTTGACGTCTCCACTTGGCATTGAAAAAGCTTGTGTCACCATTTCAAAGTATGTGGCGTTTAGCAATGATACATAATGTGGCGCGGCCAATCGGATGCATAACATGGAGGGCATCAGTTGTAACCATTTTTGTAAAGTTCAGGGAACCCTGGTTAGCACTGAGCTACTCTTTCACATTTTTCTTAAGTTTAGAGCTTTGACCATGCCTTAGAATTAACGAGTTGGGGATCGGTTTTGTAGGGAAGACGGTTGAAAAGGGGGGGGGGGGTGCTGTAGTCACGCAGTTTTAAATGTCAGTGACCAGATAGCTAATTTTATAGAGCACCTGTCTGGAGTTCAGGAGGCCTTGGTTCGAATGTTGGTCTGATGTGTCACATTTTTGTTATTCCTGTCGCACATTTTCTAGAAATTACTTTATATGATGTGTATTTACCTTGGGTAATTGGGTATATCATGAAAATTTCTTATGGGCACATATCTGCTGAAAAGAATCCCCCCACCCCTCTCTCTCTCTCTCTCTCTCTCTCATTAAATTCTTCAGATAACAAATCTGTTAAACATCAAATAAGTCAGATATATAATGATCCTAAAATTCATTTTTAAAAATCAAAGAGCAAGGGCTTGTTCTGCTTACGCTACATTTCTTAACCGAAACAGGCTACTGACAAATTAGTTGAAGTTACATAGGTATTAATCTCGTCTGAAGTCAACAATCTGCAAAATCTTTGGTCGGTTTATACAATGACCTCATTTGCAAATGCAACCTGTTGTTAAGTATAAAGATAAGATAATATAATATTTATTTAAAGTCGGGTAAATCAAATGGAAAACATTAGCTCTGAAGAGCTATTTTCCGACTACATAATAATATTACATATTAAAGGTCAAGAACGTTGAATGATAATACAAATCATTTGGCCATTTTCATCGATCAAGACAAAGGACTGACGGCGGGTGTGACCGCGGTCGAGGAGGATGTTTGCTCCTCCATGGAACCTGACCCACCTCTAATGTTTTCAGGCGTCCGTCTTTGCTCTGTTCTTAATCTGAAATGTTATGTTGGAGTTTTAAACATGATTACTTTGTCAACTTCACATTTTATTACTGAAACGATTTCATTTAGATGAATTAATTTTTCAATTATTTACAAGAAATGTGGGTCGTTCAGGTAACTGGTTGAAATTGAAACAAATGGGAGCATTATGGATAATTAAACAAAAAAAGAAAAAGAAGGCAAGTCTTGTCAAAAACTCCTTGTAAGAGGGTGCATAAATTGGTAATGTGTTGAATAATAGGAAGAAAGTAATTATCTATATACAAAAAAAAAGTTACTCCGGCACCTATTGCTATCAGTTTTTGTCCGTCGTCGTCCGTCATGCGTTAACATCTGAATATTTTCATCTCCCATGGATTTTGTTGAGGAAGAATGCCTCTTCCAAATTTGTGAAATTGGTGGCCCCTGAGTAAGGGGTTCTGGTGTCAGGGTGGGGCTGTATTGTACGATAGCCTATTAGGATCAAACTACGGTAACAAAAAAAAATTAAAAGGCGTTATAAAAGGCGTAATAACGCCTTTTGAAAAGGCGTTATAACGCGGAAAAAGGCGTAATAACGCAAATAAAGGCGTAATTACACCTTTCCAAAAGGCGTTATAACGCGAAAAAAGGCGTTATTACGCCTTTCCAAAAGGCGTTATAACGCAAAAAAAGGCGTTATTACGCCTTTCCAAAAGGCGTTATTACGCCTTTTAAAAGGCGTTATTATGCCTTTTGAAGGGCCATTAATATGTCTTTGACAGGCCCGTGCTTTTAAAGTGGGGGGGGGGGGGTCCCATAAAATTGACAAGCAAACAAAAAAACAAGAACCCCCCCCCCCCCCCCCCGAAAAAAAATAAACTGCCTAAACTTGAGGGGAAACTTTTTCTAATTTATCGGTAAAACTTTTTTTAAATGCAATGACTTGCCCGAGTTTAACCATACTGCAACAAAATGTTAAGGAGCCAAGCAATCAATTAATGATTTTTTATATTTAAACTATAGCAAGACTATTCTCCCAAAAAGTGGGGTGGGGGACTCCCCCCCCCCCCCTCACATTCGTACTACCGGCCTGTCTGAAAAGGAGTTGTATCCAAAAATGGAAAGGCGTTATTTTAAAATAGTAAATACATGAAAGATTGAACCAAAGCCATCTTTATTTATGCAATATTTAGATTATAGTTTTAATATTATAAATTATATTATAAATTATAGTATTTTCTACATTCCTGCACATCTCGCAGACATTTGTTTGCATTTTGCATGCATATTAAGAGAAGTCAACACTCTACTTTTGAAAATCCAGGATATAGGCAGAACCAGCTTTGGGCTTTGCTAGCCACGTATTAAAAATTCATGTCAAATTTGAAATATTTTTCTCTCCTCTTGGTAAAAAACAGGCAAAGTATTTGCATAGGTATAATGAGCAATTAGCCTTCAACAAAATTTCTGAAATCCGTACACCTTGGTAGAAGCGTCTGGCATCAGAGAAGGACTAAGTTGGTTTAACACTGAAAATATTATACACTTTTAAAAATCTTTTTTCCTAGAAATCTAATTATAATCAGCCCCCAGGGTGGGCTAAGTCATGTATTGAGAAAAAAAAAAGAAGCGCAATAACGCCTTTTAGAAAGGCGTAATAACGCCTTTTGGAAAGGCGTAATAACGCCTTTTTTCGCGTTATAACGCCTTTTCAAAAGGCGTAATAACGCCTTTTAGAAAGGCGTTATAACGCCTTTTAGAAAGGCGTAATAACGCCTTTTAGAAAGGCGTAATAACACCTTTTGGAAAGGCGTTATAACGCCTTTTAGAAAGGCGTTATAACGCGAAAAAAGGCGTTATTACGCCTTGTTTCGCGTTATAACGCCTTTTGGAAAGGCGTAATTACGCCTTTATTTGCGTTATTACGCCTTTTTCCGCGTTATAACGCCTTTGAAAAGGCGTTATTACGCCTTTTTTCTAACGCCTTTTAAATCTTCTTTTTACCGTAGTTTGATCCTAATAGGCTTTCGTAGTATTGATCCTTTAGTGAAAATGCTTAATTTTTACCATCTTTTTCTCTGCTCCTGAGTATTGAGAATTCAATTAAGTGCATAATTAAGGCCCCGGTCTGCGGGTGCTTTAAAATATATATAGTGATCAGTCTGTCAATTCTATTTCATTTGTCCGGAGCATATTTTCTTTCCGCTTGGCCCAGTCGAGCTCAAACTTTACCGAAAGAGTGTCCGTTGGTAGAGGGTGTGCAGGACCTTAAACTAATATTCTAAATCAAAGGTCAAGGTCGAAAACATATTTGTGTAAAATACTTTTCCGGAGCATATTTTCTCTCCCATTGGCCCAGTCGCATTCAAGTGCAGAATGTGTACAGTGATCTTGAACCAGTTTTCTTGCAATTGATCAATGGTCAAGATCAAACATCTCTGTGTAAAATCCTTCTCCGGGGCACATTTTCTTTCCCCTTGGCCCAGTTTGGCCCATAGAGTGCCCGTTGGTAGAGGGAGTGACCTTGAACCAATTTTCTAAATCTAAATCAAAGGTCAATGTAAAGAAAAATTCTCTATGTAAATCCCTTTGTCCATGGCATATTTTTTTCTCCCCTTGGCCCAGTTTGGCTCAAAATTCACCCATAGAGTGCCCGTGGGTAAAACAAGTGCAGTGATCTTGAACAACAATTTTTGAATTTGACTGTTATAAGGCCATTAAATGGGCCTCTTGTTTTTCAATAATAAGGGCAGAACAACTTATCAGAATCTCCTAAACATGGAAATTTTTAACTATACTTGATATTTAAACCAAATTGAACACTGTAATTCAGCGACATTTTCTTTCTTCCAATAATTGTACTTCCTCGATACCATTTGAAATTTCACATCCGAAATATTGCATGGTCTTAGACCTACTAATAATTTGTCGATTTAAAGAAGGGAGAATTTTAAGAGGGCCCTCTGCTTGTAAAATGGAATATTATTTTCTGACAGAGGATATGGCGCTAGTTCAGTAAAATTCACTAAAAAGTACACTGACCAAAAGTTGAGAAAAATCGAAGTAATTGGTGAGAAATAAAAATTTTTCATGAAAAATGATTCACAAATTCTAAAACTATCTCTCTTGGACCAAGTCTTGGTTGAATGTTTTTCTTCCTTTACTCAAAACGATAAACAATAAAATTCCACTAATGTTTGACAGTTAAAATTCCACTATAATGCCTTTCTCGGCAGAAAGTTGTTTCGATCCGTAGCAGTCGTGCACCTGCTCTCACAGCAGGTTAAGAAAATTGTACTTGCGCAAATGGCTGAAAAGAGCACACAATAGATTGAGCAACTTTTTATTAAGCACTGCATGCTTCTGAGTATATATTCAGAAGAATCACAGATTGGCACGAACGTCTGTAAGACTAGGCAGAAATCTACTAGGCATTGAGACATCTGTTTAAATTATCGATCTTACTAACAAACACTATTCATAACTCTAAATATTTGCACAATGTTTGTAATTCTTAATGACGTTTACAAATTACCATCGTTTATCTTGCCTCTGACGTAGACGGCAAGAGAAAACAGAAAACCTAAGCAATTGCACGATCGACTGTAAAGTTCAATCAGAATACATATAGCTACATCCCATCTTTACTGCAACTGAATCGCTGGTTTAAACTTGCTCTGTCAGTGCATCATTTAGTAGTGTACAATTTAAGTTTATTGGTTGTTATTGCCATGGAAATTTTCCTTTTTCTTCTGTCTTTTTCGGTGGCTTAAGAAGCTTTCTGATCTCGGGCGTTACAGACATGTTAAATTTAAGATCTTTAAGGTTGGGGAATGTTCCAGTATCATTTTTGCCATGTCTTCGAATCTTTGGAAATCCATCTTCCAATGCCGAATGCGATACTGTGATAAATAACAGTCTGTCCTGAAATTCCACGACTTCACTCTCGTATTTAAGTACCCCCTCCGTCAGTTCACGACATCCGGATATGATTTCAGAATCGCTAAGTATTTCCATTTGTGGTGGGAACTTTTCTTGCAACATGGAAAACCATTTTCTTTTTGGCAAAAGAATTGGAAGGCACTCAACCTCCCACTGTACATCGAATTTGCAATCCTGGAGGTCTTTAATGATGTCCATATAAGGTGTTTCTACCTCTTCCAATCTTTGTCTTGCATCTTGGAAAATTGGAAGAGTGTTCAAATTCCCAGGTCTATGAATAATAAGAAGTTTACCATTTTTATCAACGCACTGCATCACATGTTCATAACATTCCTTTGGGTTTTGAAGATAACGAATACCATCTTTGATGATAATTTTATCAAAAACAGTTTTCACTTTTTCTTTACTTGTTGCTAGCTGTTTGAAATACTCTTCTGCTCCCGTGTGAGCAACACGCACCGATAAAAGTTTCTCGGTGTCAGTTTCCACGTAACTGAAATGGCCGGGTATCACAGACATAACGGGCTCCAGGAGACAGAATTTATCTGCTATCCGCTCCACCAGACTGCCCTTTATATCGCCTATATAACAGAACCGATCGGTGGTACCAAGCTCCAGATACTTGTCAATAAGGTCGAACATTTTCTCTTCGTAAATTCTCCCAAAATAGTATTTCTCATCGTAGTGAGGGATTCGGAAACGTGTTTGGTAACCTTCAGAAACCACTGCTAGAGGTCTTGGAGACTCCGGGCCAAGGTATGATGATGCCATGTTCACCTTTTTAACACAGGCTCTTCCTTTCTGGAATTTAGAATCAATTTTCAATTATTATAATCAAAGAAGAGGGGATCTATACAATTAAACAGTCGTCAAGATCCCAAAAGTTAACGTGTTTCCCAAAATTCCATTGTATGATTGACCCATTGAATGTTTCATTCCTCTATTGAGTTAATCCAATAAAAGGATTCAAAATTAAATGAAACGAGCAAAGTCATGACATACATGTATTGCCTCTTTTTTCAAAAGAAAAGTAAATAGATAGCTACAAATCCTTTCAACAAAAATAATATTTGTACTTACTTCAGGGATTACTGCTCCTGTGTTGTTATAAACTGATTAAACTGTGTGCATGCAGTCACAGAGGGTGATAAATCATAGGTTTAATCAATAGAAATGCATATGAAACAATGGATCAGTAACTAGATCAGTTTGAACTATTTTTTGATGAGAATTCGATTTTGGCAAGGCACCAAACCTTTGCCCCTGTATACAAGTGTTTGTATATAATCAAAAAGGTTCGATCTTAAATGACCAAGAAGTAGAGTTTTAAATGGCACTGTGTGCCTTTTATTAAGATTGCACTAGATTTAAAACTAGTTAGTGACGTAACGAAGTACAAAGATCAATGGATATAGTGATTGTAACAATAAATTAACTTAAACCAAGATTAATTAGATTTTGGTAACATGTCACCTCGCGAGGGTGGAAATATCGATCAACTGATTATTCTACCTACCCTGTGGCTATCTTATTCTCCTTCCACTAAAATAGCAATTTCTTCTCTAGCCACAACTTTCCCGATGCTTTTTTATGGAAGAATATTCATTGCCATCACCTGAAACTTTTTAAAGGCACTAATGGAAAATTTTATCTTCACGACAATTTTTTTCTCTTTACTTTAATGGTTAGGACTACCGTCTGTCTAACACAGATTTGAAATTCTTGGACGAGATAAGGGCGAACATGGTCGTTAAGAGGTATATTTATACCACTCAATACAAACCGGTATTTAAATGCACGCAACTTCAAATACATTCAGAATTTTAAATCTCACCCTATTCGAATCAATTGATAAATTAGAAAATTACAGCGTGGTTTGTTCGCTTTAAAAATCAATCATATTTTAATAAAAATGATATTTTTCCTTTCACTTGCCCCTTGACATTATAGTCACAATTAAAATACAAATAGGTCTGAAAATTGCTTGTAAATGACAGATTATCGGAATATATGCACGGAGTTTGAAAACAAGAATAGTTCACTTTTGGATAACACTCTGTATGTTGGATAACACTCTGTAGTTTGGATAACACTCTGTAGCAAGAGATGGATATAATCTTACGTTTCTATTGAGATCAACTCCATTTAATGATTTGCCATATATAAAGAACATGCAGTCACTATTGAAGATACTTGTACATGAAATATATGGAGATAACGAACAGTATTTAAGCTCAAAAGTCCATTAAACAATACAAAATAGGAGCAGAGCAAACACGGACCTCCAAAACATCAGAGGTGGGATCAGGTGCCATGGAGGAGTGAGCATCCCCTGCCGACCGGTCACATACGCCGTGTGCTCCTTGTCATGATCGGGAAATAACGGAAAAATCCGTCGACAATCCAGTGTGTAAATAATAGCCTAACAATTAGTATGAAAAACGTTAGTCAGCATTTGACTCAATGATAAATTGTATTTGCTGACAAGGTCATTGTATCGACCATAGAACTTACGAAATGATGACTTTAAACGAGACTGCTGATATTTTTGTTTCATCAACTTGTTTGTCAATAATTTACCTCGTTTTAGAAATTGTCCATAGGTAGAGCATGCTCTTGTGTATCTAATCAACTGAGAGATATAAACCCCGTATGCAGGTGATGAAGGTATATTGTTGCATAAGTAAGGGAAGTTGACGATTGAAAGGTTAAAGTCATCACGTGCGTTTATCATAAAGCTTGGTTGTTAGATTACCATTAACGTCTTTTTCAAGTAAAATATCCAAATATGAAACAGATGTGTCAGACTCTGTGGTATCTTTTATCTCAAGCTAATGCCTACTGCATATGATATACACTGTACCTATACCCAAACAAACAGGAAGGAAGAAAATACATGGAATGGACCACACAAGGATTTGAACTTGGGCCTCATGATCAACTCTAGACGGGAGTCTGCCAATGAGACTAGCGCTACCTACAACAATCAAAATAAAAAGGAGCTAGTGAAGGTTTGATTTTAATCAGCTGTCCGCCACATTCCCATTATTTCGTTTTTCTTTGCTGTTTAACGTCCTTTCGAGAATTTTTTTTCAATCATATTGAGACGCCGGTGGAGGACTGCAAATTTAGACCTGTACTCGGCCCTTATGGCCTTTTGAGTAGTGAGGATCTTTTTCGTGCCAGTACTCAATTTTGATCTCATTCTCACTTATCCAATATCAATTCCATTTGTAAAAGTGAGACTGATATCAAAAGTGAGCTCGTCTAAGTTTTATGGCCCCGGAGCCTGGGGTATTTTATGGGGAGCAAATTTAATGCACAAAAGTTTCTTATTGAGAGCATGCATTTAACTTCCTTAGTCGGAATGTTGTGATCTTTCCTTATGAGATTTACTTCACATTATTTCCTTTTTTTAATTGTCGTAATTTATCCAGGGTTCATACAGACCATGAAAAGTGCTTGAATTTTGACCAAGTCCTTGAATAATGCTTGAAAATGTTTAAAGAGCAAAAAGTCATGGAAAAGTGCTTCAATTTGCATGTTCAATGCTCGAGTATTTTAACTATGGTGCTTGAATTCTGATCTTCGACTGCTAAACAATAAAATTGAAAGAGAGAGAGAGAAAGAAAGAAAGGACAATAATTAAAATTGTGTTGATATACCTGCAGATGCATTACCAAATAGAAAATGTTGGGAAAAAACATATAAAGAGGATAAATGTCAGAGCTAAGCATTTTTTATTTGCAAATTTATTTGTCCAATAGTGCTTTATAAAAGCTTGAAAATAGCCTTAATGGTGCCGGAAAAGTGTTTGAAAAATAATGATGCTGGACTGTACGAACCCTAATAATAAGACAACAGTTACAACAATGCAAATATTGGTAATATTACAATTCTATATACAAAGTTTGGACTTGGAAAAGGCAGTGACATGCTTAGATTTACGTCGCACAGAACTGTCAGATGCTTATTATATTTCATACCAGAACAAGCGCAGGGGAACATCGACTAAATTTTACGATTTTAGTTTGTGCAACCATTTGAGAGGGTTAAGCTTTCGTCATCTCGGTGTCTGTCATCAACAATTGTACTACGTGATCCTGATTTACTTAGGTCTTCTGACAATCACATTTTCCGTTTTCGACTTAGGGGTGAGATTACATTGTACAAATGCGACCTCTTGTAAGAGATACATGTACATCACATCAATAGTATTTTTAACTACATTTACTGGTATTTGATTTTCACAGCAAAAAGTCAGAGTGGCTTTTATGTCAGACATTTTTTTTCCATTTATGAAAAAAGTTCTATTTGTCAGAACATAGGCTCCAATTCAAACCGATTCCTACTTTACTCCCAAGTATTGTCCCTCCCAGAACAAACCATCTATTAGGTAATCAGAGATTACAGAGTTCACCTCAACGAATGTTGTCTTTAAGTAAGACAAAGTCCCTAACAAATAATCTAGTAGTGTGCATCCCTAGATGTAACATTTATGCAGTTCTGGTACGATTGGGCTTGCAGTTACTTGGGAATGGACAAACCTAAAACTTTAAACTAGTCACTCATCCAGAAAATGTAAGTCATATCCAGCATCTGAAGCAAGTTTGAGTGATCATCCCGTGATGCATCATCAATGGACGTTTGGTTCAGATAGCCCTTATAGTTTACTTTAACCTGGTCACTCATCTGGAAAATGTAGGTCAGATCCAGCATCCGAAGCAAGTCTGGTAGTGTGCATCTTAAGATGTATCATCCATGCAAGTTTGGTCAACATAGTATGGAATGTCAAACGTTGCAATATTCGATCTTTTCCATTTGTATTGTATAATTTTCCATTTATATTCTATAATTCTCCATTTATATTCTATAATTTTCCATTTGTATTGTATAATGTTTATTTGTATTCTTTAATTTTACATTTGTATTATATAATTTTTCATTTGTATTGTAAAATTTTTATTTGTATTCTATAATATTTCATTTGTATTGTATATTTTTTCATTTGTATTGTATAATTTTTATTTGCATTGTATAATTTTCCATTTGTATTCAATAATTTTTCATTTATGTTGTATAATTTTTCATTTGTATTGTATAATTTTCCATTTGTATTGTATAATTTTCCATTTGTATTGTATAATTTTCCATTTGTATTCTATAAATTTCCATTTGTATTCTATAATTTTACAATACAAATGAGAAATTATACAATACAAATGGAAAATTATACAATACAAATAAAAATTATACAATACAAAGGAAAAATTAAAGAATACAAATTGAAAATAATACAATACAAATAAAGATTATACAATGCAAATAAAAAATTATACAATACAAATAAAAAATTATACAATACAAATGAAGAATTATTGAAAACAAATGAAAAATATAGAATACAAATAAAAAATTTTACAATGCAAATGAAAAATTATAGAATACAAATGAAAAAATATAGAATACAAATGGAAACTTTTACAATACAAATGGAAAATTATACAATACAAATAGAAAATTATACAATACAAATGGAAAAGATCGAATATTGCAACATTTGACATGCCATAACATAGGGCTTAAAGTTACTTGGAAATGAGACCTGCTCCAAAAACTTTATCCTGGTCACTCATCCGGAAAAAGTAGGTCAGATCCAGCATCCGAAGCAAGTCCAGTAGTGTGCATCCTTAGATGTATCATCAATGCAAGTTTGGTTAACATAGGGCTTAGAGTTACTTGGAAATGAGATCTGCTCCAAAAACTTTAATCTTCTCCAAAAACATTAACCTGGTCATCCTTCAGCTGAAATTGCAGCATCTGAAACCTTGACTAATACAATGAAACATACTAGAAGCATCCTCCATGCATCTCTTATTGATACAAGGCAAAGAAGTACTTGAAAAGAAAACTGCGGGTATTACACAAGCTCCCTCAACTTTATTGAGGTGAGCTAAAAATGCACAACAATCAAAATCTTTTTTGTAGGTTTATTAACGCACTTCACATCACAACAGTTCTGTTTGTACAGAAATATAGTGTATAACCCGTCAGCAATTAAAGAAAAAACACACTTGAACACAATCAACACCTTACTCCAAGTCAGAAGTAATTCATGGATTTAAATTTACATAAATTGACACTATTTTGCAAGTTCATGATTAGAGAAATTTGACTTTGATAATAACTTAGAATAGAATATTAGCTAGTGGATTCATTCTTTTTTCTTGATATGAAATAATATAATCTCTTTTGTGCATTAGTAGAATTTTTTTTTTAAACACTGTAAAAACTAATTTTTAAACATGTATAATACATGTAAGTACACATATTCAAAAAAAAAAAAATTCACATTACTTTTGCTTTTTGATGAAAATTTTAACAAGTTTAGTAGCTGATTATAAGTCTATCAAACTTGAGCTACAACACACATGCTAGAACAATTTCACTGACGGTTTGGACATCTGATCTGTATGCATCGATTAAATACGATGAAATTTAGCCAACTTTTCCTATGCTGACATTTCCTTTGTTGCGAAACATACAGCATAGTGAAATATGTGACTGTCAGTTCAACAAAGACTGCCAGAGTGTATTACATCACTACCTACGAAAGTCCAAACTATCAATGAAATTGTACTAAAACTAATTTTACTATCATGCAAAAAATAAAAAAAAAATATAAATGCAAAAAGATAGTATAGTGAATTCCATCCAAATAAAACATGCTTTTCTCTGTTTCTGGGTATATTAATACATTCAATTTAACAAGCATTCCACTGCAGAGAAAACGAAAGGGGGAAATGTGATTAACATGGTAAGAAAAGTCAACAAATAACTTCAACAGCTGGTTAACAATAGAAACAATACCAAAAACAGGCATGCTGGTCCCTGCACAAGTGCTTTATTATAAGAAAATAAGGAGAGAAAAAAAGTGTTATCTACACATGCATAATGAATCATAAAGTGCCATTTACAAAGACAGACAGATGCATTAACTTCACTTTCATCCAACAATGATGAAGAAACATTTTGAACCTAAGACAATTTCAATTTTTTTTGAAATCTCGCTAAAAGCTTTTTAAAATTGTTTTCAGGTACAATCACAAGAAACAGTGGAATCCGGTACAGATGACCCCTCCTTTCCCACGTTCCGCCCTACAAAATGCTATCATGTTTTTGATGAGAGTTTTTCACCACCGGTCATACTATCTTTAAGTTTTGCATAAAACTGTATTAAAAATGAATTTGTAATGCATTCTTTTTTGTCTATTAGAATATTTATAAAACTATTAAATACAACATCAATGTGAAAAAAAAAAATACTGTTTAAAAATAAGACATAATTTGATCTATCAATAACTTTATAGATTCTATTGTAACATTTCTTATATAAATTCTTTATAATTTCAAATTGCACATCAATCAAATCGCCTACATGACTAGTAATATACTACATTCATTTTGAAATCTAGAATTATAATAAATTCTATAGTGAATAATGCTATTTCCTTCCAAAATTGTTTTGGAGACCAAAGTCCCCATTTTTTGGGGTGCTATATAGATTTGCACGAATTGATGTCTTCAAGCTTTTACTTACTGCATCTTTTCATTTTTTTCCCCTTGGAATTTGAGTAAATTTAGTTATACAAAATCGAAAGCTTTTTATAAAATAATTCACATTACATGCATTAAATGAAAATCGCCACAATACTAAATCAAGCAAACAGTTAAATTACGAGGTAATCTTTTACACATGCAATACACAACAAAAACCTAAATGTTACACACAGAATAACTTATTAAATACACTCATATATTAAAATTATATGTTTTTCCTTTAATTAAAGCCATATGCAGGGATACAATACTTAGCACGTGACATCAAAACATCCACACTGTAAATATGTTTGTCAGAATTTGACAAGTATGTAAGTCTGTACACTAGCACTATGGTCATGTATGTAGACATATATTTCTTATCAAAAAATCAATGTGCTGATTTTCTCAGTACATATTTTTCTTACATGCAAAACTTACAGGGCTAACAGACACACATTAAGAAAAATCATAATTTTGGAGTGTTTTCATGCTTGTTAAAAAAAAATATACACACTAAACCTCTTGCAAACTTATGCAACCCATTCACTCAAAATGCTGTGAATATTAACATCAAATATTCTCAACAGAAATAAAAAGAATTTCTTGCATATTGGAGTAGTTTCAATTGTTTGTTAACACTTGTGGTAATTCTTTGAACACATGGTATATTGTGTGAACACGAGGGAGTGGTACTTAATGAACACAAACGGTGAACACATCTGGTGATTTCATGAACACTTAATACTCTCAGCAGCTGTAACACAGTGGCAAGGTTTGATTGAACACATTTGGTGAACTTATGAACAATTAATATTCATAGATGGCAAAACACGGTGAAAAAAGTGCGACTGAACACATCTGGTGATTTCTTGAGCACGTAGTATACATAGCTGCTAACACACATTGACAAATTATGATCTATCAGGTATTAAAAAAAACCCACAGTTTTCACAGAATATAAACCATGAAGATAAGGTGATATATAGTGAATTCTTTTGCAATTTGACGTAACACATGATGTATTGAGGAATATCACAAGTATCAGTTTCATATGTATAAAAATATATTCTGAACACATGTCCTGACCCTTATTAATTAAAAAAAAAAAAAATTGACATGATGTATTAAAGTATGCCATAATTCCAACATATTCCGTAATGGTATAAAAATATTCAGCTATAGTGCAATCTGAGATAAATGAAAGACTAGTATGTGCTAGTTATTAGCAAATTCTATGCATAAGCATACAAATTCAGGAGATTTAATCAATAAAATTATTTAATTCACTTGCATACAGTTACAACATCTACCACACAGCTAATAAATAAGGTTGTCTTAATCAATCTGTTAAATAAATAAATCACAAAAAATAGATTCTGTTCTATCCAGACTCTATTAGTTACATTGAACTAAGGCAATATTTCTACTAATTACTGTATAGTACATATATGTCTTTAGGCAAAATTTTGAGATATTCTTTCTACCATATTCAAATTTAAATAAAAGTTTTCAAAGGTTCTAATCAGTAGAATACATACAAGCTTGCCATGCAGAGCAAAAGTTATGATAAGTGAAAAAAACTGTTAAGATTTATCTCCCTTTCAACCAACTTTGGAATCATACCATCCAAAAATCAGTATTCCCTTACACAACAGGTATAATACTATCAAAATCACATTCATCAAACAAATCAGAAATTCCTTCCCCATCACCTAAGCTGAATATGTAATCGTCCATACTGAGGGGAGCATCTAGGTGTATGAAAGGGGAGTCCAGTTCCTGGTCCTCAGTTTGAGGTAGAATGTTCCCGTCTATGTCGGGGGAGATGTCTTGGTCCTCCAACAGGGCGTTTTTGACTGTGGACATACTTCTGTTGCTGCAATTACTTGCCTGAGAGTCAGGTTCTGTCTTGATGCCTATGTCGGGTTCTTGTTTAATTTTCTTTGCAGCTACAAAATTACATAGTACACTGAGCAGGCATTCAATTATTAAATCAAAATAAAATTGCTTTACTAGGTATAAACTATAAATCCTTATTCAAAACATTTCAAAAAATCAAAGATTAATTTACTACACTTTTTCAAGATTCCATCTTTTTAAAAAAAAATAAATTTTCCACTGCAACAAATTAATGTTCTGTATAACCCTGCAAATTACAAACTTTAAAAATTCATTCTTTCACAGAAAGAGAGGGGACAGAGTATGAGAGATGGAGAGAAAATTTCCTCCCATGTGTACTTACATCTAAAACTGTCACAGGAAAGCGAGTCATCAGAGACATACAAACTCTCGCGACTCTCCTCGCTGTTCATGCTTCCAAGACTAGAGGAGCTGGTATCCCCATTCCCTTCCGTGTCCTCTGGACATAGGTAGACCTCAATCGGACCTTTGTTGCTCTTTAGCCATATCTGGATGTTGGTCTCTGGATCAGGCACCTCCAGCCTTGTTTCAGGGGGAGCTTTTATAGCTATCACAGTCTGCTCATCCAGAGAGCTTATGCTGCGAATGTCCTGGTACGTGACGTGAGCTAATGTAGCCAAGTTAAGGAAACTATGAATTATCAATCTCTTTTAGATTTAATCAGTTAATTTTATCTTGATTAAAATGATCAAGCAATTTAACATGAAAGTCTTTGAGGAACATATTTTTTTTTGGTAAAGGATATTTGGCATTAGCTGGGTCTTCGGTCATCTGCTTTAGCTGTTTGGTACATGTTGCAATGAGCTGATCTAGGTGATTTTCCTTAGATTCCAAATCACCCAATTCTGAAGAAAAAAATAAGGTATTACAGCTAGAAACTATAGATATTATCAGTACTACTGATATCAGCACATGTAACATTTACTTGTTGCACTAAAACTATAAACATACATGCATTAGCCAGCATTAAGTCACACTCGGTCTTTTAAATGGATTGCAATATTATGTAGAAACATGCAAAATGAAACTTCTGCAATGAGATATATTATCACATTAATAATTACCTGTGTTTAACCCTAATATTTCTGTAGATAATCTAGGACAATCAGGATTAGCTGCTATTGAGTTAGTGCATCCCCTGAAAGTAAAAAAAAAAAAAAAAAAATCACTTTTAGCATTATATTCTTGATCTTTAATTCATATTTTTCTTTCATTAAAATAATATTTCTTATGTATATTTCTGTCTATAATTTGGAAAAAATATAAACTCTAAAATTTTCTTCAACATTTAATTTTACAGAAGAATGTGAATGATGCTATTGATGGACTTGATAATGGGAGTACAAGTAAAAGATGATGGACACTTCCATCATTATCTACAGTTCTACACACAAGTGTCCTTACTTCCACTGTATATTATTCTTTGACTTCTTAGATATAAGGTTGATTCCCTCTAATACATTAGTTATATCGTAAATTCTTCTCTTTTGGACTTCTAAATACTCTGCTGCCTTGTTCAGGTCAAGAACCTGTGATAAGAGATGAACATCCACATGTTTTTGAGTACTGAATCTTCTATATAACATGAAAGTGCTTTTTTTTTTTCAAAGAAGGTCAAAAGCTGAAATTAATAGGGGTGAAACGATACACCTCCTTCACGGTTCGATACGTATTGTATAATTTTGTCTCGGTTCGGTTATTTTCGATACGATACATTTTGATAGAAGGAAACAAATTCTACGTTGTTTTATGCTTTCTTTTTCTAAATCTAGTCACATATTTTACGAATTTTATTTGCAAATTGACTAGAAGAAATTGATTAAAATTATTTGACTGTCAAAAATTATTTTACAAGCTATCAGTCATCAAAAATTTACGTTTTCTATACTTATTTATTCTGAGTAACGTGTTATACCTTATGCCAAACCCGACTGAATAACGATCCCGACCGAAAAATGAACCGAAACGAAAATTAGAGATTTTGCACCGTGTATCAAACCGAGAAAAAATACCGCGGTGCATCGATACCGCGGTGAACTGCTTCACTCCTAGAAATTAATTTATCACTTTGATTAAAATACTAAAGCATTTATATTTGCTGGATATTTATTAAGAAACTGGCAACAAGAAAAGTCAATTATCATCCTCACTACAGTTATACATGTACAATTATAATCTCAAAGTTAGCAAGTGGTCATTTTAAAAAGACTCATTACCATAAGGCCAAAAAAAATAATAGTCTTGTTTCCTGCTACCCGACCTACCCTATTTTTTAGCCCCCGACCCTAAAGTTTTTTTTAAGTTTTGGAAGAAAAAAAATCGGGAATTTCTGGAATTTCATTTTTCTGTCACCGTAATCGGTTTCCTTGTTAACACAAAACAAGCATTTCATGAAATTCTTGTTTTAAATATGGACTTTCATAAAATACCACTTGAGTTGTGCATAAAAAGAGATGAAATTTAATTTTAAAAGACAACGTTGACCTGTGACATGTTTAATTTGATCTTGTATTAGTTCATATCCAAAAAATGCTGTCGGAAAAAAAATAAAATAAAAATATAAAATAAAATAATTTTCCTACCTACCTACTCTATTTTTTTCAGGCCGGTAGCAGGAAACAAGACTATTATTTTTTTTGGCCTAATTACTAAGTGTTACATACCCCATCTGTTGCACTTTGTAGTAGTCCTACAAACTTTTTGGTCAAGAGGCCGAGTGACGTGTCATACCTGGTCTTTTCTGATGGAGAACCAAGCTTTGGCACTGAAACATATAACAACCATTTCCATATGTATGACAATATCAAATTCAAACTTGCATATCGTTAATTTGTAACTTTGTTAACAGAAAAAAATCCACCAATTCCTTTTTTTTGACTACCTTTTGGACTAGTAGCCCCTGACACTGTTCGTCTCCTTTTGTAAGTTTTTGCTGGTGTTTTGAAACCCTCGTTTGTGATATTTGATGGTTCCAATTCCAATTTCCTTTTAGCCTAGAAAAATATTACAAATTAAGTTGCACATAGTCAAACAATTTGGTAATACTTTTATAAAATTTCTCACAAAACAATTAAGAATATTTAAATTAACTAAAAATTTAAAATAAAATTACAATTGTATGGACAGGTACAAGTAAGACCACCATCTTGCTAGTGTTACAAGTTCTCCTAGAGTGAAATCTGAATGCTACTCAGTAGTAACTCTGCCTGACCCTTTGGGGGTTTACCCTTGATAAATTCACACTTGCTTCTTTACCACTCAGTGCACCTTTTATAAGGGTGTGATAATTGGCTTAATAACTTCATGGCTAGAGATTATGAATTGTCACTGATTTTTTCCCAGGACACCATTTTATGGTTCAGAGATTATCACTCACTCCTGTAATCCTTAGGTAAACAAATGGCATCTAGCATGATTTGTTATAATTACCTGGCAATAAACATTCAGGTATGTAAACAATGGGCCACTGGGGTGTGACAAGGAATAAACCATTGGACTCTAGAGATTTCACCTAGATATGGGGCTGGGGGAAACACTGTGAAAATAGGCACCTTGCTCCTGTTTTTACACCCCCTGCTGTGGAGGGTAGTGAGGAGATATTGTCAAAATGAGACTGTCTGAACATTAGACATGTTAGATGAAAACTAATATCCTTATTACATAATAAAATGCTCATTATCAAGGGAGATAAATGAGTAATTATATGGCTAGTAAGTGATAGGAAATGACCATCTTACTGATAGTAAAGCAACAGCTGTTGAGATCAGAAATCAATGAATTTTTATCGTCTTTACTAGGATAACAGTGATGCAATGCTCCTAATACTTGTATAATGTTTGGCTGTGACCAACAGTCAGTTGATACACAAAATACATAGGGAAGGAAAAACCATCAAAGTTAATTTAATTGTTTAAAGTGCCCCTCTTCCTTCCTCAATTTTCATATGTACATGCACGTCATACATGCACTATAAAGTAGATGGAAATAACAACATGAGTAATAGGCATCTTAGCAAATGGGATATCATTGTTTTATGTTGTGATTAATGTCGAACTATCTTGTCTATCATACACACACTAACCATGTATATTTATTACTGATTTAATACATGTTTATTTTCGCATGGATATATAAATTTTATGCAACATCCAAAAATATTTCATGAAGTATTATTTAAACAAATACTTGTCTCGGTTGCAGCTTCCAAAACAATGAATCATTTAAAACATGCAAATCATAATGATTCATTTATATATATATGTGGAATCATCAGTTTATATAACGTAGTGAAATCAGCAGTGCAGCTGAATCTGCATTATCACCATTAGATATATATAATCATGTCAAAGTGCTTTATATCTAGTACAGAAAAGTGTTATTTACAATATTGCTGCAAGGCAGATAGGCGACAGCTTTGCTAAAAACGAGGCAGGCTGGTCAAATGACACTGCTCCTTCATGATTGTGTATTTAAATACAACAGCCATATTCCTTGAAAAAAATCACTTAAGGATTTATTAACTTAACTTTCTCTTTAATAAATCAAAAGAAAATAATTTTAGCCTGCAAATGCTGACTTGCAATATTTATTGCAACGTGATCGAACGCCCAGACTGTGGCACGCCTTGTTAACTGCACAATAATTTCGATTATTTTGAATTTTAGCCTATTTGTGCATTTACCTGTGGTCTTCCAATAAGTTGCTTTACACCAGTAACAGGACTGTAACATGGTCCATGTGGGGTAAGACCTCCACGATGCACAGTTATAGTGTTTTGTGAATGCACTTGCGGATCCTTTGTAGCACTAAGAGGTTGACGATAAATGCTGGTCAAATTCAAAATCTGGGGCGAAGGAGGATAGTCTTCGAGCGGTTCTTGTTTCACATATTCTGCACATATTCCCTTACTTGTTGTCAAGATACCACGTTTCATAATTGTCTTAATTTTTTTCGAAAAATAAAAATTCCGGGAACAGTTCCTTTGTGTGTCAATGGCCGACAGATCCCAAATCCGGTTCGCCTAAAGGAAGTTCGATATTTAATTACACAAAATACAATCTTACAAAATATGTCTAAAAACTAAAAGTCAAATGTCCAAAGATTAAAGATTTTGCCCGAATTCATTCCAGCATAGATATCTAAATGGCAGATGGCACGAGATTTTGCTGGGCTGATCGGCTGATCAAACAATCTCCCAGCCTACACACCAAAACAAAGCAAAAATAAAGCGCGGGAAATCAAATTTCCCGCAACTTGACGTCACAAAAAGAAGGCCCGGTTGATAGCATATTGCAAATATTTCTGAAGAAATTGGCAAAATTTTTCATAATTTTGAGACAGATATTCAATATATCTATTGCATATAAATTTGTATATTATATTAAATGTATTTATTGTAATAAATATCAAAAAGCAGCCAATGATGTTGTTTACTCGAACTTCCTTTTTCTGCAAATATTCACTGTGCAATTTACATGGCCCATTTCATTCATTCAGGATAAACAGCTGTAAACATAGTACACAGTCGAAAAGACAACAGATTATTGATTGATTTGATACAACAAAGGCGATTCGTTTGTGTTAGATAGCGTCCTTAAGCACTACAAAATTTTTGACATGTCTTGTGTATGTACATGCAAGATTCGGTGCGCATTGAAGGCTTAAAATATTTAAATAAAAAAAATTATGAATGTTTTTTTTTTTTTATATTTTTTTTATTATTTTTTTTTTATTTTTAAATTTCAAACAGGAATACATATACATGAATGAATGAAAAAGTCCTAATGATTGAATAACTTTGGAAATATATTGTGACATGCACAGATCATGAGTATGATATAAAAAAAAAAAAATAAGAAAAATATATAATCAAATAATTAATATATCAAACAATTAACTTAATTATGTTTGTAATGAGCTTAAAATATATATAGAAATCAAAACTTTTTTCTGACATACTAAGTTAGTATGTACAATATTTTCTTTTTTACAATGCTTTGAACAAGATTTCCGTAGAGGGTAATAATTAAATATAGTTTATTTCAACCTAGGCACTTTTTACAATTTAACTGTGAACAATATCTTTTAGTTACGTAATTTATCTCCTTTTTAGTTTCAATTTTACATATGAATCTGTTAAGAAGTAATTGTACGATATTTATTTTTTATGTTAATGTACAGTTATTGAGTTCTGGTCAACTTTAACTTTCTCTAGTTTCCACTGTGTAAAAATACTTATTGTAATATTATTGTAATATTACTTTAAAAATCAATGCATGGAAAAAATTGTATTCATATTTTGCATGTTTTATTAAAATTTACATGTACACGACCCTTTCTTTCGTGGCGTACGCAATGCATGTAATACCGGTACATATGATCCCTGAATAGAGATAACCTCGGATTTCAGGAGAACAAATATAAACGGGCGGCCAATCAGACATAACCCTTTTACCTTGATAAAACTATTTGATGATTCAGCTATAAGAATTTTAAGAAGGGGGTCAACAAAGGGATCTCATTAAAATGTACAATTTTAAGCCACTAAGTATGGAGTTGTTTTGATATTGTCCGGAAAAATGTTAGGTTATAAATCAAATGGATTTGTTTACTGAAAGCTGAAATTTTGTTTATCTCTTTCAAACCCTCGATGGCCACGGTAAACAGTATAAATTATCCCCTTTACTTTATTATCTCAAGTGGTGGCGAGTTGATTCGCTGAGTTCAACAGGTGGTCGGATTATGTAGAGTGGAACACCTTGCAAAAAAGCTCTCGATCCAATCTTTACAATAAAATTCTATATTTATTTCTCAAAAGGACCATATGTTGTAAGTGATAAATAGTGTATCAGCTTGAAATCTCTCTCTCTCTCTCTCTCTCTCTCTCTCTCTCTCTCTCTCTCTCTTGTGGAACTTATCTGCAAAGTTGATTTACAGTATTAAGAAATATTTTTAAAATAACAAAATCAAAATATATATAGATCAATAAATGGAAAAATGACTTAGGCAATTTTAAGACACAATCGCCTCGCGAATATACACCATTTAACTCGATGGATAAAGCAAATATCAAATCACACAATACAGATCAGTATATCCTCTATGTAGAGTATGTGAAAAAAAAAAAAACTGGGACTACATGCATGTTTCCCACCGAGCAATCCGGGAAATTCTATATAAATGTTTAGGTAAATTACAGTTTCATTTATTTCAGACATTAAACGAGGGGGATATATATTACATCAAAAGCATTCTGAAATTGGAGCACTCAAAACCTTCGGGCATCAAGCTATCTCCAAATTAACATATGCTACGGAATATTTGGCGGGAAACTGTGTCCCGTTAATCGTCATCTGTAATTTTTCTCACAAAAGAAAACTAAAATGGGGTTGTATAGTTTATTCACGAGGTTTCAATAATTGCTTACAAAGCGATCGATAAACGATAGCAGACAAAAAATCAGAAAACTGCTGAATGCTGGCCGGTTTTTTTTTTCTAGGGCGGTAAAGAATGTTAATTTGATGGAAATTTAACCGATCGCAATATTTAGAATTGAGAAATGTAATCTCTAAGGTAACAAGCATTGACCCTCATTTAAATACCTGGTATACAAACCGATATGAAAATATTTTCTTTTGCAGTAATTTAAAGCTCAACCGGATTTTCTCACGACCCACAAGTTTTAAGCAAAATGTAGAATTCTTGGAAAATTTCAACACTTATTTTTTCGGCTATTTTTTTTCAAGTTGTTAAAGAAATTTTGTGCATTATCATCAAAGTAAAAAAAAATCAAATCGTTATCATCCTAGGAAAAAAATTCAAACTCGTTAAACATGTATATATGCATCATAATTCCCATACAATATATAGAGATCTAGACTCTAGATTCAAGAGGCTGTATAAATTTAGTTTTTAAATCACGTTTAAGATATGCACTGGCTTTTACACACGTGTCTCTTTTTTCCCAGCATTTCCGATTTTTTTTTTTAAAGTAATACCCCCACTGTTTGGCATGAGGTTTTAGTCATAGATGTCAGAATTCACACTCGCCGGCGCGAGGCCTCTTTGTACTGGCACCTCTTCTCAGAAAATATATCTGAATAAAATCATATATAGCACATATGGTTTTTATTAAATGACCTTGAACAAGAAATGTTTATCCATGTTTCAAATGAGACGTGGAAATAATGGTTTCTAAGAAATTCAACTTGTATAGACACATGTAATAATAGATTAGAAAATCCGTATTGATCAGGATACTTTTTTTAATTGGAAGCAAAGCTTTTTTGGGAATTTTATTCAGAGCACGCATCGCCCACATTCTACGGCATACTGAAGAATGTCTTTATGATTTCTTTTCCTATCACTTTTTTCTGCAATTTATGAGAAAGCCTATGTAAAGTATACATGTA
The DNA here is from genome assembly GCF_033153115.1 of Saccostrea echinata. Taxonomy (NCBI): domain Eukaryota; kingdom Metazoa; phylum Mollusca; class Bivalvia; order Ostreida; family Ostreidae; genus Saccostrea; species Saccostrea echinata. The sequence goes on from NW_026889750.1 coordinate 8,843,183, forward strand.
TATACAATTTAAAAAAAACAAAACAAACACTTTTAATAGCTTTCAAGTTCTGTTGCACCCCAAAAATTCTGTATGCTCCTAGGCTAGTATCAGATTTACTTGCTTCGCGCGGGTTTTCATTCATGCGCTTAATGGCTTCAAATAACAATGCATCGAGAAAAATACCGATACAATAGTTCCTAAACACTCCAGTTGTAGTTTGTCAATGAAGAGCCATAAAACCCCACTTCAAAGGATTACATTGAATAGCTAAAACGACAGAAAAAAACCTCTCCAATCTCAGCTACGAAAGAGAAACAATACAACTGGAGAGTATTGCGATCAAGACGTTATGCATCATTTCTCGGTTGGAAAACACCTGTCTATTTTCATTCTTAACGAGGGAATCTCGATTTCACTTTTTTTTGTTAAAAGAAGAGATGGTTGCGTGTCTTCAGTAGAGAACAGATTTATGAGATTTCGAACAGCGCGTGCTGCTTGTATAAACGCTAAAACAACGCTATGTTGCACGTTGTACTTCCATATTTCATCATACCGCAACATAGCCATACTTTCTAATTAATAAAATGCACAATGTTTAATTTTCTTGCTCATGCAATTTTCGCATTTGTGATTAGCAGAATATGCATTGGATGGAAGAAATTATATCTTTTATATGATATATCTTATATAAAGACAAATTGCCTCTTTGGATATAACGACATATGATCTAATGGCTGTTCTCAATTTTTTCTTCTTCAAAAAGTGAAAATGCAAGACTCTAGTCTCACTTGTCAATACAAAATCAAATTAAAGTAATGGGGAAAAGAGGAAAGAATTTGGAGGAAAAAAACATTTAGCGCAAAATGTAGAAAACTTTTTGTCAAGTAGAAAATGAGTTTGAAGTCCTTTGTCTATATAATGCTAAACTTGCTAAGTGCTGAATCCAAAGTACCACGAAGAAGAAAAATTCCTTTTCTTGTCGTTAACCCATTGATAATCAGAGGGATTATTAGAGTCAGGACTATCTGACCCTTAATCCGATAAGAATATTCGAATAAAGATGCATTTCTGATAAGAGAACAATCCCGAGGTCTGGACTAATACATCGGCACTCCCAAACTTGAAATAATGTCTAAAACTATCTTACATTGGGCAATTGTTATCTTACCCCGATTAAAGAGAGAAAAAAAGGAGGAAGGCAAATAAATTATGCTTTAAGTCAAGACAGCAACATGCATGCAGTGATACGATATTATGTACTCAGTAGTCAGATGGAGATTTTTTTTTTTGAACGATGTTTTTCTTCAGATTTCCAAATGGTATGCACTATAAAATTTAATAAATGTAATTTGCGAGCAAAAGGCGAAGAAATTCGGGGTTGGGATGGAAGTATGCGTGGGGTGGGGGTGGAGTCAGGCACGTAGCATCTTATTTGAAAGAGGGAAGACAACTTATATACCTAATGTGGAAAAATGTTTGACAAGCAAATAAAAAAAATTATAACTCCAAAATCCTATTTTATGGAAAGGGGGATAGAACAAGATTTTTTTTAGAGACATTTAAATGGAACATATACTGCAACAAAATGGAGGGTCTGGGAGAGGGGGAGGGGTGGCAATCGACCTTTCACTGAACATTTATATACTAATTAAGAAATCTGTGAACGCTGCATAATGATGTGTTCTAATTCCATGGTAGTTTTATGTACATGTAGTTAATTACTTGGAATGATCTACCCTTGTAGGGAGAGGGCTAAAATAGGCTAGCTATGCCTGCTGTCCAATCCCATTCACTTTTTGTGAATAAAATTGTGTATATATAAATAAATGAACTGCCCTTTGATGCAAGATGAAATTTGATGGAAATCTGTATAGTGAATGACAGAACTGGAAATAGATTGAAATATTCTTAACATTGATATTAGATCAAGATTATTTAAGAAGTATTTTCCAAATGTAAGTAAATAACAGCGATCTTTATTCACATTTCTCCTGGGGAAATATAATATAACAGGTACCCTGTTATGTTAAATATGCACTGGTGGATTTAGAGGGGGTCCAAGTGGTCCGCCCCCCTTTTGTGTCCAAAATATATTGATATAAGATTTAATAAATCAATTTTATTTGGTGTGGCCGTGGGCTCCTACCCCAACCCCAAACTGCCCCCCCCTTTCAAGATTCCTGGATCCGCCACTGAAATGAATTAGATAAACTCAGTTTGTACACCTTTAAAAGATACAGTTTTCTCAAAGTCGAAAAAACATCTCCTCTAGTGTTTAGAGCTTCCAATATGTTCGGAAAAGGGGGGAACCCCTCCCCCTCCCCATACGACATGCCAAGAGTTCCACTACCCAAGTACCTGTAATTGTTTTGATACAATCTCTTAAAATCATAACATATGAAGTTTTTTCATGCAAATGAAAACACTGGAATTTATTAAAAATATACTTTAAATTCTTATGCAATGATAAAATCCATTTTATTTTTTATTTTTTCTTAAGATGAATCGCTTAATATCCGAAGATAGCATGTAGATTTTTTTAACTGCGATGATTCGGCTAAAGTTAATATCGTAGCATTTGTTCATTTAAGGTGACGCTATCTCGCTTTCATCTCAGGACAGAAGGTGTCAGTGATTGCACAACATTCTATTGACAAGGCCAATATTTGGCAGCGTAGCCCTAACCCCGAGGGACGCTGACGTCAAACAAAGGATATCTACCATAAAGTGTTGACGTTTGTTCTCTGTGGATAAGTTTAACCCTATGTAATTGTAAATAACCGAAAATGTGATGCAATGACATGAAAGATATCTACATGTTGCTTGAAAGAAAGATAAAACATTCGAGAACTTTCGTGAGTCGACATGTGAACAAAAATTTTATGTATTTACTTAATAAATAAATTTTAAAATACATGTACATAAAATACGTGTTGACACATATCCTTCATTTGCAGAATAAATACAGTTAAGACAGCACATTCTAGCCTGTACTGACATATATACGTTTAAAACATTGAAAACCAGATAACATTTTAAATGAAAAATATTTATGCAAAGAAATTAATGTATACATACATATAATTACTTCAGCTTTGTATAAATTTAATTGCTTTAAATCATTAAAATAAAACAAACAAACAAAAAAATTATTAATTTTAAAAAATTAATGCTATAATCAGCATTGAGAAAAAAAAACTTCTACCTTTCGAAAATACACGCAATAATAGAATTGATGACCGCTTTTCCATTCAGGGAGGTATAGTACGTTTCTGCTACAATAGATAATTTTCTACAATTATCATCATTCATGAACTTTTTAAAAATATCTTTTGTAAAATAATGAGGCATCGATGGTAATGATAAAAACTTGCTTGTAAATTTTGTATTTGTTGCCACCCGGTAAATTCAAAATTCACAATATGACGCAAGATCACATTGTGATGGAATCTTTTTTCGGAAAGATTTTTTGAAGTTGGTTTTAAAACTAGTTTGTAAAAATCAAAGTTCCCCTCGCGCTTTTAACTATGTAATTTGGGTTATATAGACTAAACTCATAGTTTGACATTGATTATTCTAATTTTCAACATGGATTCTGTTGGTAAATTGCAGGATGAGGCACAGAAAAGGAAAGAACGCTTAAAAGCGATGAAGGAAAAGAGAATGGCTGGTTCCTCAGAATCAAAACCATCAGAGGAAGAACAGTTACCGAAGTATGGGTTCTCATAGGGTTGTTCAACACTGGTCATCTGTTGATACACCATAGTCAGCTAGTTAACAGATTACACCAGCTGTACCACAGGCACTTGTTTCGTATACGGGGCACCCCTACTTAATTTTACCACAAGGTACCTAACTCAATTTCAGGCACCCCCGCTTCAAGCTCGTATTTTGTTCAATCATTAACCTACTTTAAAATTATATCGTTCGCTTTGAGAGACTATTTTCTTGTCAAATAAATCCTTTTAGATGTCTCTGGTCGAGCCTCTTTATTGTAAACCACTCATATATTCCTCGAAAATTAATTAAGACTTTAGATGGGATACAAATTTCCGGTTTGGGTTATAAATGAAGGATAAGACCAGAGACCTCGGAATGGAAAACTCGGAAGTCTTTGGTTTTATCCTAACCCCAACCGGAAGTTGTATCCCATCTGAACTCTTATTTTGTATCGAGGTAATTTTCGAGGAATAAATGAGTGGTTTACAATAAAGAGGCTCGGCCAGAGACGTCTGAAGGATTTATTTGACAAGATAAAAGTCTCTCGAAGCGAACGAAATAATTTTAAAGTAGGTTAATGATTGATATATGAACAAAATACGAGCTTGAAGCGGGGGTGCCTGAAATTGAGTTAGGTACCTTGTGGTAAAATTAAGTAGGGGTGCCCCGTATATGAAACAAGTGCCTGTGAGCTGTACACTGCAACAATACTCATCGTGTTAATTATAATTTTTATCCTTTATTTCATTTTCGTCTTTTAATTCTTTCTGTACCTAATAAAAATAACATTAAGTTTAAAATACATTTAATTTCTTCTAATATAGACCTGTGTTTCGAAGTTACAAACCAAAGGATGAGAATTTACAGGAGTCTAAACTTCCACAAGTTAAACCATCTGATGGTAAGTAATTAGTACAACTCTAGATTTCACAGAGAAAATATCTCAACTGTTAAAAAGATAGATAATGAAAAATAAAGGGAGGGAGGGAGTTACTTGGCTACTTTTACGACTTGTCCTGTCAGCAATCTTGTTAATGTTATCTCTCTCTTTTTTGTCTCCCGCTTTCATTGAAAGTGGGAGATATTAATTTGGGTTTGTCCATCCGTCCATCTATATTTCTGTCTGTCTGTAAGACTGTAACACTTTCATATCTGCACGTAAATCTTGAGAAGCCATTGAGCTTTCCCAATGAAATTTTACATAACAACTCCCTATGGCATAAAGAAGATTCGTATTGATTTTCAAAAGGTCAAATGTCATAAATTCATAAATTCTGTCTGTTTTAACACTTGTTTACATGTGATATCTTGAGAAGCCTTTGAGCTTTTGCAATGAAATTTTATGTAATAACTCCCTGTGGCTTAAGGAAGACCCTTGTTGATTTTGAGGTCAAAGGTCAAGATCGTAAATTCATACATTTTGTCTGTGTGCAACACTTGCATTTCTGGGCGATATCTCAAAAAGCTCCTGAGCTTTTGCAGTGAAATTTTATACCGTAACTCCCCATGGCCCAGCCCGCCCCTCTCAAAGTGTCCCGCTCCGTTTTTTGTTTATTTTGGTGATTTTTTTTCAAAAGTCATTTGAAAATTTTTTGACATTGATCACAGTCAAAGTTTTAGAGTTTATTACATATAATACAGGTTGTCAGAGGACTTTATATTCTAATTACATCTATTAGTTCTACATGTAACTGTTTAGGAAAATTGTAAAATTTTGACAATATCAAATGTGAATTTAAACATGTATATGTGACCTGCTGTTTGCATTTAATTTGCTTCAATGTCAAGCGCCTTGTTGGTCTTGGGGTAGAATTCTCGCTTAGCATGTGAGAGGTCCCAGGTTCAAATCCCGCACAATCCCATATTTTTTTTTGCACATTCTCTTCTTTTTTCCTTAAGTGGGGGACACAAATTCTCTGAATTAGCTTGTTTTTTAATCTTTCTGCAATGTTCTGTGTATTTAATTATGTAGCATATTTGTCTTCTCCAAGTTTTTAAAAGTAAAATGACTGATAGTATTGATAATTGGTTTTTCTCCAATTTATCATTAGGTTGAATAAATTCAATAAAATGACAAAATGAGATAAATATTTTATCATGCAAAAATGACAGTATAAAATCATTCCAGATATATACCTAATAATATTTTTTTTATATGCTATGGTAAATTGTAATTTGATATTTAATCAAAGTGCCACACTATTATAAAAAAAAACTAGTGAATAAATTGACAACACTGAGTCATTTTATTTATAATAGCTGTGTGTGTCAAGTGCACACATTGCTATTTTTATGATACTGTGATGTGTGCATAGGTGATTAATTGATTACCTTTTTATTTAAGTGACTGACAAGATTAAACTTCATCTGGAGGCTGCAACAGTTGAAAAAGGGATAGAGGAAGTGGTAAGAAAAATTTAGTGTCATCTCAAGAATTACTACGTCCACTGTACAAAGTATACATATACTACATATAAATTGATTTTACAATAGCTTTATCCTACAGGTTGAAACAGTTATATCTACAGATGTAAACAAATCATTGATCAATCATTTATTTAAAAATGTTTGATCAATTATTTGACAAAGTTATGAATAGGACACTTGTCACACTGTTACAATTTAGAAGACTTGAAAAGATTTGAAAAATCACAGCAATTTGGGATTCATCTTAAAGGAAGTCATACGATATCTTTCTGACTTGTGTTTAACCATAGCAAACTATTAATTTAACATGGCAATTGTTTTGAACATGTTCTAAATAATCATGACCAAAGTATGAATTTTAAGTTTGTAGACCATCACACAATTCACACACTGCACTTGTACTCACAATCTTAGTAAATCTTTAACATTTGTGGACCTTCATAAAATTTCATAATACTTGCGACCTTGCAAGTATCCTATGAGTTACCACAAAAGTCCTAAAAGTCAATTCCAGTGTCCTACAAGTAACTGCCAGTGTCCTACAAGTAACTGCGAGTGTTCTTCAAATCATTTAGAATGTTGTATGATTTTAAGATGAATTTGATATGAAAAGTGCAGTAGATTACAACTACAGTATGTTTAATTGTGAGTTGGCCTCAGTTTGTACATAAATCATCTTGGTTCATTCTAGTATTATGTAAAAGATTCATAAGTCAATATGATATGGTACATGTATCTTGGCCCTCAATACTAGTATTTATGAACACTAAAGATGGCAGTGAAATAAACTGTTGTGTGAATAAAACTCACAAAAAATGAATAAGCTAAGAACAAATATTTTTGATGTCATACATGTTTCAAAGGCAGACATTATGCTAAAGATATAGTTACGTCTATCTTAATCAAAATACCTAAATCTATTGGCTGCATTGGTCATGTTTATTAGCATGTCACCTAATCAATAAGTTAGAAATGTAGACAAAGTTTGTACTTGAAAGTTTGAAACAAATGAAGGGCAACCCTAGGTAAATCAGTAACTAACATTATGTTGTATATTTTTCTGATATATGCAAAACTGCGGTCTAATCTAATGAATTACAATTATAATTATTTTCTCAGAAATCATTTTCATTCCCCAGTAATCGGAGATTTGGGGTTAAATAGCTTTTGGCATGTCCCTCTGTCTGATCACAGGAGTCTGAAGTTTTTATTGTAAGAAAAAAAAAAAAATCCGGAAAAAAGATATCCCAGACCTGAGGTCTCCTGTGGTCTGATAACCTTAGCCATCTTTCGTATTTCACATGTGTATTCCTTTTGGATAAGCCTTCTTTGGGCACCAACCTTGACCTTTGAATGTGATCTACTTTTTTTTTATATTCAGGACCTGGTGAACCTGGCACCTAGAAAGCCTGACTGGGACCTGAAGAGAGATGTAGCAAAGAAACTGGAGAAGCTGGAGAGAAAGACACAGCGAGCTATAGCTGAGCTTATCAGTAAGAGCTAAAAACAATCATCTAACATGTAAAGCTTAAGCTGGGCTAATCATCAAGACTCAGAGAGCTATAGCTGAACATATTAGTAAGAGCTAAAAACAATCATCTAAAACAAAAAAAAATAGTCTGGGCTAATCATAAAGACACAGCTAGCTACAACCGAGCTTATCAGTAACAGCTGTAGCTGAACATATTAGTAAGAGCTAAAAACAATCATCAAACTCAAAAAACAGTCTGGGCTAATCATAGACACAGCGAGCTACAACCGAGCTTATCAGTAAGAGCTAAAAACAGTTATCCAACACATAAAACTTAAGCTGGGCAAATCGTAAAGTGTGTTGTAAATCAATTATCAAACAATTGAGGTATAGCCAAGCTAATCAGTAGGTGTTTTTTGAGCTAGAACAATAATCCAACACATCAAACTATAGCCAAGCTAATCGGTAACTAAGTGCATCTTGAGCAAAAACAATTATCCAACACATCAAACTATAGAAGAGCTAATCAGTATGTGTGTTAAGGTAAGACAATTATCCAACTCATTATTCTGTAGTTTAACAATCGGTACACGTTTTAAGGTAGAATTTGTGCATGTGAGCTACAGGTCATGTGACAGAGTTTATCATTAATTCTGTATCTCATAAACTATGACTTGATACAATAGTAAGTGTGATATCTCAGATTGACTAGAAGTCTTTGATGATACTGTAGCTCTATTGGTTTAAACTTTTAAATATTCATGCTCTCTTCATCTTTTCTAAACTATATTGATGTACATTATATTTACCTGTGTAACAAGTTTATTTGAAATAAGACCAAAATTATACAACCAATTAATGCATTCTGGTTCCATAGATGCATCAACCCAAAATATGTCAATTTGACCACAATGTATTTGATTTTTTTCCCCTAAAGCTATTTATTAGAAAACCTCCTTAGCAACATGATTCTATCAGTGTTATACATGTAATTGAAATCTCTTAAGCTTTATACATGTACCTTGGGACACACTTAACATACATGTATATATATATATGACCATGAAACACTTTCAATAATCTGTTGTGTTATCTTTTTACAGGAGAACGTTTACAGGCCGGTAATGAAGATTTAGCTCTCGCTGTAAATGCAGCCACTGTGGATAGACGAAATGAAGATAATGATGACGAAGACTGACAAAGGCTGTAAAAGAGTGAAAAGACGGCATTGATTCTTAATGGAAGAGAGACAACTCTGGCCCTGTATCAGTGAATGTTGAGAACAGTGTTGTAAGAGAGACAACTCTTTCTTATGTAGCAAGAGAGAAGCTATGTAGTGTGAAAGGTTTACTTGAATCAAATCTACATAATTCATAAAGTATTCAGTGTGTTATGCTTCTGGTATGTTTAAAGTGGAAGAAATGACACACCCCTCAACATGGCAGTTTCATTATACATGTGTATTAAATAGGGCTGTGTATTGAGTAAAATATTTCGATACAATACGATACGATACAATATTTTATAAAGCGATATGCGATATATTGGATTCTTTAACAAGTCAATCAAAAAGTCTTGTATATCATTAATTTTCATCCATAGATATGATCAAATCTGGGTGTTTTATTACCAAATTGGAAGTTCATGTCTCACTGTCTTTACGAAGTACACTTCAAATTCAAACTTTTAATGATTGTAAAACTAACATGTTAAAATATAGTTTATGTATTTTTAAATAGTTATTTAAGATGTGCTATCTCCTAATGTTTATTTCACTATTGATCATTTTTAATTCAAAACAGTTAAAAATAACCTTTGGTGACTGAAATTCCCAACTTTTTCACAGAATTATAAGAAAAACTGCCTGCCCGATACGTATTGGAAGTTATTTTTCGATACGATACATTCCTGAATATTCGATACGTATTGATTAATCAATATATTGACACAGCCCTAGTATTAAAAGTATACTATATATTGACGTGCAAACTACTGGAAATTAAAATTTGATTGATTCTTTAAATTATTCTTTTTAAATAAATGTAACAAATACTTGTAAGAAGTTCAGATTGGAAAATCCTAATAAAATTTTGTGTAAAATCATTTTACACAAAATCACAGTTTCCAAAAAGAACTGTAATAGGTTAGATGAAAATCAATTAAAATAGAAAGTGTATAATTGAGCAAAAAGCTAGGTTCACTTTGTGCATAAAATAGCCTTGTAGATAAACCAATTAATCCACTAACACATTATGTCCCTTTTTCAACATCAATTTAAAGTAGAGACTGAGTGCTTTGAGTTTGTATATAAAAGTTTCCTCTAAAAAGTTCAGGTACTGGAAAACAGGTTGTGTGAAATTGCAATGTTCTTGATTTTTACAGAAAACAGGTGAATTTGACAACCTTCAACAAAGAATTAAAATATGAGCACACCCCTCGATCCAAAAATTTAAATATGTTTTATCTTATTAAGCAGTTCTTTCATAATATATTTGTACATTTTGGATCGGAGGTTGTGCTGTATACAAAATATTGAAAAATAGCATCATATGTTGACCATTTTTGAAGAAATATTCAGGATATGTGAATAATGATGCAATTCATGACGCCATAATGCGTTAACAAGCAAGAAAATTACGTCAGTAGAAATTCAGTCACCAAATGTTCTAGTGATATTTATTGCCTTGTCGACTAAAACTATGAAGTTATCATTTTTCAGAAATTTATAGGGCCAAAAAAGGCCTTAAGTGGCCCTTGTTCTTTCATTAAAAGATTTTTCCCCTCATTTTATTTTAAATAAAAAATTCAAACATAGATAAGCTGGTGTATGCATATGTATCTGATTAAGTTCAGTTGGAGATTTTTAAGGCATTGAAGGTTGAAATAATTTGGTAATTGGTCAGTTCGTGAAGCGTTAACTATTGTTTATATATACACTAGACAAAATTGCTAACGCGCCACTTGTTATTCTCCTTTAATTAAACATTGGCCTAATCGGCACTAGTATATCAAATATGCCATCTTTCCTAATACAGTGGAATAGAAATGTCTTGGTGTCATGACAAGACCTTTAAATGACCTTCTTGCCTAAAACAAATTGCCCAACGTGCACTGCGAACCGTTTTTGCCCAGATATGAAGTTGGTGATTACCGATGGTGGTCAGTGAGGTTCTAACAGAAGCAGTCTCCCAGTTAAAAATCAAACAATTTACAGCAATTGACTATCATATCGCCTAGTAGTCATCCCGTGCCTTGGTGTCCATACCCAGTCCAGCCGCGGATCCAGGAATTTTTCCGGGGGGGGGGGGGGGGGTCCACCCCAGTCAAAAAAATTTCCAACCCACAAATTTCTTGACAAGCAAATGAAAAAAAAAAGAAAAGAAAAAACAAACAACGTAAAATCCATTTCCCAAAGGTGAAAAACACTTATTTCGTGGTGGTAATGGTTGAGTCCACGTTTTCTAGAGGGGGTCCAAATTCATTTTTTATTTGCTTCATTATATCCTTTTAATACCTCTGCAAATTCCGGGGGGGGGGGGGGGTCCGGACTCCCCCGACCGCCCCCTCCTCCTCTAGATTCGCGCATTCAGTCCATCCAAAATTCCGGTTGCCCCAATTTTGTGGAACAATCTTCAAATTGTTGTTTGCTAAGTTTTTAATTAGTACAAACATAAAGAACACAAACACAAAGAAGAAATAGAAATTTATTCCACCAAAAGTGTGAGCACGAATTTCATTTTTTCTATGGAATGGTTACGCTTCAATTAAGATTGTAGTTATTTATGAATGAAGATATTTAAATGCTTCATTTTTTACTGTGGTAACAATTTTATAAATCAAATACACCATAAGTTCTGAAAAAGTAAAATAATAATTTTCTTGGGTGGAGTGGAAACAACTTTGTCTAGTGTAGAAGTGATTGATGGCGCCATTGTCCAGCCTATCCAGTATTTTATTTCTTGAATCACTCATGAATAATATTTATGAAATCACTGTTGAATATTGTAAATGCTATCATGTAACTACTTTCAAAACCCGTATCTTATCCCGTCTATACTGTGTGGCGTGCAGTGGTCGATCAAATTATATTTTAAAATGAAAATTGCAAATAAATCGATAGTTCTGATGATGATGATGACAAAGCAAAATGAACGTTTGACATCTGGTCTGAGAAATTATTTATGTCTCTAATATCTCACGCATGTCTCACAGTTTTTTTTTATTTTTCCTTGCTTATTGAAATTGAAATAGAAAGTGTTCTGATTTAGGACCCAATATAGCCTGCACACTAAAGAGTTCCGAGGTATTCTTATGCAGGAAGAGTGATCTGATCTTAGATCTTGAATAAATTAATTTGAAACCTACAGTGTTTCACTTGAAACCTGTTATCAATTCAAGCGTTCTTCACATTTAATTAGACCAATTACTAATATGTATGCAGACCTGTAGGAAGCAATTTCAGTTTTTTGGGGAAGGGGGGGGGGGGGGTCGAACATAAATTCTTGACAAGCAGGCAAAAAATGTCATAAGAGATATTTTTGTTTTCTATAGTATATGTTAAAATCATTGAGAGGTTACAAAAGTTTTTTTTTCTATATTTGAAAAAAAATTATATATTACGAAATTATGGGGGGGGGGTACCTAAAGGTTAACACCCCTCCCCTGCCCGGTTCTTACTCGCCTGATATGAGTAGAGCTTACTTGAGAAAATAAAACCTCCTATGAAATATGTCAAGAAAGTATGTATTTTTGAAACGATTATCCGATTAATCGGTTGGAACGGGATGCGGTGAACCGATTGGCTAATCTGTATTCATTTGCAATCCATATATACTTTGATTTCATTCAGCTTGGATTTTTCATCGTTTATTACCACTTGGTTCCACTGGGTCTCTTGAGTTTGTTATCATTCTTTTGATGAAAAAAAAAATTAAAAAAAAAGCTTCCGTTTAAAACAGGCGTTGCTGGATGTGAACTGTTCCATACGTGTAGACCGCGACTAGCATCAAACAACATTCAACTTATTAATAAAAATATTGCATAAATTTCAAGGAGGGAAAATCAAGAGCACCGATAAGAAGTCTGTCGATATACAACTTAGATCCACTCATCTGAGGAAACATTGATTGAGTTGGAAGCACATTGTACATAGAGACGTACTCCAGCTTTATAAAACATTCCCGCTTCATAAAACATGTATAGATATCGGTCGTTATAGTTGCTGAGGTGTGGGGATAAATAGTACCTGGTAAACTAACTCAGTGTAGATTACATATGATTGCAAAAGAAATTTGGAAATTTGAAAAAAAATATTATTGGATCATTAAATGAATCATGTCTTGATTTATTTGAAATTATAGTTTGAAATTACTAATCAAGTTTATTTTTTATCTCCTCGTTTTTATGTACATTTTGTTTATTGGGGTGGGGTGGGGTGGGGTGGGAGGTTTAGGGGGTTGAAAATGAGGCAAGCAAATAGAAAAATGACAAGCGTCAAATGGCGTTACATGTAGCTTTTTCGACAGGATCTTACATGTAGCTATTTCGACACTGGTATGGTGATTTTTTTTCCGGGGATGCGGGTGGGGAGTATAAATATAAATTTTCATAAGATATTTAAATACTTGTATTCATCCATTAGCCTTTTGATATTGTGATTTTTAAAAAAAAAATATTTGAGTATATCATAATTAACACCCCCCCCCCCCCCGTTTAGTATAAAACAGCTGTTTCAATAATCAATTAATTCTATTAAAGCTTGATCTATGCTCTGTGAGATTTTATTTGCGCCCATTCCGTTCGTTATGTGTGTGTGTGTGTTTAGTTGGCACGGGTTACCTATCGAGCTAATTACACAGCTTTAAGTCATATAAACCTGTATATTCATGTCCATTGAAAAACTCCAAACAGCTACCCGGCATTTAAACCCTGGGTACTCAATAACAGGAGATCGAAAGATCTATAGATTTTTAAGTTCGAAATTCCTACGTTAAGGTTTTTCCGAAGACGTCAAATATATATTTGTATGACGGAATAAGTTTGGTTTTTTGAGAGAAATGACGTATGTATTGAGGTAAGAAATTATCGTATGTAGGAATTGTAGAATATTGAGGCATGAATATACAATGTATTTTTTGTCAAACTTCCAAGTCTAAATAATTGACCTACATTTTATAAGCGACTTATGTTTCTTGTTTTGAATTCTCGAACGAATTAATTTCATTTGTAAAAAGTGAATAATTGCAACGTGATGTCAATTTATGTCAATTTATATTGTAAAAGGGAGAAAGGCCAAATGAAAGAAAAGGTAGGGGGTGGCGGCATTGCAATGTGCAAAAGATTACATTTCGTAATACCTAATGCTGTGTCTTGATTTCATATAGTCTAACATCATGGTTTGTGTATTTTACTAATCAGAGATACATTTTTCCACATATATTTGATTAATTTTAAAATACTAATATGCTTTTGACCCCCCCCTTTTTTCTTTAAATCGTGGAACAGCATCTCCAAAGAATCAATAAATTTAATAATTAACGAAGAACATCCTTCTTTATTTCTCTAGTTGTTAGGAAGTGCACCCGATAATGTTGGGTAAATAATAGACAAATCATATTGAAATATGGAGTAAAAATTTTGTAAATTCAAAATGTGCAACATGACATTCATGTTATAAGGATTCTTCTGCATTACGGAATAGTCTACACTAATGGCTTTCAAGTATATAGATCAGGAAATACAACACAAGAAACTTGTACCATTTTGGATGTAAAATTCATGCTTTTTACAGACAGCTATGCGTTTAAAACGTTGCATTATTTTACTGTTTTGTTATTCTTATTCAAAGAATTTATTTTCTTATTTTAAAACATATCATTCCTATTCGAAAACATACGATTTCTATATATCGAATATAGGAATTGTGAGTTTCGAATAGGAATGACATGTTTTTCAGTAGGAATAACATGTTTATCGAATATAAATCCTTTAATTATCGAATAAGAATGACAAAATTAATGAATATATAGGAACCACATGTTTTCGAATAGGAATAACGAATTATCGAATAGGAATCATGTTTTGTATTAGGAATTACAACTTATCGAAAAGGAATGATAAATTATCGAATAGGAATAACATTTTTTTCGCATAAGAATAACAATGTATTGAATAGGAATAACATTTTTATCCAATAGAAATGATATGTGTTAAAATAAGAATAACAAATTTTTGAATAGGAATAACAAAAAGTATAATAATGCAATGTTTTACATGCCATAGACAGCAAAAGTAAGGTACCTTTTAATTGCAATTGTAATTTTTCCTTTATTGAGCTAAACAATATTTTACCTCACAAATTTCTGGGGACAAATTTTACAGGCATTCATCTCAGATATTTATGGACAGTCCCCCCCCCCCCCGGGTAAAAAAAAATTGTATGTCTTTTTTTTTCATAAATTATTCTTCTAGTACGCATTTACAATGTATTCCATAAGGAAAATCAAAAAAATAATGTAGAATTAACGTTTTGCTTATAAATCATACCCGCGATATTATAAAATACAGCTCTATTTTATAGTTGGCCAAGTTTCTCTTCTTCATTTTTCCGATTTACTTTTTAAAAAACATTTTTTTGTTCCAATAAATATTTGTAATATATGATAACATGTGTATTTTGAAATCCGAGAGCTTAGTGTTGATTTGAAGCAATTAGAATCCTACTCCCCTTTTTTTGCATCGAATGATCAAGTTAATGATAATTAAGATCATGTTAATAGTAATTAAGTCTTAAAACGTAAATTGAACGGAAAAAACCCTCTAAAATTTCCTGAATTCTTATACTTTGATATTAAGTTCAAATATTCTTTTTTCATTCTACAAGATTTAATTAAAAAAATACAGAAACATGTAAATGACAATCGTTTATTATAATTTGGAAACAGGTATGTAGATACTTTATTTAAAAATCATCAATTTATAAATCAGTAACAAATACTAGTACATGTAGTTATCTACTTAAAGTAATGTAAAGAATTACAGAAATTAAATGGAGTTACTGTAATTACAGCGATGTTTAATTATGGAAGAAAACAATTAATTAAATAGGAAGTTCAACACCTCGACATCAGGATCCATTCCCGGATTCATTGGTGCTCGTACTGAGCACAGTAATAAATATTAATTAACAGATTAAATATATGCAGAGTACTTATAACATCTGCGCATAGCCTCTGCTTTATACGTTTAAGGATAGAGCGTTCTATTTAATTTGTGGTTCTCGAGTGAAACAGAGCATGTAATATTTGACCTCTTAACTTGGAATAATTCAACATCGCCTTAGGCTCCGTATATATATATATATATATATATATATATGAAGTAGACGAAAAACAGATTCCTCTTTAGAAAAATGTACGAAATGAAGATTTCTGATTCAGCGCCATCCATTTCAGGGATAGAAATTCGTGTCCAAGAAGAAGATGAAGAAACTTTAGAGAAACAGGAAGAGATAACGAGTGCCACCAGGTATTATTTTTTTCTTTTTGCATATATACCCTGTTAGCAGTGGACACACCTTATCCAAGTAACAAGTTTGCCAGGCAGATATGATGTTGTCAATGTTTATATTTAGTCAAATAGAATAAAAAATGACATACTCGTATGTGTACTACATAATAGATTTAAACTTTTCAGTTGTTTTTTTTAAATGAAAGATTACGTAATTCTTAAACAAGTATGATTTCACCTTTGTTTTTTTTCCTTTTTGAGTGAATTTTATTCTGTATTTATAATGTATACTTCAACCTTGTGTATATTCCAAATGCACAAGCTTATATTGAGGGATTTTTCCTATGCCACTTACAAATACTTAGAAACTTTGTCATAGAAAAAAAATCTTCCGCGCGCGTTTTAAGAAGCCTAGACTTAGGCACTTTACGATCTACTAAGCACCTTAATTTTATTCATAATAATACACATCTTCGTCTAATTAACTACAAATGTAAGGTTCATTTGTACATGTAAATTTTATCGCAAGTAGGAACAGATGACAACAAAGAACTTATAAGAAGAACTAGATTTTTTTTTTGATACATAGAGAATTTTTTGTCGGATTTTCTGTAATTTTGTTCCGCACTTTTGTTTGGAAGAAAGACAACCGTATCTTAACGAATTCACATAAAAAAAAGGAGAAACGAAAGTAATAACAAAATATCTCGTCAATCTGGTCTCGTATTAATAAATTCCAAACACGAGAAGCACCTCAAAGTAAAATGAAATACTCTAAAAAAAAGTCTTCATTGTACTTTCAATCGTCTCTATGAAAGTTTGTGTCCGGTAATGTGAGCATTTGAATCTCGAGTATATTTACATACATTTAAATCTGTCATATTAGATTCTGAAGATGTGCGCAATATTTGTAGAGAGGAACTTATGCGATTATTATATTGTAAAATGTAAAATTACACTTTTCATTTGAATTGAAATCTACTTGACTTTCAACTCTGATTTTAAAAGTTTAGTCTCGATACGCTTTAAAAAAATGTACAGTGTCTTAAGGAATAAAACATTTCAAAGAATTTTTATTTTCTGCCAGTCATATGAATCATTATAAATCTAGTGTTAATAGATTTCATTGATACTTGTGTGCTAGTATTCATTCACAATTAAGTAAGAGAATAACACTTTCCTATGGATCAAATTGACATACACTCAAACTGTAGAATATACCTTTAATCAACAGTGAAATTATAAAACAACAACATTAAAAAATACGGTAAAGCTCATAAAAATATTAACGTTACCGATACATATATTTTTGTTTTTGTAAACCGGTGTTTACATTACCATGTTAAAAGTACATTAAGAATAAATTCTAAAGCTGTTTGAACAGATTTTCGGGTGAAACTTTATTGTTTAAAAACAGAGAAATATATTTTTTCTTACACTAGCATTTGTTTTTTTTTTCTGGAACAAAAGTGCAGAGATGCAAATGGAAGTGCTAAGGTGAAGAAAATTTACTTAATATTTTTTTGCTTCTGTATGCTTTGAAAATTGAATTGACATAATATTATTCACAAGTAGAATTGCGGTTTAAAAACTTAATTTTTCTATTTTGAGCAATTTTGTTTACTTCTGTTGCTTGTTTGATCTGATAGTCTATCTTCAACTAAAAATGGTTATACACTTAAATTTTAATCAAAACATTGTACACCTTAATAAAAATTTATAATTTTAAATTTCATTATGCCCAGTAAGTTTTACATGCATAAAAGAAGACGATTTCATTTGAATTTAAAAATTTAAATTTGAATTTAAAAAGTGTTTGTAAATGAAATTGCATATCTTTTAGAAAGAATATACGAAATAACATGATTATCTTATTCAACGCCTTGAAAGGTTAATGATATATCAATAAAATGACTTTTTTGATAATCCAGATTCGATTATTAAAAAAAATGCTCATTCTTGAATAGGGTTGACTTCAGACTTCTTTACGATATCATAATCAGTATTAATGTTATTAAGCATTAAAAAAAAAATCTTGATTAAGCGTTGAGTAACACATGCGGAAAGAGACAAGCTCCAGACAGCTCAGTATTCCGTTATAACTCCATATCATTATTGGTAGGAAATGTAGTCCCGGTGAACTGGCACTGTATTTAGAGAGAGAGAGAGAGAGGGAGGGGGTGGGGGTGGGGAGATTACCACGTCGGTTAAAAAAAACAACCTACGGTTGTGGATGTTGGATGCCAAGAAACAGGTCAAAATTGAATCCATTACCTTTTTTAGCTCACCTGAGCTGAAAGCTCAAGTGAGCTTTTCTGATCACCCGTTGTCCGTCGTCCGTCCATCTGTCCGTCCGTCTGTAAACTTTTCACATTTTCAACTTCTTCTCAAGAACCACTGGGCCAATTTTAACCAAACTTGGTACAAAGTATCCTTGGGTGAAGTGGAGTGTAAATTGTTAAAATAAACGGCCAAGTCTCCTTACAAGGTGAGATAATCAAGAAAAGACAAAAATAGGGTGGGGTCATTAAAAAATCTTCTTCTCAAGAACCACTGGGCCAGAAAAGCTGAAACTTATGTGGAAGCATCCTGGGATAGTGTAGATTCTAAATTGTCAAAATCATGACCCCCGAGGGTAGGGCGGAGCCACAATAGGGAATCCAAATTTTACATTGAAATATATAAGAAAAATCTTTAAAAATCTTCTTCTCAAGAACCACTGGGCCAGAAAAGCTGAAACTTTTATGGAAGCATCCTATGGTAGTGTAGATTCTATATTGTTCAAATCATGACCCCCGGGGGTAGGGCGGGGCCACAATAGGGAATCCAAGTTTTACATTGAAATATGCAAGAAAAATCTTTAAAAATCTTCTCAAGAACCACTGGACCAGAAAAGCTGAAACTTATATGGAAGCATCCTGGGGTAGTGTAGATTCTAAATTGTTAAAATCATGACCCCCGGGGGTAGGGCGGGGCCACGATAGGGAATCCAAGTTTTACATTGAAATATGCAAGAAAAATCTTAAAAAACCTTCTCAAGAACCACTGGGCCAGAAAAGCTGAAACTTATATGGAAGCATCCTGGGGTAGTGTAGATTCTAAATTGTTCAAATCATAACCCCCGGGGGTAGGGCAGGGCCACAATAGGGAATCCAAGTTTTACATTGAAATATATAACAAAAATCTTTACAAATCTTCTTCTAAAGAACCACTGGACCAGAAAAGCTGAAACTTATATGGAAGCATCCTGGAGTACTGTAGTGTTAAATCTATAGCAAACTAGCATGGCGCGGCGCCATGCCCTTTTTTTCCAGCGCCATGCCCTTTTTCTGCTTGCCAAAAATAAATAATATGCCCAACAGTGGAGATTGACTAGCTGCTCTGTTTATTCAGTGCATGCTGATTAGCCCTTTTGTTTATTTAATGTATACTCAAAGGTGTGAATTCACGGCAGGAAATTACTTCTCGCTTGAACGCACACAGCCACCTGGTCAGGTAACATGCCTCAGGCTGTTAGGGTATAGGAGATAACATGAGAAAAATATCATTTGATTGCATTGAATATGCAAGAATTAGCCCAATGTCTAAGATATATGAACTTGTGAATTAAATTAATTAAGACAGAATCGTTTTTTTTTTAAAACTGAAAGTAGGAAAAAACCATAGTTGATGGTGAAAAGTGTAAAACAGTCTGCTCATTTAATCTGAATAAACTCAACTTGTATTGCACCAAAACTGAATATTATATGAGAAATGGGCTTGGAAACAACAAAGTATGAAGTGAATTTCTTTGAATGATGTTTTGTTCTTTTAGAGTTGACACCCTGAGGGTCAATTAAAAGCATTTAACAAGATTTTCAAGATTTGCTTCATTAAAGTTTTAAATTTTTTTTTTGTTTAGATCAAAATTTTCACATGATAATATTGATAGATTATTTTCCAAATAAAGAAATTGCCAATAACAATTATTTTCTAAGTAACCCCCCCCCCCCCGAAATTTTTTTTGTTTTTTGCATGTCATACTCCAATAACACTATTCCAAACAGGAAAAAATCCTGGGATGCCTCCAACTGATAATTCTTGGTGCATGCAATAGCTAGATTCACACCTATAATAGTTTTTAAAATAACCTAATATCTAATTCCTTGTGTAAAAAATTAAATGCATATTTTTTAATTGTCATGTCAGTGTGTGAATTGTATTATGTTGTTTTTTCTTTTTTAAAATTGAATAATTGAAAACAGATTTATAAATTTTATTACCTTTTAATTACTTGTATACAATGTAAATAAAGATTTTAGTATAATAATAATAATTAAAGTACATAAAGTAAAAGTTTATAATTGCAAAGGCTCGTTAAAGAGTGCCCCCATGAAAACTTGTCGCAGAATAAAGTGCCCTTTTGATTTTTGGATTACCATGCCCTTTTTAGGGTCTAGATTTAACACTAAGTAGTGTAGATTCTAAATTGTTCAAATCGTGACCCCCGGGGTAGGGCGGGGCCACAATAGGGAATCCAAGTTTTACATTGAAATATATAAGAAAATTTTTTACAAATCTTCTTCTTAAGAACCATTGGGCCAGAAAAGCTGAAACTTATGTGGAAGCATCCTGGGGTAGTGTAGATTCTATATTGTTCAAATCATGACCCCCGGGGGTAGGGCGGGGCCACAATAGGGAATCCAAGTTTTACATTGAAATATATAAGAAAAATCTTTAAAAATCTTCTTCTCAAGAACCACTGGGCCAGAAAAACTGAAACTTATATGGAAGCATCCTGGGGTAGTGTAGATTCTAAATTGTTAAAATCATGACCCCCGGGGGTAGGGCGGAGCCACAATAGGGAATCCAAGTTTTACATTGAAATATATAGGAAAAATCTTTTAAAATCTTCTTCTCAAGAACCACTGGGCCAGAAAAGCTGAAACTTAAGTGGAAGCATCCATTGTTCAAATCATGACCCCCGGGGGTAGGGTGGGACACAATAGAGAATCCAAGTTTTACTTTGAAATATATAAGAAAAATCTTTAAAAATCTTCTTCTCAAGAACCACTGGACCAATAAAGCTGAAACTTATTTGGAAGCATCCTGAGGTAGAGTAGATTCTAAATTGTTCAAATCATGACCCACGGGGGTAGGGCGGGGCCACAATAGGTATATTAAAAGGGGGGAAATCTGGTAAAGAACAGCATGGCCAAAGTTACTCAGGTGAGCGATGTGGCCCATGGGCCTCTTGTTTATTGCTTGCAAGAAATATCAAATTATCAACATAATTTTTCCTATTAAGATTGTTTCTTAGGCATACAATGAATGAGTCTACGCTTTTATAGTACTAACTGTTTAATTTACATCATATGTAGAATGTGTATTGCTTAATAAAAATACTTGTAACATGCAATTGTAAATATTTCCAAAGTAGATGTTTTTTGGTTGGTTTACTTTAATTTGTTTTATTTCGTTTTGTGGTTTGTTTGTTTTACATGTAATTTGTTTTATTTCACTTTGTTATTTTTTCGATAAAACTTTCACAAGCTGTTTTAAAAGCATTTAAAACAATCAACAGATTAAATGGTCGGGGGGGGGGGGGGGAGTTCATAAATTAAATGTTACCTCTCTTAGATAAATCATAGCTTGACTTTTCAATTCAATCCTCTGTTAAGAACACAAAAAAGAAAATCCATAAAATTCTATTATTTGAAATAATATTTTCATTTTTTGTTGCGAAGATACATTTTATCTTTGTTATTATTTATGTTTTACATTCTTATCTTTTAGATACTAGTAATATGCGTTTCTTTGACTTGATTAATACGGAGTCAAATAATGAAGCATTTTGAGGAAAATTGCTTTTATTTAGCTTATCAAATTTGAAAATCTTGTTAAAAAATAATTTCTTTTAAGTGAAAATGATGTTTGTTTTGTTTTTATTATTAATCGAATTAAAGATTCCACATTCGTTTTACAAATGTGCTTAAAATGTTTCGTAAATGTTTATAGTAACTTTAACAATATTTGATGTGTGTTATCTTAATTATGTAATATTTTTAAATTTCATTCGTTTCCAATTATGGTTTATCAACATCACTTAAATATCTTAGTGTAAAGTTTAAAATTAGCTTTCTAACTGCATACATTTCTATGGAGATAAACAAAACACAACATGAAGTATACAATTCAAATTATAATTTTTAATAACTATAGACTTTCATGTTTCAAATGACATTGAACAATGTTAGTTTCATTTCACCTTTTTTTTTTTTACTTTTCCACTGACCGATTAGCACTATAATTGAGAATACATATAAAGAGTAAATAAATATTATTTTGGTGTCTATTTCAGAATGGCTGAAATTCCAGCCTATCTACTGAGGCGACCAAGACGCCTCCAGCAAGCTGAGCACAATGCTGAAGTCACCATAGCAAACGAAAATTCTGGGGGCGGATCTACAGAGGACGGAGACTTTAAACAGCTGAAAAAAGTCCGAGAGGTAGTACTAAGTCGATATGTTTGTTTTCACCCTGAGGACTGAATAGTCTACCAAATGAATAAGTTATTTTGAAAATAACCAAATTAAAGACATTTTTTTGAAAATCTTTGAAAACAAAATGATGATATCAACATAATGTAATTAAATTAAAGTCCAGATTTTGTCTTTCTTAGAGGCGAAAAAAGGAGAGGCAACTGGAAGAAGAGAACGAAAATACGGAAATCCAACCTCAGCTTATAAAGCCTGAGGTGCGAAAGAACAGAAAATCAAATGACTCAAACGGACCTCGGCCAATATCCTCAAACAGACAAAAGAAATTCGAGGATCTCCGAATAAAAATGTTTAAAACCGTCATCGAAGGCGACGAGGAAACACTCACGCGTTGTATTGAGGACATCAATATAAAAATACCATTTTCCGATGCTGTTATGACTAATCCAAAAAATAATGAGAATGTTTTAAACTATGCTCTTTCAAATCACCAATTCGATAAAGCCAGTCTTCTTATCGACAAAGGCGACGAAACTTTGCTGCAAAACGCCTTTTCAGTTAGTTCTACAACAAAGACAGCTTTACTGCAAGTGACCGAGGCAAATCAGATTGACCTTGCCAAAAAAATTATCTCTCGTTTGAAAGACGTCAAGAAGGCCATGACAGCAAATACTAAAATAGAGATGACCGACCAACGTCCGCGAGAATTTCCCTGTCTCCATCTAGCAGCCTATTACGGCCATACTGAACTCGTAAAATTTTACTTGGAACAGGGTGAACCATATGGAATTACAGTTGATTTTCCGAATAAGAAACAAGACACAGCGTTATTGTGGGCAACTAAATGCGGACATAAAGACACTGTATCTTTTCTGTTGGAAAAAGGCGCAGATCCAAACAAGGGGAATGATAAAGGATCGACAGCATTCTACTGGGCCATTCGCTACGAGCACACAGAAATAGTTCAACTGCTTTTAAACAATTCACACAAGAAAGTAGATATCCACAAGGAAAGAAAACTAGGACTTGTTGCTCCAATAGTTCTAGCCTCAGCTTATGGTAACCATGAAATAGTCAAACTGCTTTTAAAACACGGTGCAAATAAAGACCATGTGATCACCGGAGGTCAGACACCACTACACCATGCGTGCAAAGAAGGACACATCAAAGTTGTTCGACAGTTGTTGAGCTACAAAGCAGATTTTCGCCGACAAGATGAAAAAGGGGACTGTGCAATTTTACTGGCTGCAAGATACGGTCACGTGAACATAGTGCGAATTCTTCTAAATCTTGGAGACGATCCAACCCGCCGAAATAACATGGGTCACGATACTTGGCACTACGCAATTAATAGCAACGACTTATCTTTGTTAAAGACACTTCTGGAATATGGCACTGCCCCAACAGAGAGAGAGTTCCAGGTTTCAAAGGACCCCTCAGGGCGACCACATTTTTTCACAGCAGCAGCTCATGGCCACGTCGAGAAGATAAAATACTTGTTCCAAGCTGGCCATGATCCAAACGATCGTGATAATAGCGGAAATACTTTTCTTCATTATGCAGCGTCATTTAATCAAAGTGAGGTGATTCGGTGTTTTCAAAAGTATGTTTCTGTGGATGCACAGAATGAGAGAAATGAAACATGTCTCCACATTTCTGTGAATGCAGGGTTTGTGCAATGTACCCAAGCTCTACTAGAAGCAAACGCAAGCACAAATATCAAAAACCACCGCGGAGAAAATATACTGCATATAGCTGCAATGTCCAAACATACTACACCAGAGGTTGCTAAAATGCTGGTAGACCACACAATAAAAACACACGACTGGGAAAGTTTAAATGCAAAGGATAATTTTGGAAATAACGCTCTACATATCGCCGCCAAATTTGCTAATCCAGATGTACTATGGGAATTTCGTTACCTAAGATTTAAGGATCTTGACGAAGATGGAAACACACCTTTACACGAGGCAGTAAGGAAAGGAGAGGATTCTGAGGGTCTAGAAACTATGCTGGACATTTTCGAAGTCATGGATCGTGATGGAAATGTGAATGAGCCTAACAAAAAGAAAGAGACAGTTCTGCATTTAGCCGTATTAGAGGGCTACCATAACACTATTCGTCGTTTGGTTTATCTAAAAGCCGATCTTGAGGCACAAGATCAAGAGGGAAACACAGTTCTTCACAAGTTGATAACCGCAATAGCTAATGACCCAAGTAACACAAATCGCTACTTGAAATCTTTTGAAGTCATTGTTGATGAAGGTTCACGATGGTGGTGCTCAAAGAAGAATTTGAAGTTCTTCGATTTAGGGAAAAATATGGCAACGAGATTAAAACGCCAAGCCCTTGTGTATCTGATGACATCAGTGAAGAACAATTCGAATTACACGCCTTTAACTTTAGCATACAAACTTGGGGTCCACGAAATACTTTCTCGATACTTAATGATAGAAAACATCACTCTTTTTCACGAAGGTGATAATATTTTATTTGATGTTACAAATATCACACCTATGACCGCTGAGGATTTAACCCAGAAATATTTTTCTAGCAATCCTTCTCGCAAAATCCAGTCTGACATACATATAACAGGATTGGAAATTCTCATGAAAGGAGCAAACAAAGAAAGAGCAGCTCGAATTCTGGACATTCCTCCGATGAGAGAGGTGGAGAAATTGTACAATGTACTAAATGCTGTCACTTTCACCGTGTTAGTCATATTGCACATTGTATATATGAGTCTCTTTAGCTATACAGGCTTAGAAATATCCAAAGAATTTCGCGAAAACCCGATCAACATGACTACGGATAACTCGGTATATATCCTTACGTACATTGTTGTTCCAATGGAGCCACTCATATTTCTGTTGTATTTTCTTTTGACGGTCATTTCTACAATCAGGCGGAGGGATTTTTCTAGCCCTTTGTCACGACTTCTTCCTTTCCTGTTTTATATAGTCTACTCTGGTCTGGTCATAGCCTGGTTGGTGCTAATTACAACCCAAGAGCGTTATCAAGACTACGTATTGGCCCTTTGCCTCGGGTTAGGTTGGGTGTATACAATCACGTTCACTCGAGGTTTTAAAGCCATCAACTACTTCTGGAGAATGATATTGAACATGATTGTTAGCGATGTGCGTCGATTCCTTATAGTCTATGCTTGTGTTCTTCTGGCTTTTGCCTTTGCTCTCCATGCACTTTTTCAGATATCTGCCTCAATTGCAAACACATACCCAACGTTTGCCGATACTGTCTTTCTTGTTTTCAACATCATGGTTGGGATGGGTGAAATATTTGATGATAATTTTGAAACAGGCATGACTGACGTCGGTCGGACGACCGGGTTTATCAAGGTTGTGTATGTTGTCTATTTAGTGTTGGCTACCATTGTGCTACTGAACATGCTCATTGCAATGATGAACGACTCCTACTCTCAAACGCTTGCCGTTCAGAAATACCATTGGCGGGTGGATTCTGTGCAAATTGGAGTAAGCATTGAGAGGCTCCTACCGTGGCTTCCAAGGATGTTCTCCAAAATACAACACCGTAAAATACCAGGTGAAGATGAAAAATACGAGGTTAGGAAATATTACGTTGTACTTCCTCAGGCACAGTATGAAGCTAAATATGGCCGACTTGCTGGTACTGAAGAAGGCCAACAGAAGGACCAACTTCGGGAAGATCTGATGAGTATCAACAATAAAATGGAGGAGACCGAGCAGCAGCTCAACGCAGTTAAAAGTAAATTAGAGGAGGTGATGTCCATGATGAAAAAGAAGGAAAACGTTTAGTGATATAGGCAGAAAAAAATACCAAGACTTTTGCCTTTACTTTTTTGATGGAGTATTTACTAACCACTTAGTTTGATATTCGTTATTTATTTATACAAACGCATTATTTATTTTTTTTTATGAATATAATATGCAAATTTATATGAATATTTAAATGAATAAGACTTTGGACTCAGTACAACGAGATTCCCCATTATTGCTTCTTCTACATTGTTACCATTGATGAACAACAATAATCATTACTCCATTCAACTGTGATAGTTAATCTTGTATGTGATATATGAATCTTTTATCCAAAAGCATAATTTACAAGATATATTTGTATAGTTTACATTTTGGCAATCAAATTTTTAGCTTTCTTATAAAATTTGATAGATTTTCTTTCAGAGTCTGTATTTTTCAGCAGCTTATGTATTTTGTAGGCGCAAGATCCAAAACCATTGTTTAGAAGTGATATTACCTGAAAACATTTGTTAAGTTTTTATTAAATCATGATAAAATAGAGATTTATGTTCTTTTTTGGTCAAAGGGGCATATTTGTTTTACATCTGTCAGTAAATCAGTCAGTATAAACAGTGTTCTAGCTAGAATTTGAAAGACAGGGAGCCAATGCTGAAAAGGGCACTTATCGCACTGATTGATAATTCAAAAAGGGCATTTCAAACATGTAAGAGGCATTTACAGTTTGGAGGGGGGTTACAAACAAATATTATATTTTCAAGTTGGGAAACACTTTGATGAAAAATTCATTGACAAACAAAAAAGAAAAAAAAAAGGATACAGCGATAAGGAAGCTATGTTTTATATAGTTTACTATATATCGGCAAATTTGTTCCTATGCCCATGAATAATATCAGTTTTCAAATTATCTAAGGTAGAATCATAATTTCTCTATGCCTTGTATTTGTAATTGTTATTTTTGAGAAGATAGTGTCCATTGTATTTCTAAGTAAAAATATCTCTTACTGTGGTCCAAAATTTTCCCCGATTTGAAATTATTTGAATTTATACTACATGAGGAAACATGCGTATTTTAATATGACTTATCCTGACGGAGTGGTTCTTGATAGAAGATTTTGAAGTTTTCTCCCATGTATTCCCATGTAAAATTTTGATCCTCCTTGTGGACTAACAGTACCCCTTCGGGTCATTATTTAAACAAACTTTGAGTTTTACTAGATATACATGAGGTTGCTTGGATATAAATATGGTTTATTAGAATAAGTGGTTCTAGATGACACGATATGATTTTTTCCCCTATATTTTCATTTTAAAACATTGGTCCCCCATTTTGGCCTCATCCTTTCACCGGGGCCTCAATTTCAACATTTGAATCTGTACTACCTGAGGATGCTTGCACATTAAAATGACTTATCATAGACTTGTTCTTGTAGAGTATATTATATATTATTATTTTTTATTTCAAAGGAAAAAAAAAACTTTTTTCCTTGTCAGGGCTTCACCATACTCCCGGGGGGGGGGGGGGGGTTGATTTCAAAACACACCAATTTTTTTTAAAAGATTTTCTTTCCTATGCATACCCTTCCAAAGTTTTGACACCTTTTTTTGTCTGACCTTATCCTCTAGGCCACGATTTTTACAACTATAATAAATTAGATCTTTTCTTTCCAAGAGGTTCTTAAGGAGGGATTCTTGTCTGGTTTCTGACTAGATGAAATATTCAAAGTATATATGCTTATATGTCTTATATATTTAGATGTAAGGGATTTAAAAGATCATATTTTTCTTTCCTCATCATAATTGAACAACTTTAAATAGAAATGGTAAACTGAGTTGGAAATCTAGCAGGGACTATATTTTTGGCGGAACGGCGGCGTATGAAAATATCTCCTTTTCTGCTTCTCAAAATTACTATAGAGCAATGAATTTATTTAAAATTTTTAAACAATCAAAGACTTAAAGAAAATTTCAAATTTAAGTAAAATTAATAATAATGGACTGACGTTTTAAAATATATCAAATAAATATGATTTTTCAAACAAACTACAATATTTTTTAACTTTCAAAAGCTTAAAAATCTAAGACAAATAGAGGAAATTCGGATTAGCCAATATTTATTTTAGTTAAATTATTTATGTCAATTTGGTAGTATCATCTAATAGACCCTAATATCTTTCCAGATGCGCATTTCGACAAATTATGTCTCTTCAGTGATGCTCAAGCTGGAACGTTTGAAATCCAAAATATTTAAATAAGAAAAGACTTTGAAGAGCTGAAAAAAGTGCCAAAGACTGGAGCCAAAGACTTCGAAGGATCAGGGAGACAATCCTTAATTTTGAAATTAAGGAAATACATTCTTATTTACCTGTAATGGTAGACTAAACAAGATGAATGTAGAGGATATAGAATCAAAGTTTGTTACTCTGTTAAAAATCCTTCTGATTCTACACACAGGTACTCTGAAGTTCATATTGAAAGGATGCTGGAGTTCCTCAATGGCATCATTTATATGTAGTCTTTGGACACCAGGTCTTCCAACAAACTGTTGAAATTTCTCTGGACTCTAATTGTGCTACTTTATTAGTAAGGCCTGTTTTTATATTTCTAGGAAGCAGAATTTATTTTAAAAAAAACTTCTACATGAGAAGAAGACAGTTGCTGTGGCCTTCATTTTGACATTCAGTTAAATTAACTGTTTTATCAATTAACATTGTTATGCTTTCACGTTAAATTGTCAAATTTTTATCAATTTAAAACGTTTGTTAAAAAGCACTGTAACTCTACCGCGTGCGTAAACCTCCGGGTAACATTACATAGCAACGGTTGACAATGCATGACGACGAGTAACAGTATAAAAATTGTTAACTGCGCAGCAATGGTTTTCGCGGATAATAATTTCACATGTTACTCTAAAACATGTAATATTTTTTTATACTAATCTATTCTTATATCAACTCGATATATCCCAGTGAACTCGAAATAAAAGACACCACAGAGTCTTATACATCTTTTCATATTTGGAAATTTTACTAACTTTAGATGATAAGGGACAATTGTATGACAAACGAGATGAGTTCAGCTTTTCCATCGTCAACTTTTCTTATTTATGTAGTAAAATTCCGCTATCATCTACATAGGGTGTCCCAACTTATTCGATACTTATGTTTTTTTGTTAATTAAATTATTTATACATAATTTTATTTTCAAAAAGTGAATGGTATTGGGCAGCGGCAAAGCCGTTTTAGCCCTTTCTCTATAATATTAAATAAAATCGTACGTGTTTATCGTAAATGATCTTTGATCATAAAATGTTCATTTCAATCAGAATAGATCAATGCTATTTTGATTTTCTATTGCTTATCTTTAATCAAAAGAAATTTGTCTATTCAAATTTAAAAACAAATGTGTGTATGTTTTAGAAAAGCAAAACGCTGTGAATATCAGTCCTTTATCATCACTGGGATAAAACTGTAAGAATTCGGTTTTATTACAACATGTAGTAGATTAAAAAAGATAATCCAAATTTAAATGATTATAACAACATTTAGTAGAATAATCAAAATAAAAAAAAATTGAAAAACTTACAGTTTGATGTATTTTTGTTGTTGGTGATTTGAAATTTTATTCAGTACTCCTGAAAATGATATCTTACACTGAACATCTTGTTTTCTTTATAAGTTGCTTCTTATATATCATGGTGTGGTTATGGGGCTGTATGATAACTATTTATCCTTCTGTATTTAATACTTCAGAGTCGCTGGCGTGGCACAGTGGTTAAAGCGTTCGCTCTAGAGTCGCGGAGTAAGGAGTTGATCCTTACGTCACGGGTTCGAATCCCACTGTGGGAAGTGGAGACCGGTCCTTCATATGAGACCGTATAAATGCAGGTCCAGTGTAACAGTAGGTGCTGGCACTAAAAAGATCCCTCATTGCTCAATGACCCCGAGTGCCGAGTATAGGTCAAAATTTGCAACTCTCCACCGGCAAGTGGTGGCGTCTCCATATGAGTGAAAAATTCTCGAGAGAGACGTTAAACAATAAACAAACAAACTTAATAATTCAGAAATGAAAAAGGAATTAGATTACACGATCAGTATGTACTGGTCCCAGCTGACAAAGCTGATAACAACATAATCTTTGCTTGTAAGGCTCATTATTTGAATTGTGTTTTAGAGGAACTAGAATTTAATTCTGCAGGTGGAAATCCAACTTACACCCATAGCTCCCTTTCTAAGGAGGAAATTCTTCAAAATCATGTGTCCGTTTTAGATAGTTTTAATATTCCCAGAAATCAAAATGAATTTGAATTACCATACCTTTACTGGATTCCTAAACTTCATAAAAATCCTAACAAACAAAGATACATAGCGGGTTCCATTAAATGTTCTACGAAGCCTCTTTCTTTACTCCTCACTAAAATATTTACTGTAATGAAGGAGAAACTTCAGGAGTACTGTACAACAGTATATTCGAAAAGTGGTGTAAATCAGATGCGGATACTTAAAAACTCCAAAGAACTTTTAGAAAATTTGAAATCACAAAATTTTACTAAAATCAATATCATCAAAACGTACTACTTTTCAACACTTTATACAACCATTCCCCGCGATAAATTGAAGTCCATGCTTTTTGACATCATAGACAGCTGCTTTTTCAATAAAAATGGAACTCGTAAATATACTTACCTTGTCATTGGTCATTTGCAAAATTATTTTCTTAAAAAGCACAAGTACTCTGAAGTTGATATTAAAAAGATGCTTGAGATTCTGATTGACAATATCTATGTAGTCTCAAGAGATGAGGTCTTCCAACAATCTGTAGGAATTCCCTTGGGTACCATATGCGCCCCCTTATTATCAGACCTATTTTTGTATTCATATGAAGCAGAATTTATTCAAATACTTCTACATGAGAAGACACTTGCTATGGCCTCCAACTCGACATTCCGATATATCGACGACGTATTATCAATTAACAATAGTTACATTCATTCATATGTCGACTCGATATATCCCATTGAGCTTGAAATAAAAGATACCACATATTCTGACACATCTGTTTCATCTGTTCCAACCTTTTGGTCTGAGAATCGCTGAAGAGACATAATTTGTCGAAATGCGCATCTGCTACATCAAAATTGGTACCGTATATGATTTACATTTCATATTTAGATATTTTACTAGAAAAAGACATTAATTGTAACCTAACAATAAAGCTTTATGATAAACGTGATAACTTCAACTTTTCAATCGTCAACTTCCCTTACTTATGTAGCAATATACCCTTATCACCTGCATGTGGGGTTTATGTCTCTCAGTTGATTCGATACGCAAGAGCATGCACTACGTATGAACAATTTCTAAAGCGAGGCAAGCTATTGATAAACAAGTTGATGAATCAAGGATATCAACAGTCTCGTTTGAAGTCATCATTTTGCAAGTTTTACGGTCGATACATGCCCTCGTCAGTACATACAACCTATCATTGAGTCAAATGCTGAATGACGATTTTCATACTAATTGTTAGGCCATTATCTATAAACTGAACTGTCTACGGATTTTTCCGGTTTTATTCCCGATTATGACAAGGAGCACATGGCGGATGTGACCGGTCGGCAGGGTATGCTCACTCCTCCATGGCACCTGATCCTACCTCTAAATTTTGAGGTGCGTGTTTGCTCTGCTCCAAATTTGTATTGTTTCATTTGAGAGAGTTTTGATAAGACAAAAGAGTCCTCTGGTGATCCCCGCAGATCTGTTGACAGATTCCAAGAATCTGCCATGATATTATCTTTTGTTAAAATTTCAATATAACGTCCTTCGTTATAATGCAGGAGGATATACAGTTCATATAGAGCTTCTTGTTGTTTGTGTTGGTTAGCACGGTAACATTACACTACATGTAACAACATGAGTATACCATGACGCTTCAGGGTATATAAATATGATATCTTGTCACTCCGAATTCAAACGCCCAATTCCTACACCGTAAACCTAGGTAAATCTTTGTCCGTAGTTACGGCCCTCCCCATTTTTTGAACACCCAATGACAGCCCTCCCACCTCATCACTTTACCTCTGTTGATCTACAATACGACCGTACATAATATTTGGATGTATAATATTTGTTTTTATCTCCCTCAGATATTTAATTGCATCCATCTTTTTACCAATTGAGTACAGGAATAAAATTAAGTATATCTTATTAGAGCAGCATTCCATTTTTACACTAACTTATAACAGATTCAAACTTGCATAAATAATTTTATTCTTGCTTTGTTTTCTAAGTTGATGGATGCATTATATAAATTGAAGGAAAGGAAGCTTAATTGTACGTTGAGGTTGTCACGAGCTATGTCTGACAAAAGTCATTTTACGCAGTCTTAGAGAACAATACAATGCTTTGTTCCTAATGAAGTATCTATGGTCTGCACCGGGAATTCTGTTCTTCAGGCAGTTTATTATGCAAGACACAAAACTACTATTTTAAGCTCTCCAAAGGAGACATTTTCCCCCGTTTCTATGTTGTTTTACTGCGATAAATAAAGATAAACTAAAGGCACTGTGAGCACTGAGATCAGAAAATGATATTCCTTGCTCCCATTTGAGTGGCAAAATGCATATTTTCGCAATTTGAATACCCAGTTGATGTCCCTGTTTCCTTTGCTATAAATGATGATGTTGGTAATGACTTTGTTTGACTGTTGATATTATTTTATTGTTTGTTTTTTTATTGCTTAAAGTCCCTCTCGAGAATTTTTCACTCATATGGAGACGCCACCACTTGGCGGTGGAGAGCTGCCAATTTTGACCTATACTCGGCACTCGAGGCCATTGAGCAGTGAGGGATCTTTTTCATGCCAGCACCTACTGCGACACGGAACCTCGGTTTATACGGTCTCATCCTAAGGTCCGGTCTTAAAAACAATTTTAAAACTTAAGTATTAAAATTTTAAACAAAATTCCATTATTAACTCTCAGTCATATTTTTCTGATCCACTTTAAGACAAATCTTAAATTTTAAGTGCAAATTTTTAAACTTAAGTCTCTCTTAAGATTTTAGACGGTTTCAGGATCCCAGAGACTGGTCTCCGAAGACTACAATAGATATTGTCAATGAGGACCTCTGGCATCTTTTTGATATCACCTTCAGAGTAATTGTATGCAGATTTAGATTAGAATGATTTTTAACAAAGAAATTTTGTAAATGACCAATCATAAGCTTTTTCATTGAGGAAGCAGTTCTATGTGATGTCAAAAGTCTGGTCTTCAATTTATTGTAACGAATGGTTGTATAAAGTGTAAAAATACTGGCTTTTGATGCCATTGATTTTGGGGAAAAAAGTAGGTGATTTTAAATTTTCTGAAGGTTCTTTCCATTAATACCACTTTTCGAATATGTTCTTTAAGAGCACTACTAAAGTTTTTTTTTTGGCTGATGTTAATGTTTTTTAGGAGTAAAGAAAGAGGCTTGTTAGAATATTTACTAAATCATCCTAGGTATGTTGGTTTTAATTAAGCTTTGGAATCCAATATAGATATGATAATTCACATCAATTACGTTGTTGGAATATGGAAAATATTTAATCAAAACGGACGTATAGGTTTGAGGAATCTTTTCCTGTGAAAGGGAACTATGAGTTTTAGTTGAACTACCACTTCTAGAATTGAAACCAATTTCCTTTAAAGTGAGCCTTAAAAAGGACTATGTTGTTACATGCTTTGACACCTGGAATCAGTAATTGCTGATTCTTTCGTCTCTTCTAAATATTTACATGGGGCGGGGACCATGGAAATGGAAATGGAATACCACGTGTTTTTCATATCTTTTAGATAAAACATTTTATTTATATTTACATTTTTTTTCACATATAAATGTACATATAAGTATTCACTATCTAGTTTATGGGGATATTAACGACAGTTGGAACAACATTTTATTTCACATATAAATATAAGAAATCACTGTCTAGTTTGTTTAGTATGCCAGGGACATTAACGACAGTTGGAAACGAGGGATAATTTATGTATAATGGACATTGTCAACCAAGCAAATTAAGAATTTGGTACCAGAAATTGATCAGTTACTGGACCCCTTGTATACCTTGCGATTGTCAGATTAAGAAAGATTACAACAAAAGTAAGCTTTATAAGAAGTTAAGATAATGTTGAGCCATTGTGTGGTGTGGGATGACATTGACAGAATATGAACGTCTTCTAATTATGTCAAATTATTTTATGAAACTTTACGGCGAAATCCTCCATTCTAACTGGGTGGCTCAGTAGGCTGAGCGCTCACTCCGTAGTCAGAAGGTGTTTGGTATGCACCTAAGCCGCAATAATCCTAAGTCTTAAAAAAGTAGCAAATGTTCCTTCGCCTAGCACTCAGCACCTTGAAGTCAAAGTTGCGGGACTTCCGGAACCAAGGCCCTGTGTCATGGCATGCGTTAGCACGATAAAGAACCCTTACTGTATTTGACGGAAACTCTGGCTACCAAGGAAGAATTATGTAATATTTACACCAAGTCATTTATCCATTGTTTAGATGGAGCGTATATATGGTTTATTACCGAAAGAATTTCTGTGGGTGAAACTTGTGAAAGGACAATGAAGATATTGGCTGTGTGGACGGTGGTCATTTATGCTCTGTCATTCAGCGATAGAGGAGTAGCGTGTCCCGACATATGTTACTGTTCTGGTACTAATGTTTGTAAAGGTACATATGTAAACTGTTATATGAGAGGACTCACCAAAATTCCGACCAATTATCCCAACGATACTTGCGCATTGTAAGTTTTAAACTGTTTTATTGATTTATGCATGGTACTAATAATAATATCAAAAGTATGCTTCATAAAACCTCATGGGGAAACGTATATATATATATATATATATATATATATATATATATATATATATATATATATATATATATATATATATATATATATCTATCTATCTATATCTATATCTATATATATATATATATATATATATATATATATATATATCAATTTAATTACATGCCTAGATAGCAAAGTGAACAGTATTTATAATGTAACTAGTATTAATTGTAACGGGGACCGTTACAGATGTTCCCCAAACGCTCCCCAATTCCCTTTTGGTGTCTTATTTCCTGTAAGCTTCATTAAATAAGGCAATGAAGTATATTGGTCATTTCACGCGCGCGCACGTGTATGCATGTGCAGTATGACCATGTCATCCCATCTATACTATAAATGCATCTTTATATTCTCAGTATCAAAACATTTCATAAAAAATATATAAGTTCCGGCTATATCAAGTATATTGGTCATCTTAGCATTGCGCGCACGCGCACCTGTATGCATGTTCATAATGACCATGCCATTATGTCTACACTTATAATATGTCTGTTTATTCTTAGTATCAAAGCTTTTCTTCAAAAATATAAAAGTTACGGCTATATTAAGTATATTGGTCATTAAACGCATTGCACGCGCGCGCATGTGCATGCATGTGCATGATGGCCATATCATCTTGTCTACACTTTTAATATATCTGTATATTCTTAATATCAAAGCTTTTCATCAAAAAATATAAAAATTACGGCTATATTAAGTGAATTGGTCATTTAACACATTGCACGCGCGCGCACGTGCATGCATATGCATGCATGTGCATGATGATCATGTCGTCTTGTCTACACTTTAAATACATATAAATATTTTGAGTATCAAAGGATTTCATCAAAAAGTTTCAAAGTTACGACTATATCAAGTAAATTGGTCATTTTACGCTTTGCGCGTGCGCGCACGTGCATGCATGTGCATGTTGACCATGTCATCTTGTTCACACTTTTAATATATCCTTATATTCTGAGCATCAAAGCATTTTATCAAAAAATATAAAAGTTACAGCTATATCAAGTATATTGGTCATTTTACGCATTGCACGCGCACGCACGTGCATGTGCGTGCGCGCAAAATGACCTTCGTTCCGCAAATCTACATAACATGCCTAGTAACCCTAAAAAGGTTTCACCTCAATCGG
Source organism: Saccostrea echinata (assembly GCF_033153115.1). Lineage (NCBI taxonomy): Eukaryota > Metazoa > Mollusca > Bivalvia > Ostreida > Ostreidae > Saccostrea > Saccostrea echinata. The sequence continues at coordinate 8,879,555 of NW_026889750.1, forward strand.
ATGTGTAGTTTCGGATATCACTCACGGACAAAAAAGTGCCCAGGAAGAAAAATAATAATAATAATAATAATAACTAGATGAGATCTCGTTGCGAGCAACGAGTAGGTCTTCCGTCCGATTTTTAGATAAGATGAGATATGATTTTGACTATGATCTTTCTTAAAAGATAATAATATATATACTTCCCTAACTAGATTTCATTCTTTTGATTTATATAACATTATGAAAGAGCTATAGATGACATGCTTTTGGCCCCTCTGAGCCCCTAGATTGAGGGGTCAGCCCCTTTTTCTTGATATCAATTGAAAGGTCTTGTGATTTCTTTTTGTTGTGGAGATATGCTGAATGGAAATATTTAGGGGCCACCCCTCCAAGTCCTTAATGGGGCAGTTTGACAAAAACTCAAAGGGCGCATATTGTTTAGAACATTATTCTGACCATCTTTTGATCAGCATTGCATATCAAAATATCCCCCCTTTTCGAGATATAAAGCGTCAAAGATTTAGCATTCTGGCCCCTTGTGACCCCTTATTACGTAACGTATGATCAGAATCTTATCATATAATGTTGTAAATCGTTAAGATAAACATCTTTGCTTCAGTAATGTGTTACAGATTATTGATCGATAAAGAGTTATAGATGAAAGACTTTTGGCCCCTCTGAGCCCCTAATTTGAAGGGTCAGCCCCCTCTTCTTGATATCAAATGAAAGGTCTTGTGATTTTGAAGACTTTTTGTTCAACAACTATTCAGAGATTTCTTTTCGTTGTGGAGATATGCTGAATAGAAATATTTAGGGGCCACCCCTCCAGGTCCTTAATGGGGCAGTTTGACAAAAATTGAAAGGGTGCATATTGCTTAGAACATTATTCTGACCATCTTTTGTTCTGTATTGCTTATCAAAATATTCCCCCTTTTCGAGATATAAAGCGTCAAAGATTTAGCATTCTGGCCCCTTGTGACCCCTTATTACGTAACATGTGATCAGAATCTTATCATATATTGTTGTAAATCGTTAAGATAAACATCTTTGCTTCAGTAATGTATTACAAATTATTGATCGTTAAAGAGTTAAAGATGAAAGACTTTTGGCCCCTCTCAGCCACTAATTTGAGGGGTCAGCCCCTTTTTCTTGATATCAAATGAAAGGTCTTGTGATTTTGAAGACTTTTTGTTCAACACCTATTCAGAGATTTCTTTTCGTTGTGGAGATATGCTGAATAGAAATATTTAGGGGCCACCCTCTAGGTCCTAAATGGGGCCGTTTGACAAAAATTGAAAAATTACATATTGTTTAGAACATTATTCTGACCATCTTTTGTTCAGTATTGCTTATCAAAATATTCCCCCTTTTCGAGATATAAAGCGTCAAAGATTGAGCATTCTGGCCCCTTCTGACCCCTTATTACGTAACATATGATCAAAATTATATCATATCTTGTTGTAAATCGTTAAGATAAAAAACTTTGCTTCAGTAATGTATTATAAGTTATTGATCGTTAAAGAGTTAAAGATGAAAGACTTTTGGCCCCTCTCAGCCCCAAATTTGAGGGGTCAGTCCCTTCTTCTTGATATCAAATGAAAGGTCTTGTGATTTTGAAGACTTTTTGTTCAACAACTATTCAGAGATTTCTTTTTGTTGTGGAGATATGCTGAATTGAATTATTTAGGGGCCACCCCTCCAGGTCCTTAATGGGGCCGTTTGACAAAAATTGAAAGAGTGCATATTGTTTAGAACATTATTCTGACCATATTTTGTTCTGTATTGCTTATCAAAATATTCCCCCTTTTCGAGATATAAAGCGTCAAAGATTGAGCATTCTGGCCCCTTCTGACCCCTTATTACGTAACATATGATCAAAATTTTATCATATATAGTTGTAAATTAATGAGATAAACATCTTTGCTTCAGTAATGTATTACAAATTATTGATCGTTAAAGAGTTAAAGATGAAAGACTTTTGGCCCCTCTCAGCCCCTAATTTGAGGGGTCAGCCCCTTATTCTTGATATCAAATGAAAGGTCGTATCATTCTGCACAACTTTTGTTCTATATGTTTTAACAAATTCTTAACATGTATGAAGATATGAAAGAAAAGGTGTAAAATTTTGTGAGATGTTTCTGAGACATGTTTTGAGCCCTACCGAGCTTCGGCGCCTTTTGCGCTAGAGGGATTTGGACATGTGCCTGCAATTCTACAAACCTTTCCCTACCTTCACTAAAAATCTTGACTCAATATCTTAAGTCGTTTCGGAGGAGTTTCCAGGACAAGCCAACCCTCTGAAAATCAGAAAATCCTAAATATCTCGAGATGGGAAGTGACGTCATCAACGAAAAAAATTTCCAATAAGGTTCAGATCAATACCTATCAGATCTGAAAGTTTCATGAAAATCGACCAAGACGTTTCCGAGAACTCGCGTGCACAAAATCGGTAAGAATAATAATAATAATAACTAGATGAGATCTCGTTGCGAGCAACGAGTAGGTCTTCCGTCCGATTTTTCGATAAGATGAGATATGATTTTGACTATGATCTTTGTTAAAAGATAATAATATATAGACTTCCCTAATTAGATGTCATTCTTTTGATTTATATAAAATTATCAAAGAGCTATAGATGACAGGCTTCTGGCCCCTCACAGCCCCTAATTTGAGGGGTCAGCCCCTTTTTCTTGATATCAAATGAAAGGTCTTGTGATTTTGAAGACTTTTTGTTCAACAACTATTCAGAGATTTCTTTTCGTTGAGGAGATATGCTGAATGGAAATATTTAAGGGCCATCCCTAAAAGTCCTAAATGGGGCCGTTTGACAAAAATTGAAAGGGTGCATATTGTTTAGAACATTATTCTGACCATCTTTTGTTTAATATTGCTTATCAAAATATTCCACCTTTTCGAGATATAAAGCGTCAAAGATGTAGCATTCTGGCCCCTTGTGACCCCTTATGCGTAACATATGATCAGAATCTTATCATATATTGTTGTAAATCGTTAAGATAAGCATGTTTGCTTCAGTAATGTATTACAAATTATTGATCGTTAAAGAGTTATAGATGAAAGACTTTTGGCCCCTCTGGGCCCCTAATTTGAGGAGTCAGCCCCTTTTTCTTCATATCAAATAAAAGGTCTTGTGATTTTGAAGAATTTTTGTTCAACAATTATTCATATATTTCTTTTCGTTGTGGAGATATGCTGAATTGAAATATTTAGGGGCTGCCCCTCCAAGTCCTTATTGGGGCCGTTTGACAAAAATTGAAAAGGTGCATATTGTTAAGAACATAATTCTGACTATCTTTGGTCTGTATTGCTTATCAAAATATTCCCCCTTTAAGAGATATAAAGCGTCAAAGATTCAGCATTCTGGCCCCTTTTGACCCCTTGTTACGTAACGTATGATCAGTATCTTATCATAAATTGTTGTAAATCGTTAAGATAAGCATGTTTGCTTCAGTAATGTACTACAAATTAGTGATCGTTAAAGAGTTAAAGATGAAAGACTTTTGGCCCCTCTGAGCCCCTAATTTGAGGGGTCAGCCCCTTTTTCTTGATATCAAATGAAAGGTCTTGTGATTTTGAAGACTTTTTGTTCAACAACTATTCAGAAATCTATTTTCGTTTTCGAGATATGCTGAATTATAATATTTAGGGGCCAGCCCTTCAAGTCCTTAATGGGGTCGTTTTGGAAAAATTGAAAGGTTGTATGTTGTTTAGAACATTATTCTGAACATCTTTTGTTCAATATTGCTTTTCAAAATATTCCCCCTTTTTGAGATATAAAGCATCAAAGAATTAGCATTCTGGCCCCTTTTGGCCCCTTATTACGTAACATATGATCAAAGTTTTAAAACATATAGTTGCAAATCGATAAGATGAACATTTTTGCTTCAGTAATTTATAACAAAATATTGATCGTTCAAAAGTTATACATTAAAGACTTTTGGGCCCCCTGAGCCCCTTATTTAAGGGATCAGCCCTTTTTTCTTGATGTCAATTGAAAGGTCTTGTGATTTTGAAGATTTTTTGTTCAACAACTATTCAGAAATCTATTTTCGTTTTCGAGATATGCTGAATTGAAATATTTAGGGGCCAGCCCTTCGAGTCCTTAATGGGGCCGTTTTGCAAAAATTGAAACGTTGCATATTGTTAAGAACATTATTCTGAACATCTTTTGTTCAATATTGCTTTTCAAAATATTCCCCCTTTTTGAGATATAAAGCATCAAAGATTTAGCATTCTGGCCCCTTTTGACCCCTTATTACGTAACATATGATCAAAATTTTAAAACATATAGTTGCAAATCGATAAGATAAACATTTTTGCTTCAGTAATTTATAACAAAATATTGATCTTTCAAGAGTTATACATTAAAGACTTTTGGCCCCTCTGAGCCCCTAATTTGAGGGATCAGCCATTTTTGTTTGATATCAAATGAAAGGTCTTATCATTTTACACATCTTTTGTTATACATGTTTTAACAAAATATTTACAGGTAAAAAGATATAAAAGAAAACGTGTCAAATTTTGTGAGATGTTTGTGAGCCTATTTTTCGAGCCCAGGCGAGCTTCAACGCCATTTGAGCTGGAAAGATATAGATGCCCAATTGCACATCTACAATCTTTCCTCTATCTTCACTGAAAATCTTAACTCAATAGCTTTAGTCGTTTAGGAGGAGTTTCCAGGACAAGCCGACCCTCTGAAAATCAGAAAATCGTCAATATCTCACGACCGGAAGTGACGTCATCAAAAAACAAAAAAACCTATCAAGATCAATTGAATATCTTTTACATCTGAAAGTTTGGTGTAAATCGGCCCAGCCGTTTCTGAGAAATCGCGTGCACAAAATCGGTTGGAAGAAAAATAATAATAATAATAATAATAATAATAGGGAAAAAGAAACCGAACGAAAACAATAAGGTCTTCCGTTGGAGACGGAAGACCTTAATAATAATAGGGAAAAAGAAACCGAACGAAAACAATAAGGTCTTCCGTTGGAGACGGTAGACCTTAATAATAAGAAACAGAGTAAAAACAATATGTTCCCAAACTTCGTTTGGGGAACATAATTATCTACATTTGAAAATGTTTTGTTAACTACTTTGATAACCACATTTTGTATGTAATTACGTCTGGAAGTGTAGTAAATATATCGATTAGAAAGAGAGGTGGAGGCTCTTGGAGGAAAAAGATAAACAAAATGTTTAATGATATATAGATTCCTGTATATGTTTCTAATTTGATCCAGAGGAAAAGTTACATGTAAAATTACTGTGAAGTGAATGTGTAACTGTAACTTCTATGTCCTTATGCAATGTAATGCATAAATTGATTTAAAACAAGATCGTGGTGAAGGTTTTCGTTTCCCTCAGAAAATAAAGTGATAAAGACTATTCAGGTAAATTCAAACCACTGGAATTCAAGCTACCAGAAATACCAGCAAAATTTCTCGGACTGAATATTCATAACGATTTCTTATTTCTTTTCCTCAGAAATCTGGTCGGCAATAGAATAACAGAGATAGAGCATGGGTCATTCGAAGAACTGGCAAAGTTACAGTTTTTGTATGTATCCATTTGAATTTGAATGACATAATAACAGAATATCCACAAAGCTTTCCCGAGTCACTTTCTCTTCTTGACCTATTCTATATACATGCAGTTCTGTAGCATCATTTCTTTTATTATTCAGAGCAGTTTTTACTGGCTTGTTTGTCTCTGTACATTCTCATATAAATCATAAATACTTTATTTGGACTCACCCTTGTAGTTCAGTCGGTAGAGCGCTCGCTCCGTGATCGGGAGGTCGTGAGTTCGAATCTAGGCCGCGACTGACCTAAGTCGATAAAAAATGGGTAGCAACTGTTCCTTCGCCATGCGCTCGGCACTTTGAAGTGAAAGTTGCGGGTCCTTCGGATGAGACTTTAAAAACCGAGGCCCCGTGTCACGGCAGACGTTGGCACGATAAAGATCCCATACTGCTCAATGGCCATCAGTGCCGAGTAAAGGTCAAAATTTGAAGCCCTTCACGGGTATATGGAGACGTCTCTCTATGAGTGAAAAATTCTCGAATGGGACGTAAAACAACATACAATCAATCAATCCTTGTCACATGATATAGTCCATTTCAATTATAATTTAAATAGAATTAAACATGTTAAAATTAATAAAATATAAAGGTTTGATAAAAAAGTGATAATGATAATAGCTAGGCTTTTTTCCCATCGCATGCTCAAAAATGTCTTTATTTTTACCTATTTGCATAGTGATTTTGTGTGTAACAAACCCACAGAAATAAAATTTTATTTTCCATTTTTTGGGGGTGGGTGGTTTAAAAATGAATAGGGCATTATTTATTATATGAAAATTTATCTATAAAGTGAAAACATATTAAAGCTAACTCAGGTAAATTCCATTTAAAACAAAATTGGCCCTGGTGCATTGAAATGAACTTCCCTAGGAAACTTCATCATTCACTTTAATTGACTTGATTACTTTGTTGTTTCCAAGCCCATTTCTCATTCAACTTTCAGTTGTGATACAATGCAAGTTATTTTGCCTTCACACAGATAAAATCCAAGTTCTGTTTCTCACTTTTCTACGGGAGCCCGTTGAGGCCAGTTCAGAGAAAGAAATAGTTTTTATTGCGTTTGAACGCAAAACATTGCGTTAAATTGCAATAATCATTGCGTTTAAACGCAAAAGATTGCGCTTAATCGCAATGTATATTGCGTTTAAACGCAAAACACTTTGCGTTTAATCTTAAAAGATTGCGATTAAACGCAATCTTTTGCGTTTAAACGCAATACTTTTTGCAAAAACATTTAATTGAATTAAAGTAAAATCTCCTTAATATATTTCTTTTCCATTTTTCTTATCTTTCAGAGGCCTGAACTATAATGGAATAACAAAGATAGAAAATGGCACATTCGAAGGACTGGAAAAGCTAAAGGAGTTGTATGTTTCTGAATTTGTCTGAAATAACATTATATTTTCCAGAAGACTCTGCTTAGTCACTCTTTTCTTGACAAATAACTATGCAGGTCTATTCATTGTAGCATCATTGCTGTTGTGGTTACTTATAAGAGCAATTTTAAGTAGCGTTCTTCTCCCTGTATGTTCTCGTAAAAAGCATGAACATCATTATTTGGATTTACTCTTCCTAAAGGATAGTCTATTTCAATTAAATTGAATATAAACGATATCGTAAAGAATGTAATTTAATACATTCCTTCTGAAGTAGACAATTCTTTAAGAACATTCCCTTTTAACGCCATTAGAAATATGAGCTTACACTAAACCTACTCACCTAAGCGCTGAAATGAAATATATGGAAATAACTATCAGTATTCAAGCTCAAAAGTCCATTAAACAATACAAATCAGGAGCAGAGCAAACACGGACCTCTAAAACATCAGAGGTGGGATTAGGTGCCATGGAGGAGTGAGCATCCTGCCGACCGGTCACACCCACCGTGTGCTCCTTTTCATGACAGGGAAATAACGGAAAAACCGTCAACAACCTCAGTGTGTAAATAATGGCCTAACAATTAGTATGAAAAACGTCAGTCAGCATTTGATCTAATGATAAATTGTATTTGCTGACAAGGTCATTGTATCGACCATAGAACGTACGAAATGATGACTTTAAACGACTTTAAACGAGACTGCTGATAGTCTTTTTTCATCAACTTGTTTGTCAATAACCTCCCTCGTTTTAGAAATAGGTCATACATGTACGCAGAGCATGCTCTTGTGTATCGAATCCAAGATATGGCCTGAAAATCACTCTTGAAAATAAAAGCTAGATATACATGTAAATTGTTTCATATGGAAACTATTTTAAAAACTGATCACTCTTTTTATCCTTGTATAAACATGACTTTGTGGTCAAAACATAACAGAATCGTCTTCCAGCTTCACATTTTTTTAAGGGAATAGTAGTCATTTATCCCAGAGAGATTTATCTCTCTTATGAGAGGGTTAAAACTAACATATTACCAACCCCCTTCCCTCTATCCCAATTCATTTCTCAAACATCCCATTTCTTTAAGTCAAACGAGATACAACTACTTATAAACTCTTAATGAATAAAATATAAACTTATAAAGCTAAATTTAAATTGGGAGAGTTACAAAAGCGAAAACAGTGTTGTTTCAATTTCGTTGACTTCTCGGTACACTTTCAGTTTGTTAGTAATTCAATTTTATACCCTGCTTTTCAAAGTGAATGGATTAAAAGCTGATGATATTGATCATAGACACGCTTACTTTCGTGTATAGTTTAATAATGTCCTTTCATTTTACGAAAAATGAAGATAACGAACAGCAATAAAGCTGCAAAACCAATAAAAAGATCCAAAGTGGGAAAAAGGCATACTAGTACATGGACCCCTGAAATCCCCCGGTGTAGAATCAGGTGGCAAAGAGGAGTAAACATTCCCAATGGTCTGGTCACGCTCGTTTCTGTAAAATTCTTTCAAAAGTTTACTTTTCAGACAGCTTTAGTCTGATTTCAGTAAACTTTCTACACAAGTAGAGTACGCTTAGATACATAATTGTGCACACCAGTATTTGATTTCAATAGATGGTGTGGCATGGTAACCAAAAGTAGAAATGTCCTGTGAAATTCTTTAAAAAGCTACTCATCCTACACTTTAAGTCTGATTTAACTATAACTTTCTACAGGTGTTAGCTATAAAAAAGCCCATAGCAGTAGAAAATGTAATATATACGTAGAAAAAGAACCTTTGGGGTCAGTTTTCTTCAAGAGCACCCTACAAGAAATTGATCCCCGTTGAAAAATGTAATATATATGTAACAATATATTCGAGAAGTGGTGTAAATCAGATGTGGATACTAAAAAATTCCAAGAAACTTTTGGAACATTTGAAATGACAAAATTTTACCAAAATCGACAACATAAAAACTTACAACTTTTCAACTTTATATACAACTATTCCCCACAATAAATTAAAGTCCAGACTTTCTGACATCGTTGACAGCTGCTTTTTCAATAAAAATGGATTCGTAAATTTACTTACCTTGTCATTGGTCATTTACAATATTATTTTGTTAAAAAGCACTCTGATTGTACATACAAGTACTCTGAAGTTGACATTAAAAAGATGCTCGAGTTTCTGATTGACAGTCTTCCAACAATCTATTGGAATTCCAATGGGTACCAATTGCGCCCCGTTATTAGCAGACCTATTTTTGTATTCATATGAAGCAGAATTTGTTCAAAATAATTTTACGTGAAAAGAAGAAAAAAACATTTCTGTGGCCTTCAACTCGACATTTAGATATATCGACGACGTATTGTTAATTAACAATGGTTATTTACATTCTTATGTCGACACGATATATCCCGGTGAGCTTGAGATAAAAGAGACCACAGAGTCTGACACATCTGTTTCATATTTGGATATTTCATTAGAAAAAGACGTTACTGGTAATCTAACAGCAAAGCTTTATGATAAACGTGATGACTTTAACTTTTCAATTGTTAGCTTCCCTTATTTATGCAGCAATATACCCTTATCACCTGCATATGGGGTTTATATATCTCAGTTGATTCGATACGCCAGAGCATGCTCTACATATGAACAATTTCTAAAACGAGGTAAGTTATTGACAAACAAGTTGATGAAACAAGAATATCAGCAGTCTCGTTAAAAGTCATCATTTCATACGTTCTATGGTCGATACAATGACGTTGTCAACAAATACAATCTTTCATTAAGTCAAATGCTGAACGACGTTTTTCAAACCAACTGTTATTTACACACTGAATTATCGACGGATTTTTCCGTTATTTCCCTATCATGACAATGAGCACACGGCGGGTGTGATCGGTCGGCAGGGGATGCTACCTCCTCCATGGCACCTGATCCCACCTCTGACGTTTTAGAGGTCCGTGTTTGCTCCACTCTTATTTTGTAATGTTTAATGGACTTTTGAGCTCGAATACTGTTCGTTATCTCCACATATTTCATGTAGAAAAAGAACCTTTGGGTAAGTTTTCTTCACGTGCACCCTACAAGAAATTGATACCCGTTGAAAAATGATCCAAATTCGGGATTAATTGTTACTTTGCAGTGTTACCATCGAAACAACGTACCAGTTCTTAAAAGTGATATTTTGCTGCTTTAGGAATTTAGTTACCATTTAATCAAAAAACATTTATTTGACTCATCATAAATAGCATTTATCTGATAGAACTAAATTTAAATATCATATATTAATAAAATAACACTGTTGCTGTGGTTACGAAAGAGGGAAAATGTTCAAATTTGTTAACTTTATAGCAATATTAAACCTTATATGGCAGCTTCTTGCATCCAGTTAGAAATTGCGTGGTAGTCAAAATTGAAAATCAGGTTAGTTTTTCATAAATATTAATCATAAAAATTTTGGGAATCTACATCCAAGGAAACAAATTTTTTAATTTTTTTCAACATATCTTTCCTCTACTTCCCATTGCAACGCTTTATTTAAAAAAAATAATTTGAAATAATTTGGATTTGAAAATTAAGACCACACCAATGCTTTTAAAATAGATCACCATTTACTGTACGTGTACAGAAATTGGCGTATTCATTTAGCGCAATCACTGGATATTGAGTTACTGGCGTATTCATGAATTAGCGCTACATGTTAACACGCCGTATATTTTATTAATAAATGATTTGTTAGCGGTATTCATGAATGAGCGCATCGTTGTCCAAAACCGCTAAAATATGAAGTCCGCTTTTTTAAGTACACATAAAGTGTATAGAAATGTGCTTTTTAAAAAGATGGGATCAGACTGGAACATACAGAGAGTAAATTTAAAGTCCCTTTCCGGTATTAAAACCATGGCAACCACTGCCAACCAATAAGAAATATCAAATTTCGTCCTTGGTATATGTTACAAGGATCTTTCTCTATTATTGCTTTTCATTTCAACCTATAATTGTTTTCATTTTTGAGTGTATGACATAATAAAAATGAATTGATAAAATTTTTACTTTTGAATACCCTGTTTCCATAGTAACGTATGTAATAGTTAATTTTCCAGATATGTTTATCATGCATTTAAAACATTAGGTCTTCAACTTTTGGAAACAGTCATTGCCAATTGTTTGCATTGCTGCAAATGTTAACTATGGGACTCTGAACATGTTGAAAACTAACTATGGGACTCTGAATATGTAGAAAAATGCCAATTTTCAAACTTTAGGGCATGTTGCCATGGTAACCATGACACATAGCAACCTATTTTTTTCCCTGAGTTGAGGATATGGTATCAAAGACTCTTAATTATCTTAAAACTTTTTTTCAGAAGGAGAGAAGAGTTGTTAAAATTAAAACATGGAAAATATCCGTCAATAATGAATTATTGATCATACTTGACCTCTTTTAGGTATCTTTTAGATAATCAAATAAGCAGATTAGAGAAGGAAGCATTTGTAGGAATGCCGAATCTTCAAACAATGTAAGTATTCATTTAAAAATTATGAAATATTAGAAAATACGCCTGTTTGTAACACTGAATTCTTCAGCATAATTTGTTGTAAATTGACACTGAAATTCTTGATGGTATGCATATTGCATTTTTAAACGAAAGCTAAACTGTTCAGAAGGCAGGGATTTGTGATGTCGTCGAATTAAAAATTAGATCTGAATTAATTGAATAAAAGTAATTATGGAAATGAACTGCTGATTGAATTTTGAAAACCTTAGTTTATTTTTTCGTTCCCTCGTTGTCTTTTTATGTAAATGAGCATACAGACATCAACTGGATTTCCCTTTGAAAGAAGCGCAGGACAAATGCAGGAAAAAATGTAAACAAGTTTTGTATCGAAAATGAGAGTTTTTTTTAAAGTCAATTGAATATTAGATATAAGGTATTCAATATTAGATATAAAATGTGTGATTTTTTCAATACCATACGGAGTCTCTTACATTCTGATTAATCTAGTATTTCAATGAAAAAAATCTACAAACAATACAAATATGTGAACAGGGCATAAATCACGGACCCCCGGAAATTCTAGAGGGTGGATCTGGTGCCTAGGAGGAGTAAGCATCCCCTGTCGACCGGTCAAACCAGCCGTTAGTCCTATGCATTGATCTGATAGACGGAATATGCCGTAGTCGAATTAAGTATAACAAGCAAATTCAAGGAATTGCGGTCCGCCGTTTTAGGTGTATTAGTGGTTGGGATGCAGTTATTTATGGCATATTGTAACTGTCTTGTTTGTGTGTCCTGTCTTGTCTGTCCTTCATGCAAAAACTTATAAATTATTGAATTAATAAAAAATATGACAAAGATTAAAGCTTTGTAAAACTGCATCGAACTTCAAGATCAAGGTCTTGAGGTCAAATATCATAATACAATCTTGGTCTTGTCACAAATCACGTACATTTGAAAAAAAAGAAAACCCTGTCTCTTCTCGAGAAAAAGTTATGATTAGTAAAATTTTTGATGAGTAGGCCAAACTTCTAGGCCAAGGTAATGAACTAATATATCTTTCTGAACGGTGTTGTCAACTTCAAGGTCAAGGATACGGGGTCAAAAGTCTTTGCATAATCGGAAACGTCTTGTCACAGGTAATGCACATGTCAAACACATGAACACTCTATCTTTTATTATTCAAAAGTTATAAGCAACATTAAATCATTTTTAAAGTAGGTCAAATGTCAGGGTCTTGGGGACATAGTCATGACCAAAATAAAAGTTAGGTAAAGATTTTTGAAAAGCAGGTCAAACTTCAAGGTCACGGGGTCAAAATTATAATAATAACCAACACGATAGCTCAGTCGGTGGAGCGCTTTCTTCGTGATCGGAAGATCGTGGGTTCAAACCCCGGCTGCAACTGACTTAAGTCGATAAAAAATAGGTATCAACTGTTCCTTCGCCAAGCGATCTGCACTTTGAAGTGAAAGTTGCGGATCTTTTTCTTTTAGGAGAGACCTTAAAAACTGAGGCCCCGAATGACGACAGGCGTTAGCACGATCAAAATCCCCCACTGCTCCATGACCCTGAGTACCGAGTAAAGGTCTAAATATGAAGCCCTTCACCGGTCTATGGCGACGTCCCTATATGAGTGAAAAATTCTCGAAAGGGACGTAAAACAACATAATCAATCAATCAGTCAATCCTACATTAATTTAAAAGTTGATCATGGAAAAGCTGAAGTCATCTCTTTTGTCATATGGTTTAGTTGTTACCTGGCCCTTATCATCTAAAGTAAAACATCGAAGTACGAAACAGATGTGGCAGAATCTGTGGTGTCTTTTATTTCGAGTTCACTAGAATATATCTAGTCAACATATAAAAGGAAGCTATATTGTTAATTGAAAACACGTCATCGATATATTTGAGTGTCAAGTTGAAGGCCGTAGCAAGTGTTTTCTTCATTTTACGTAGAAGTTTTTAAATAAATTATGCTTCGTAGGAATATAAAAACAGGTCGGCTGATCAAGGAGGAAAATTAGTGACCATCGAAATTCTAACAGTTTTATGGAAAACTTGGTCTCCAATGACTATATAGTTGTCAATGAGGAACTCCAGCATCGTTTTAGTAGTAGTTTATAGATCCGGAATTTCTCTGCAACCACCGGTAATAGGGCTCTTTATCTTATTTTTTTCCCTGACCTCGCCCCTTTTTTTCAATGGGAAGGTCATATATTTGTTGGAGTTGTATCCCTAAAAGTCTCCTTTTTGAACACTTGATTTTTCAATGAATCTACGTTATGTCTGGAATCATATGTTTTATTATTACCTAGCTATACTTTCTCTTACAATGATTTATGTCAAAAACCGACGTCGTAGTGTTAAGGTGTTAATATATCACCAATGTATTATATAACCAATATATTAATTAAATAACCTATGGCGCAGTGGTTAGAGCGTCTGCTCTCAAGTCGCGGAGTAAGGAGTTGATCCTTACGTCGCGGGGTCGAATCCACTGCGGGACGTGGATACCAGTCCTTCGGATGAGACCGTATAAACCGAGGTCCCGTCTCGCAGTAGGTGTTGGTACAAAAAAGATCCCTCCACTAGCCAATGGACCTGAGTGCCGAGTATAGGTATAAATTTGCAGCACTCCACCGGCAAGTGGTGGCGTCTCCATATGAGTGAAAAATTCTCGAGAGAGACGTTATAAACAAAAAACGAACAAACAAAACAACCTTTTAATTATGTCAACACATCTTCATTCTTTTTTTAAATTCCTTAGCGCCGTTTTATTCAATTTAATACATGGGACTTAAATTACTTACATTTAATTCGTCATCAACATATTTTTCGTCCGTCCGTCTGTAAACTTTTTACATTTTCTACTCCTTCTCAAGAACCACTGGGCCAATTTTAACCTAAGTTTGTACAAAGCATCCTTGGGTAAAGGGGGTTTAAAATTGTAAAAATGAAGGGCCAAACCCCCTTACAAGGGGAAATAATCAAGAACAAAAAAGGGTGGAGTCATTAAAAAAAATCTTCTTCTCAAGAAACACTGGACCAGAAAAGCTGAAACTTATGTGGAAGCATCCTTGGGTAGTGTAGATTCTAAATTGTTCAAATCATGACCCCCGGGGGAAGGGCGGGGCCACAATAGGGAATCCCATGTTTTTCTTTGAAATATATAGGAAAAATCCTTAAAAATCTTCTTCTCAAGAACCACTGGGCCAGAATAGTTGAAACTTATGTGGAAGCATCCTGGGGTAGTGTAGATTCTAAATTGTTCAAATCTTGACCCCCGGGGGTAGGACGGGGCCACAATAGCGAATCTAAGTTTTACATTGAAATATATAGGAAAATCTTTAAAATCGTCCTCTCAAGAACCACTGAGCCAGAAAAGCTGAATCTTATGTGGAAGCATCCTGGGGTAGTGTAAATTCTAAATTGTACAAATCAATGACCCCCGGGGGTAGGGCGGGGCTACAATATGGAATCCAAGTTTTACATTGAAATATAAAAGAAAAAATCTTCATAAATCTTCTTCTCAAGAACCACTGGGCCAGAAAAGCTGAACCTTATGTGGAAGCATCCTGGGGTAGTGTAGATTCTAAATTGTTCAAATTATGACCCCCAGGGGTAGGACGGTGCCACAATAGGGAATCCAAGTTTTTCATTGAAATACAGTGTATATAGGAAAAATCCTTAGAAATCTTCTTCTGAAGAACCACTGGGCCAGAAAAGCTTATTCTAAATTGTTCAAATCATGACCCCCAGGGGTAGGGTTGGGCCACAGTAGGAAATCCAATTTTACATTGAAATATATAGGAAAAAATCCTTAAAAATCTTCTTCTCAAGAACCACTGGGCCAGAAAAGCTGAAACTTATGTGGAAGCATCCTGGGGTAGTGTAGATTCTAAATTGTTTAAATTATGACCCCCGTGGGTATGGTGGGGTCACAATAGGTATTACAAAGGGGTCGAATCTTGTGAAGAACTGTAGGGCCAAAGTTACTCAGGTGAGCGTTGTGGCCCATGGGCCTCTTGTTTACATTAAGGTGGTATTGAGCAACATTCATTCCTTAGACAATTTATATACATATAAATTACAACATATCACATATTTTCTGCCAGTTATTTTCAAACTCTGTATCTTTACTTTAGTAAAGATTTCTCTATCAAGATTCTTTCTACAATAATTATTTTTAGAATCATTGTACTTAGAACTGAATGGTCTTTATATTTGTTTAAAGTTAATACTTTGTATTTAAGTAAATTGTTATTAATCGATCATGTTTTTAGTCATCATCAAGTTTTTCGTTTCTATCTTTTAGGTATCTGATGAATAATAGCTTAAGGAGAGTAGACAAAGAATTTTTTGTAGGATTGCCAAATCTTCAAACACTGTAAGTATTTATATAAATAGGATGAAACATTGCTATATGTGCATATTTGTAACACTCATCATTCTTGAGAATATACAGCCTATGTGATTTTTACCATTTTGCTTTTCCTCATAAAATTCACCTGGCTTGGTATATTTTTTTAAAGTTTATATTACACTTTTAGCACCAAGCTAACATATTCTGAAATTTATTTGTAAACCTTTACTGAGTGTGATTTGTCCATATTTGTAATTTTATTGAAGTGTCAACTAATATTTTCCAAGTGTCATTTCTTTTATGTAAGAAAATACAACAGGTTATTGATTAAATGTAATATCAGTTTACTCTCTACTCCTTTAGAAACATTTTTGAAGAAAAAAAGAGGGTAAATGAATGAAGATTAAACAATTTTACCATGATTACGCTAGTTGTGTACTTTTTAGGGGTTGGGGTGGGGGTGGGGAAGGGGGGGGGGAAATATGGAAGGTATTTCATTCTCCAAGTCTAAGGAGAAAAAATTCAAAGAATTATCCACTTTTCGAAAGCTCTGACATGATATTAAGTCACTAGACTGAAGCTAGCAGCCAATAACAGCAGCCATTAAGCCCGTAGAAGCTAGCAGCCACTAAGGAAATTCATCAAAGGACTGAGAGTACTCTGACGCAATACTGTTTAATGCCTCATTTTCGACAATTTATAATTAATAATTAGATAATTAATGCAACACTTAATTATTAATTAATAATTCAAACACTTGGAGGTAGTTAAGCTCACCTGCATAAGGAAAATTATGCGGTTTCACAACAAACAAACAAACAAACAAAAAGAAGAAAATGTCACCATCTTTGACCGCTTAAGAATAAAACAGCATTGGATAGGTTAAGTACTTCCGGGAGAATCCCTTTTAGGCTCTTTTACGGGTCTCAGGAACATGATGGTGCCAAGAGGCTAACCTGAAATTTTCTTACTCCTAATATTTACATTGATAAGGGTTTGAAGGTAATTTAATCTATTTTAAGTTATGATCCTTGAAGTGTGCTTCGAACAATTACTGGCTCAAGGTAAAAGGGTCCACAGGGCTATTATATACGGCCATAAAATTTAGGCTGAAGTGGTACCACCAAGTGGTGCCAAGGGCGGGTTACATATTTCAAGCAGCTATTATACCTCTTATCTTATAAGTGTGCTTTAAATCATTACTGTGCAAGATAGAAGATTTCTAGGACTATCTTTCCCGCAATCGGTTTGAGGCTGTAACGGCACCACCAAGTGGTGCCAACGGTGGGGAACATCTTTCATGCTTTCATTTTTCAACCATCATTGACCACTAGAACAAACTAACACTAAACAGGAAAAAAGTTAAGGGCCTGAGGGAGTATCCTTTGTCAACTTTTTGACAGGTTCCAATGACTAGAAAAGGCCAGTTAGGTAACCTGAACTTTGTTGTTTTTCACATTGTCTATTGATATGCAGATTAAAAGTCAGATGTTATACCCCTTATCTTTGAAGTGTGCTTCAAATCATTACTGGGGCAAGGTAGAGGGCCCCTAGGACTATCATTTCCCGCTATCAGAATGTTGCTGTAGTGGTACCACCTAGTGGTGCCATGGGTGGGGTACGTATTTCAAGCATTCATTTTGAAAGCATCTTTGACTACTAGAACAAAGTAACACTAGTGAAAGGTTAAGGACCTTAGGGAGAACCACTTGCCAGGTTTTGGAAGTGTCCCTAGGTAAGGAAGGGGCCAGTAAGCTAACCTGAAATTTGTTGTTTTTCACTTTGTGTTTTAATATACGGGTTAAAGGTCAGCTATTATACCTCTTATCTTTGAAGTGTGCTTCAAATCATTATTGGGGCAAGGTAGAGGGTCCCTTGGACTATCATTTCCCGCTATCAGAATGTTGCTGTAGTGGTACTACCAAGTGGTGCCATGGGTGGGGCACGTATTTCAAGCATTCATTTTGAAAGCATCTTTGACTACTAGAACAAAGTAACACGAGTGAAAGGTTGAGGACCTTGGGGAGAACCACTTGCCAGGTTTCTGAAGGGTCCTGAAAAAGAAAAAGGGCCAGTAAGCTAACCTGAACTTTGTTGTTTTTCATTTGTGTTTTAATATACGGGTTAAAGGTCAGCTATTATACCCTTTATCTTTGAAGTGTGCTTCAAATCATTACTGGGACAAGGTAGAGGGCCCTTAGAACTATCATTTCCCGCTATCAGAATGTTGCTGTAGTGGTACCACCAAGTGGTGCCATGGGTGGGGCACGTATTTCAAGCATTCATTTTGAAAGCATCTTTGGCTACTAGAACAAAGTAACACGAGTGAAAGGTTGAGGACCTTAGAGAGAACAACTTGCCGGGTTTATGAAGGGTCCCGACAAAGAGAAAGGGCCAGTAAGCTAACCTGAAATTTGTTGTTTTTCGTTTGTGTTTTAATATACGGGTTAAAGGTCAGCTATTATACCCTTTATCTTTGAAGTGTGCTTCAAATCATTACTGGGGCAAGGTAGAGGGCCCCTAGGACTATCATTTCCCGCTATCAAAATGTTGCTGTAGTGGTACCACCAAGTGGTGCCATGGGTGGGGGACGTATTTCAAGCATTTATTTTGAAAGCATCTTTGGTAACTAGAACAAAGTAACACTAGTGAAAGGTTAAGAACCTTAGGGAGAATCACTTGCCAGGTTTTCGAAGGGTCCCAGGGAAGTAAAAGGGTCAGTAAGCTAACCTGAAATTTGTTGTTTTTCACTTTGTGTTTTAATATACGGGTTAAAGGTCAGCTATTATACCCCTTTTCTTTCAAGTGTGCTTCAAATCATTACTAGGGCAAGGTAGAGGGCCCCTAGGACTATCATTTCCTGCTATCAGAATGAGGCTGTAGTGGTACCACCAAGTGGTGCCATGGGTGGGGGACGTATTTCAAGCATTCATTTTGAAAGCATCTTTGGCTACTAGAACAAAGTAACACTAGTGAAAGGTTGAGGACCTTAGGGAGAACCACTTGCCAGGTTTTCGAAGGGTCCTGTTGAAGAAAAAGGGCCAGTTAGCTAACCTGAACTTTGTTGTTTTTCACTTTGTGTTTTAACATACGGGTTAAAGGTCAGTTAAAATACCCTTTATCTTTGAAGTGTGCTTCAAATCATTACTGGGACAAGGTAGAAGGCCCCTAGGACTATCATTTCCCGCTATCAGAATGTTGCTGTAGTGGTACCACCAAGTGGTGCGATGGGTGGGGCATGTATTTCAAGCATTCATTTTGAAAGCATCTTTGACTACTAGAACAAAGTAACACTAGTGAAAGGTTGAGGACCTTAGGGAGAACCACTTGCCAGGTTTTGGAAGTGTCCTTGGGAAAGGAAGGGGCCAGTTAGCTAACCTGAAATTTGTTGTTTTTCACTTTGTGTTTTAATGTACGGGTAAAATGGTCAGCAATTATAACCCTTATCTTTGAAGTGTGCTTCAAATCATTACTGGGGCAAGGTAGAGGGCCCCTAGGACTATCATTTCCCGCTATCAGAATGTTGCTGTAGTGGTACCACCAAGTGGTGCCATGGGTGGGGCACGTATTTCAAGCATTCATTTTGAAAGCATCTTTGACTACTAGAACAAAGTAACACTAGTGAAAGGTTAAGGACCTTAGGGAGAACCACTTGCCAGGTTTTCGAAGGGTCCTGTTGAAGAAAAAGGGCCAGTAAGCTAACCTGAACTTTGTTGTTTTTCACTTTGTGTTTTAATATACGGGTTAAAGGTCAGTTAATATACCCTTTATCTTTGAAGTGTGCTTCAAATCATTACTGGGGCAAGGTAGAGGGCCCCTAGGACTATCATTTCCCGCTATCAGAATGTTGCTGTAGTGGTACCACCAAGTGGTGCCATGGGTGGGGGACGTATTTCAAGCATTCATTTTGAAAGCATCTTTGACTACTAGAACAAAGTAACACTAGTGAAAGTTAAGGACCTTAGGGAGAAACACTTGCCATGTTCTCGAAGGGTCCTGTTGAAGAAAAAGGGCCAGTAAGCTAACCTGAACTTTGTTGTTTTTCACTTTGTGTTTTAATATACGGGTTAAGGGACAGCAATTACACCCCTTATCTTTGAAGTGTGCTTCAAATCATTACTAGGGCAAGGTAGAGGGCCCCTAGGACTATCATTTCCCGCTATCAGAATGTCGCTGTAGTGGTACCACCAAGTGGTGCCATGGGTGGGGCATGTATTTCAGGCATTCATTTTGAAAGCATCTTTGGCTACTAGAACAAAGTAACACTAGTGAAAGGTTGAGGACCTTAGGGAGAACCACTTGCCAGGTTTTCGAAGGGTCCTGTTGAAGGAAAAGGGCCAGTAAGCTAACCTGAACTTTGTTGTTTTTACACTTCAAAGGTAAGGGAGGTAGTAGTCTTTCTTTAACTTCATCTCACAATGCAATGTAAAAAAAATTTGGTTTAGTCTACTGGTCCCTTCCAGGGCCAGAGAGCCGGAGATCCCTCAAAAAGTTGACAAGATATACTAAATAAGAATACTTACCCATAGCAGTGCTATTTTAAATGTTGTCCAAAGATGACAAAGAGAAAATTGCTAACAATTTGGTCCCAAACCTTAACACTACTTAATGGCACCCCTACAACCCAAAT